>NC_089250.1:117295665-117636631 GCF_963930625.1 Muntiacus reevesi
TCGTGTATGGATGTGAGAGCTGAACAATTATAAAGGCTGAGAGCCTTAGAACTGATGCCTTCAAACTGTGGTGCTAAAGAAGACTCTTGAGAGTCCCTTGGACTGCAAGGAGATAAAACCAGTCAATACTAAAGGAAATCAACCCTGAATATTCATTGGAAGGACTGATGCTGAAGTTGAACCTCCAATAATTTAGCCACTTAATTCAAAGAGCTGACTCACTGGAAAAAACCCTGATGCTGGGAAAGATCGAAGGCAGGAGGCAAAGGGGACAGAAGAGAATGAGATGGTTGGATGGCATCACCAACTCAATGGACATGAGTTTGAGCAAACTCCACGAGATGTTGGGGGACAGGGAAGCCTGGCATGCTGCAGTCCATGGGGTTGCAAAGAATCGCACATGACTGGGCAACTGAACAACATGATAAGTGTCAACTGCAGAAAGAGAGGAGAAACTTAAAATCTTACTAAGATACTAGCATCAGGAAGGTGGTAAAAATGGATATGAAAACTATTAGAAAGACTGAATCAATATGACATTTATTAGGAACTAGAATTGGATAGTGATAGCAAGAAAAAGGTTTATAAGTACCATTGTCAGCTTAAGAATGATCCAAGATAATCATTTTACCTATGGGCAATTTTAATTTTTAGGTCAAATCAACTTGGAAGTCTCAAGAAGTCTTTAAATGTGAGTCATCCAAGGCAAGGTATCCAGTAAGAAAATAAGAACTTGGCTAGAAAAAAAAAAAAAGAACATGGCTAGAGTTTTGGAGTAGATTCAGAACTGTTCATAGTAATTTGGGGGGGGGGGGTTGGTAATTAAGCTGCTTTATGCTTTAGCTCACCAATGAACTCATGGGTAGGACATATCATCTACTGTCTGGCTTCTGTCCCATTTCTCCATTGAAACCTCTAAACCCTACATATATATTCCTGTATTCTAAGGTGCAATTGCTGCTGATGGGGGAAGATGTCACCCATCCTCCTGCTCACTCCTAGTTCTCCTCACAAGTATTTCATAGTCTCTTTCTGGGCCTGCGTTGAACTGTGATGTTCTTATCTTTCTTTTTCCATGTATACAGCTTTTATCACATCCACATTTTAAGTAATAACATATACTACTATAGATTTTAACTTCTGCCCAGTGCTTTTGCCAAAGTTATAAATTCAAACTGTTCCCTCATGATTTAGCACTTCTTTCTGTTTTTCAGGCTACAGCCACCTCACATCTGGCTTATCTAAAATTGAGCATGCAATCATTGCCCAAACTATCTACTCCTAATGGTTTCCCTAATCTAAATTAATAGAATTTTCCTAGCTGTCTGAGATAGACATCTCAACACTCATTCATCTCCCTTACTTCCCACGGGACATTAAGTTTCTATTTATTTTACTCCTTAAATCACTGATTTAATCCTTGACATCAACACACTTTGAAATAGATTCTTAACTTGTCTCTGCCTCAAAGTCAACTTCACAATTTTTAAAATGTGATTCCTGAATCAGCAGCAGCAGCTTCATTTGAGTATTTGCTAGAAAAATACTGAATCAGAAACCCTGAGGGTTCTTCCCAGTAATCTGAATTTCTGGTGTTCTGACTCATGCAGTTCTCAAGCACAGGCAAAGCAATGATTAGCAGCATAGTACGTCTGTGCTGGGTTAGTGTTCAGGTAACCTGGATCCAGTGCATGTGAGTGTGTGTAAGATGAAGTGTCTCTTTTCATTACTTCCTGTCTGATAACTGAGTTCAACTACATTTTCTTGAGGATACCTATAGGAATGTTTCCGAAAGCCTTCTACATGACAAGTCCCACACAAAGTGTTTGCAGGCATGAACTCATTTAGTATCAAACAGGAACACATTGTAGTTATTATTATTATTCCCCCCATCATATATACAAGTATGGATAGATCACTTCCTCAAATCACACAACCACTAAATGAGTGCATGATTCAAATGAAAACTAAAGCAAATAAGCCTTCTGTAAACCGCTGCATTCCCCTGCCTCTAAGACTGCTCTGCACAGAGTGACAAAAACAAAACCAGTTGCTGAGATCAATAAAACATATATTATACAAGGTTTTATTAGGAATGCAGAAGTTAAGACTATATATATACATATATATATATATATATATATATATATATATATATATATATATGCCATATATATATGGTTTCCCAGGTGGTGGTAGTGGTAAAGAACCTGCTCCCCAGTGCAGGAGATATAAGAGATGCAAGTTTTGACCCCTGGGTCAGGAAGGTTCCCCTCAAGAAGGGCATGGCAACTCACTTCAGTGTTCTTGCCTAGAGAATCCCCTACACAGAGGAGCCTGGCAGGCTACATATAGTCCATAGGGTAGCAAAGAATTGGAAATGGCTGAGTGACTTAGCATGCATGTGCATACACACACACACACACACACACACACGCACACACACACACACATATATCATGTGTAACATTGACTCATATTCCTTCAAGTGAAACAGTCTCATGTTTTGATGGGCACTGAACTCAGAAAATTGGACCACAGATGATGAGGGGCATCAGGGGGTTGATTCTCATTATATTCCCCACAGGTAAATGCACTTGAAGAGAATTTCTTAGGATAAATATGTCTCATCCTGCATATTTAAAAAGTACATTTAATCTCTTCTAGTAATTAGTCTGCAGATGTGTATTTCAGGATTGAGTGAGTAAGTAAGTTCACAGAGGTTACTAATTTTTGTGAAGAACTAAAGGCAAATTTGTAATTTTCTGAAGCTGAAATAAAATACAGGCACTGGGACATTTTATAGCTCAAAATAAAGAATATTTTGAACAATTTTAGAGAAATATTTAGAAAGGCATTTGTAAAAGGCATTTTTCCTAACAAGCACTAAAATTTATTCTCCTGTGTATACTTTGTATATGTATACTTTATATATACATATTTATATAAGTACATATAGTATATTTATATATGTATATATAAAGTATATATATACTTTACCTATACATATTTTTATATAGTTAGTTAGTTGAATGGCAGAAAACCTTTTCTTCTCAGCCTGTTTTCTCTCAAGTACTTACTCCTTTTTCCTTGGTTGAAAACAGCACACACCAGTTCCAAAAGCCTGATACCTAAGACTAATTGTGGACCTATCACTTTCCCTTTCCTTGAATATCTAATCCATCACCAACTTGGAAGTTCTTACTTCTCATTGATCAAGCCCAAACACTTTTCTATGTCTCTTAATGTCACCATCTCAATCCAGAATACTGTTACCAGATCCCACATGCTGTGTGGTATGGCAAAAACATTAAAGAGAGAGAGAGAGAGAGAGAAATAAAGTAAAAAAAAAAAAAAAAAAATAGTGTCAGGACTTCCCTGGTGGTCTAGCAGTTGAGATTCTATATTTCCACTGCATGGGGCATAGGTTCAATCCCTGATTGGGGAACTAAGATCCCACATATCATGTGGTATAGCCAAAAAAGAAAAAGCTTCAAAATCCTGTTACCACTGGCTTAGACTTCTACTGTATTCCTTAATGCTCCCCTTGAGAATTACATTGTCATTAAAAACACAGACTGAACAATTTATTCTCCTGTATAAAACCAGGTGGTAGTGAATTAGATCTTTATTGGTGTAAAAAAAATTCAGTGGCTTAAAACTACAAACTATTCTCTCACACTTTCTGTTGGTCAGAAGTCCAGAAGAGCTCAACTAGGTCCTCTTGCTGTTGTTGCCAAGTCACTTCAGTCGTGTGCGACTCTGTGCGACCCCATAGACGGCAGCCCGCTATTTTCCCCCGTCCCTGGGATTCTCCAGGCAAGAACACTGGAGTGGGTTGCCATTACCTTCTCCACTGCATGAAAGTGAAAAGTGAAAGTGAAGTCGCTCAGTCGTGTTGGACTCTTAGCAATCCCATGGACTGCAGCCTACTAGGCTCCTCCGTCCAAGGGATTTTCCAGGCAAGAGTACTGGAGTGAGGTGCCATTGCCTTCTCCAAGGTCTTCTCTTTAGGGTCTCTCAGAGTTGAAATTAAGATGTTTGCAGAGGTAGAATACAGTTAGAGTTATCCAGGTAAAAAAATTGTAGTAGTCTAAGCTAATGTAGAGACAGTGACATAAAGGGAAGTTGAGAAATATTTTATAGGAGAGGATAGAAATCCCAGGAACTTGTAAGAAGACGGTCATCCATTACAGGTAAATTATCAACCAAGAAATGATGCTCAATTTCCTAAAAAGTAGGTCTGATTTGATGAGGTTCAAGCATGACTTGCTTTCCTTATGGAATATGATACAGTCTTTTTACTTTGCAAATGTCCCATGCATCTTTCTGACAGCTCCTTATATGGTGCAAAATCAAGCCATTCTGAAAACTCAAACCATTCTTTGAAGAAATTGATAGTGAACGACTCACATTTTTTTGCCTCCTCTTTCCAGGCCCTGGAACATAATATCCTACCATCTCTGCTTGGAAAAATAAAAAGAGCCAGCTCAATGTTATCTCCTCCATGAATCCTTCCCTTACTGACCCCTCAAATAATGTATTCATGTCCATTTATGCATTCCCAAGTCATTTTATTATCGTGTGACTCATAAATAATAATTGATGTAGGGTTAAGATTGTGTACATCATACTTCTCCATTGCATTAGTCTGTGTTCCCTAGAGAAACAGAATGAATAAGATAGATAATTATAAGGAACTGTCTCATTTAATTATAGAAGCTAAGAAGTCCCATGATCTGTGATCCGCACTTGGAGACCCAAAAGGGCTGAAGGTTTAGTTCCAGTCTGAGACCAGTGCCTGAGAACCAGGAAAGCCAATGATATAACTATCAGTCTGAATGCTGGAAGACACCAATGTCCAAGTGTGAAGACAATCAGATGGAAAGAGGCAAACTCTTATTCAGCTTTTTGTTCTATTCAGCTTCCAATGGTTTGGATGAGACCTACCCACATTGAGGACAGCCTCTACTTTACACCGTCTACCAATGCAAACATTAATCTTATGCAGAAATGTCCTCGCAGACATACTCAAAAATAATGTTCCACCAACTATGAGCATCCCAAATTGAGACAAAATTAACTATCACATCTATCTATACTGTGATTTTCAAGTTAGGGATATTTTATTCCTGACATTCCCAAATACATAGGAAGTGCTGAGTAAATATTTCTCAAATAAACAATTACATCTTATTAAACCACCATCCCAGCCATTTGGGGTTAAAAAGAAAGGTATAAAACGTGAACTCAATGTGGTAAGGAAATCATCCTAGCTCTGAATTGCTTGCTGGTTTCAGGGCTCCACATGTTTCCAAATGCATCTCAGCCAACAAACTTAAAAGTGGACAGGGAGACCAGCTATGTTGTTCTACAATAGATATTCACAGAATGGATAAACGAAACCCCAATAAGGAAGCATCTGCTAATGTAGAGGCAGGTCATAAACTGGATGAACTTCAGCTCCCTCACCAGTCCAGCCGCATTGCTTTGTTTTCACTGGAATGTTAAGACCTGGTATGCAGAGCTGCTTCAAAGGGTTATGGAATCTCTCACGGGTTCCAGGTAAGCGATCCTCCAGTTGGCTCATTTTAAAGGAACTCTTGAGGAAATAATAAGCCTTATTGTTTTTATCTTCCTCTTTCTCCTCTTTTCCCCTCCCAGCTTGTTTATAGAGATGATTGTTACAGGGTGTTCTAACTACCAATTAAAGCAGAAAAAAAAAAAACTAAAAAAACTCAGAAAAAACTAAAAAAAAACCTCAAAAAACTAACCATTAAGTGTTATCCCACTTGTGCAGTCTAAATACTCTCAGGAAAGTATTTTCCAAGCTATAAAACTGTCCTTAAGTAAAACTGGCTTTTGGAGATTTGATTTACAGTGAGCAATTGACATGCATTATGATCTTGAGATTTAGGGATATAATTATAATCTGGAGTAGACATTCAAGAATATAAATAAAATAGAAAGAGAGAGGTAAAAATCTATGAACTGTACATTAATATGCTAGGTTAATACACTGCTATATAAAGGAACTGCCAACCAAGACTCTACTGAGCTCCAAATAATGAGCCCTTTGAATCTTCCTATAGATTTGCAAAACAAAAATGTCATAATATCCCCATAAGACCAAATCAAAATAACATAGCTACAACTCAGTTCTTGTTTGAACAATATAAAACATTGAGTTTCATTACATTGAGCAAATAACACTAATGAATTTTCAGAATGAACTGCCTCTTAGGTAACGGGTAGTTTTCCTAAAATACACACATGTACCAGATAGAAAGGGGAGGGGAATAAGGCACTACAGCTCCCTCACAATGTACTAAGCTGGAGAAGAACTTTATTTCTTAGTTGATGAAAAAGTTAATATTTTACCGTAATACAGAGAACTACAGAACTTTGAGTTAGAAGATAAAGAGCAATGAATTTGTCCAAGTACCATATTTCATAGATGATTCTGAAAACTAGAGCTAGAATAAGAGTCACTATAAGTACTGTGTGTATTGTGTGTGTGTATGTATGTATGTGTGTGTATATATACATATATATATATAGAGAGAGAAATCAATTAAAAATCAGTCACTTTGAAAAAAATCTAATGTTTTTAATCACTCAAATACTACCTTAATTTTGCTTTTCTAATAAAAGGCTATTATATCCAGAAACATGGGATCAGTATACAGTTGACACTTGAACAACAGGGCTTGAACTGCGTGGGTCCATTATACAGGTTTTTTTTTTTTTTTTTTTTAATAAAGACAGTATCTATATTTTCATTTTACAGATCTTTAAATTAAGTGTGGGGAAAGGCTAGTGTTCAGTTAGAGATCACAGTATGTGAACTCAAAAGAATTAGGGTTAGAGTCCTGATTCTACTGAAACTGTTTCAGCTCCCTGCCCTTGGGTGAGCCATTGATCAATTCCTTTGTTTACGAGGCAGAGAGAGCA
This sequence comes from Muntiacus reevesi, assembly GCF_963930625.1. Taxonomy (NCBI): domain Eukaryota; kingdom Metazoa; phylum Chordata; class Mammalia; order Artiodactyla; family Cervidae; genus Muntiacus; species Muntiacus reevesi. Next base: position 117,302,620 of record NC_089250.1, read on the forward strand.
GGAGGTGAATTTTTAACTGCTGAGATGATGGTGCCCCAGATGTTGTTCGAGGGTCAACTGCATGGACACTCAGGAGATTAAAACTTCAGTTCCCGACAGACTGGAGCATGCTGCATCTCACAGAATAGTGGGGAGTGGGGGGTAGGTTTTGGTTGATTTAAACTGAGTGACTAAGCATAGCACAACACAGAGTTGGACAAAGAAAGAACAAAAAAACCCAGCTATAGCATGTCTAATAGATGAGAATATACTATACATCTACTGTATTTTTCACGCAGCAGAAGAAATACACAAAACTAAAAAAGGCCACAAAGAGTATTCATATGTTATTTTCTTAAGATGGACACACACCCTGTCCCAATTCTTTAGCCAGACCCACCAATGAAATCAGATTCATTTGATGTTTTCTTGTGATCTCCCTACTCCAAAGCACAATAGAAAGTTCCCTGGCAAAGTGCCTTCCATGGCTCCACTGGATTTAAATGGAAACTGAGGAATGACAGGAAATCAGCAGCTGCCATCTCTCAGCTCCTCTCCTACCACCGTTATGAGAGGACACCCCATGACCCGTGAAAGAGAGCGCTAAAACTAGCCAAGACCCCATCCCGCTGTTCTGACCATCATCCGTCCTGATAGTCAGAGCTGTGCCATACCAGCTGGAGTAACCATTTTGAAAATTCCTCTAAGTACTAGACAAGGGTGGTCTTTCAGAGGAATGCTATGATGGGCTCTCTGTCTTAAGCCATAATGAAGTTCCATCTCAGTCTTCCTGAGGATCCCCAAAGTGCATAAAGTTGTACAGGAAATGAATCTGCTTTTGCAGAAGCTAACACTATCCATTCATTTCCACCAGTACCAAGGATCTTCTGTGCTTTGAGCACATTAGCTGTAGGTTACCACAGGCATACCAGCCCTCAGTGAACAACTCCTTGCAGAGTACCAATGACAGAAGCTAACCCTCTGGCCCTACTCGTTTGACTGACAATAGTGGCCATTTCATTATGGGAGAAAACAGTGGCCAATGAGAAGGGAGGATCAGGGATGGAGAAGGACTCAACTAAAACTGATTTATACTCCCACATTGATGAACATTCCCTGGATTAGATCACAGTACCTGGATAGCTTCCAGACTAAATTGCTTGGAAAAAGTCAGGTGGAATGCTAATAGAAATTAATTACATATGTTTCCTATTCAAGAGTCTAATTATTGAAATAGTATTTCCCTCACTCATGTTACAATATATTATGAAATGTCAGCGGTACAAGGAATAATGTAAGTGATTTAGGCAGACCTCTGATCTTTTAAGCAAATTTTTCTGTAGCATTCTTGAAACATAGTTATCTAGTCACATTAAGTAATTCCGTAAAGAGCAAGTAATAATTTTACAAAGAAATGCTAATTTTTAGATACAGGTATGCATTAAAAAAAATCTCCTTTTGTATTTCCAGTGTGCTATAATGCACAAAATGGGTTCACCCACATTATCTCATTGTCTCATCATTACAGCCCACATTGTGATTCAGGGTCATCATTTAGGACATCTATTCCAACTGTCAGAACTTGGGACATAGAAAATGTAGGCAATTAAGTGATTTTATTCTGACCTCAGCACAGCACTCCCAAGAATTGAAAAAAGGATCTTCCTGTGAATATTTTGTTCCCTTAAATTTCTCACTTTTTAATAAAAGCCAAAATATGGCAAACCTTACTCCTTGCCACTAACAATTCAGATAATTGACAGTTCAATTAAGATTCTTTTTTATTGATAGTGACTACTAGTCACTATCAATCCATGTCCTCTCACTACTCCTTAATCCTTATTCTTAATCATGTTTCAGAGTTTACTATTGGCAAAAGAGAAATACGTTTCCCTATGGAAGGTGTGCAGACACACACATTTATTCTTCTACCTCATCAAACTGTTTGAAAGCTATCAATTACCAGTACTTGAACATTTACCTTATAGAGATGTATTTAGTTTAACAATGGCTTTTTGAAAAATAAAATAATTCCCTTTTTGCCATTAACTTTTTTGTGAACTTCGATGATTTAATCAAATTCTTCTACTTTTATGGTAGCAAATGGATGTTTAAACAGGAATTTGGATTAGGAAGTAGATAGGAAAAAATAGAGAGCACAGAGAGACAGATTTTCAATATGCAGTCCTTTGGGAAGAAGAGACCAAGTTTGGAGTATGTTTAAGCTAGAAAAAAGAGGAGAAACACAGCAGTACATGAGAGGGGAAGAACCAAAGATGATCTATCATCCTGACAATGATAACATGACCAGCTCTGGGATACACATTCTAAACATTCAGCAGCATTCACTATGAATGTTTCCCTCAAGGAGCTTTAGGTCTAGATGGCTGCTAGAAGCATGAAGGAAAAAATTTAAAAGCACATAGCTTAAACCATACATGCAAACACTTGGAACAATAGTTTGATAAATTATAACATGTTAGAACTAAAAGAGAAGTTCTGGCCAAAAAGATGAGTGTTCATAAATAGGAAGAGGGAACATATTCTGTGTAAGGAGCAATTCATGAGTAAAAGCTTGATTCCACTTATTTTCCATCCCTTATACATCCATCTGATCTTTATTTACTGAGTGACTACTATGTACAAGACACAGTAGAGTCTGAAGAACTGTTGACCTACCAGGAAGAAATGGGTAAAGTTTCTAGGGAGATGGTGAAAAAGATTTGGGGATGGTTATTTTCAGGCTTCTTTTCAAAGAAAAGCCAGATTAAGCACTTTGAATTTCATCCACTAGACATTAGGAAGCCATTCCATTTTTATTTTTTTCTCTTTTGAGAACAGACTCTATACCTAAACTTCCACTCTTAAAAGAGCCCCGTTTTGAAAATACTGACTTAAGGCAGAGACATTTTTGAAGAAATCACGTTGCCTTCTAAAAACTTAATGTTCCACTCTTTAAATGGTATTTCCAGAGAAGATTTCAGTAAAATGAATGTTGCCAAAAGGAACCTGTAATTCCCTAAGGAAGCAATATTAATTAGAGAAATATGTGCCTCTGAATTCATCCAATTTGCATTTCATTTTATGACTTATTTTTTGCAAACAGTTTACTAAATGACTGCAGTTGCAGATGGTTAAATTATTGCCATCAGATGGCTGCCATGACTGATATTACAGAAAAGGATAGAATCTGGTTCTTCATAAATAGCAGAAAATAAGTCTTCAGCTTTTTTTTTTTTTATTTTAAGAGATATCTTTCTGCTGTGGCTGACCTTCTGAGAGCAATGATCCAAATACAAGGTCACAAGGAATTAATCTACCGGAAGGGTAGATTGGACAGAAAAGTTTTCCAAGTCAAATTTCTATTTTTTATCTAGAAGGCAGCTATCCCAGTTATTGTGACTTCCTTAAACAGACCAAGCTAGTATGGAAGTTGGAGCTAGGTTGATATTATAAGAGAATGCTAGGTCCCAGATTCAGCCAACATTGGCACTTATGACCAACCATCCTAATTTGCCGAAGACTGTCTTGGCTCTATCACTGAAATCCCATGTCCTAAGAAGCCTTTAAAGTGATTAAAGTGAAAGTCACTCAGTCGTGTCTGACTCTTTGTGACTTCATGGACTGTAGCCAAGCAGGCTTCTCTGTCCATGGAATTCTCCAGGTAAGAATACTGGAGTGGGTTGCTATTCGCTTCTCCAGGGGACATTCTTTCTCCAGGGATTGAACCCAGGTCTTCTGCATTAGAGGTGGATTTCTTTACTGTCTGAGCCACCAGTGAAGCCTGTAAGAAGCCCTTAGTGAAAGAGAATGTGTTAGTTACTCAGTTGTGTCCAACTCTTTGTGACGCCATGAACTGTAGCCCACCAGGCTCCTCTCCATGGAATTCTCCAGGCAAGAACATTGGAGTAGGTAGCCATCTTCCCTCTCCAGGGGATCTTCCCAAACCCAGGGATCAAACCTGGGTCTCCTGCATTACAGGCAAATTCTTTGCCATCCTGGGCAAACTGGTATAGTTGATTACTCTTTGCTCCCAATCTTCATGAACAGCTTGTGTCAGCATTCAGCACAACGTTTTGTGTGAGTGTGTGAGTGAGAGCAAAGATAAAGGGGTTTCAAAAAAAAAATAAAGGGGTTTCAGAAAAGCATGTAGGTTCACTAAAGGGCCATTAAAAATTGCTTCAGTACAATCTTTTAAAATCTAGAATATGCTGAGATGTGATTATTATTATATTTTATTTTTGGTTAAGAGCAAGCGAGAGATTTTATGAATGCTCTCCACTAATATTATTCAGGTTAAAGCACCATTTAAAAAGATTTCAAATATTAATAGAAAAAGTCAGTTTTAATGATCTCTGCTTACAGAAAGGCATTCCAAATTGCGAAATAAAGTTATTGGGATAAGCAACTTCATTTGGGCTTCATTCCAAGTGAACATCAATGTAATTCCCCTAGATAAGGACAGACAGTACTAAATCAAGCACAGGTTTTTTTCCTATATTTACTAAATATTCAACAGATTTTTAAAATTGAAGTATAGTTGATTTACAATATTATATTAGTTTCAGGTGTATAGAAAAGTGATTCATATTTTTACAGCTTAAACACCAATAAAAGTTATTACAAGAAAATGGCTGTAATTCTTGTGCTTTACAATATATCCTAGTTGTGTATCTATTTTATGCATTATAGCTTGTATCTCTTAATTCCATACCCCTATCTTGCCCATCCCATCCTTCAAAGATTCTTGTTAGATTTTTCTCTATATTCAAGACTCTCTGCTGGGACTAGGGGTGATGATGGATGAAGAAAACATATAAAACCTCTATAGTAATAAATATGCTAAGATGAATAGAGGAGGTGCATGGGTAGCTCAAAGAATTGAGCATAAGGGGTCAACTGGTTAGGTGTAGATGTGGTTGTGGATGTGGATGGTAGGAAAAGTAGGAATGCTTCTTAGTGAAAGCAATCTTTAAGATCTGTAGCATGTGTAATGTGCTATGTGCTCAGTTATGTCCAACTCTTTGCAACCCCATGGACTATATAGTCTGCAAGGCTCCTCTGTCCATGGAATTTTCCAGGGAAGAATATTGCAGAAGGTTGCCATTTTCTTCTCCAGGGAATCTTCCTGACCCAGGGATCAAACCTACATCTCTTTCATCTCCTGCACTGGCAGGTGGATTCTTTGCCACTGCACTACCTGGCAAGCCCTATGTGTAGTACTTCAAGCTATTTAGGTAGTATAATCATCTGGTCTTGGCAATAAAATGATTGATTAAAAATATGAAGTGAAGGGACTATCAAATAATTTCCAAAAGTTTCTATCTTGTGAACACTTGCTGTATGGTATTGCCATTCCTTGGAGATAAGTTAAATGCCAGAAGATAGTGAATTTTGCATTAAAATTTAAAGCCTAATTGACACCAATTGCAAAGGAAGCAGTTTTGTAAGTAATCACCAGTTACCAACCAAAATGGTTTAATGGTTGTCCTGAGTAATGAATGATGATGAGATATTCACCTTAGTAGTAAGGTTTATGTTCTTGAGAATATAAAATACTGCTAAAACAAAATGAATAAATACATGTATTTTTTAAACAACCCTACTAGCAGAGACATTACTTTGCCAACAAAGGTTCGTCTGGTCAAGGCTATGGTTTTTCCAGTAGTCATGTATGGATGAGAGAGTTGGACTGTGAAGAAAGCTGAGCATCAAAAAATTGATGCTTTTGAACCGTGGTGTTGGAGAAGACTCTTGAGAGTCCCTTGGACAGCAAGGAGATCCAAGCAGTCCATCCTAAAGGAGATCAGTCCTGGGTGTTCATTGAAAAGACTGATGCTGAAGCTGAAACTCTAATACTTTGGCCACCTCATGCGAAGAGTTGACTCATTGGAAAAGACCCTGATGCTGGAAGGGATAGAGGGCAGGAGGAGAAGGGGGCAACAGAAGATGAGATGGCTGGATGGCATCACTGACTCAACGGACATGAGTTTGAGTAAACTCTGGGAGTTGGTGATGGACAGGGAGACCTGGTGTGCCGCGATTCATGGGGCGCAGAGTCGGACACAACTGAGCGACTGAACTGAACTGAACTAGTGCCTAGGAGTCTATGAAAGGTGATGGAATTCTTTCACGTGAGTCAACAAATGTGTGTCTTACACTGCATTCACAGATGAATAGGATTCAGAATGAGGAAATTAATAATATATTCTACTTTGCATTGTTAGACCATAGCTACTCAATTAGTTGTTGGCTAACTAGCAGATTTCACATGTTAGAGTATGTTAGAAAAAAATTTAGAGCCTCACATACCTAGCAAAGGAGAATCTGCCCCTTAAAAAGATTTTCTGGCCTCCTTTATCAAAGATTAATTGACCGTAGGGGTGTGAGTTTAACTCTGGGCTCTATTCTGTTCCATATGTCTGTTTTTATGCCAATACCATGTCATTCTGATTACTGTAGCTCTGTAGTATTTGTTTGATCTGGGATGATTATGCCTCCTGCTTTGTTCTTTTCCTTCAGGATTGCTTTGGCAATTCTGGCTTTTATGGTTCCTTATGAATTTTAGGAATTTTGCTCTAGTTGTGTGAAAAATGTCATGGGTAATTTAATAGGGATCATGTTAAACCTGTAGTTTGCTTTGGGTAGTATGGCCAGTTTAACAATATTAATTGCTCCAAACCAAGAGCATGGGATATTTTTCCATTTCTTTTGAATTGTCTCTAGTTTCTTTTATTAATGTTTCATAGTTCTCAGAGTATATAATTTTCAGCTCCTTGGTTAGGAATAAAATACTTGGTCTATTCCTAAGATTGTATATGGAGTATATTTTTAAAAGGTATTGTTTTTTTACATGCCCTTCCTGATATTTCACTGTTAGTATAAAAAAATGCAACCAATCTCTGTATGTTGCTCTTGTATCCTGATACCTTGCTAAATTCATTTCTATAGTATATGATTACTATAATATGAATTATAATTATATAATATGAATTATATAATTTATACCAGCTCTAATAGTTTGTGGTGAGATCTTTAGGGTTTTCTATTTTTAGTATCATGTTATTTGCATATAATGACAATTGTACTTCTTCCATTCCAGTTTGGATATTTATTTTGTTTGCTTGTCTGACAGCTAAGTCTAGGACTTCCAATGCTATGTCAAATAGGTGAGAGTGGGCATCCTTATCTTGTTCCATATTTTAGCAGGAGGCTTTAAGTTTTTCACCATTGAATATTATATTGGCTGTAGGTTTGTCTCACATAGCTTTGATTATGTTGAGTTGTGTTTCCTCTATGTCCACTTTGGTAAGAGTTTTTATATTAAATGTATGTTGAGACTTTGTCAAATGTTTTTTTTTTCTGCATCTATTGAGAGGATCACGTGGTTTTCCTCTTTTGTTGGTGTGATGCATCACATTGATTGATGTGCATATGCTGAATCACTCTTGTGAACTTGGGATGAATCCCACTTGGCAAGAATATACAATGGGAAAGTCTCTTCAACAAGTGGTATTGAGAAAGTAAGACAGCAGCATGTAAATCAATAAAATTAGAACACACTCTCTCACAATACACAAATATAAACTCAAAATGGCTTAAAGACTTAAAGACATGACACCATAAAACTCCTAGAAGAGATCAGACAAAATATCCTCTGATATAAATTATACCAATGCTTTCTTAGGGCAGCCTCCTAAGGCAATAGAAATAAACAAAAATACACAAATGGGACTTAATCAAACTTACAAGCTTTTGCACGGCAAAGGAAACCATAAACAAATGAAATATTTGCAAATGATATGACCAACAAGGGCTTAATTTCCAAGGCATACAAACAGCTTATACAACTCAACAATAACAACAATAAAATGACCTAATCTAAAAATGGGCAGAAGAAAGACCTAGACAGACATTTCCCCAAAGAAAAAATACAGATGGCTCTTAGGCATCTGAAAAGATGCTCAACATCACAAATTACTAGAGAAATGCAAATCAAAACTACAATGAGGTACCAACTCACACTAGTCAGAATGACCATCATTAAAAAGCCTACAAGGGCTTCCCTGGTGGTTCAGTGGTAAAGAATCTGCCTGCCAATGCAGGAGACACAGGTTCCATTCCTGATCCAGGAAGATCCCACATGCTGCAGAGCAACTAAGACTGTGCCCTAGATCTGGGGAACTGCAACTACTGAGCCCCTGTTTCCTAGATTCTGTGCTCCACAATAAGAGAAGCCACCACAGTGAGAAGCCCATGCACCACAACTAGAGAGTAGCCATCACTTGCCACAAATAGAGAAAAGCCCATACAGCAATAAAGACTCAGCACAACCAAAGATAAATAAAATTATATATTAAAAAGTCTACAAGTAACAAAGGTTGGAGACAGTGTGGAGAAAAGGGAAACTTCTTACACTGTTGGTGGGAATATAAATTAGAGCAGCAACTATGGAAAATAGTATGGAGACTCCTCAGAAAACTAAAAATAGATAACATTTGATCCAAGATTCCCACTTCTGAGCATATATCCAGACAAAACTGTAATTCAAAAAGATACATGCTCCACTATGTTCATAGCAGCACTGTTCAAAATAGCCAAAACATGAAGACAATCTAAATGTCCATTAACAGAAGGATGGATGAAGAAGATGTGATGCAAATGTAATTCAATGGAATACTACTCAGCCATAAAAAAGAATGAATAATGACATTTGTGGCAACATGGATGCAACTAGAGATTATCATACTAAGTGAAGTAAGTCAGAAAGAGAAAGACAAATACCTTATGATATCATTTAAATGTGGAATCTAAAATATGACACAGATGAACTTATTTATGAAATAGAAACAGACTTGTAGACATTGAGAATAGACTTTTTGTTGCCAATGGTGAGAAGGTCGAGGGAAGGGTGAGTGAGAGGTTGTTGTCAGCAGGTATAAGCAATTATACATAGCATAGATAAGCAAGACCCTACTGTATAGCACAGGGAACTATATTCAATATCCTATGATCAAATATAATAAAAGAATATTTAAAATGTACATATATATGTATAATGGAATCACTTTGCTATAGAGCAGAAATTAACACAACATTGTAAATCAATTATACTTGAATATAAAACAGATGTCCCAGTGATTGGAATGCACATTTAAAGTTAAGAAGCACTGCTCTAGGACACCCTTAAAACCCTTCTTTTGCTTCAGAGTGTGACTGTCTTAAGAAAATATGAAATACCTGGAAAAATTTGAAAATACAGTCAGCACTTGACCTATCACAAGGAACAGAAATATTTAGTTAAGAGAGAGGATAATGTACCAGGAATATGGTTTTTTTCTACAAATTACTCAAGATCTGTCATGTGAAGTCAAGTGTTGAAAATAGGACCAATGAGCAGAACAAAAAACAAGAAATGTGTTTTAGCTCATTATAAAGTATAATTCTTAAGGGGAAAATGTATCTATCTAAATACTTATGGGAGGTGATGGAGGCGGTATCTAAATTCTCTAACCCTAAAGATAAACAGAAAAGGAAGGAAAAAGAAATTCATTAACAAGCATTTTGTCAACTAGGTACTTCATGTGTTTTTCACGTTTCTCATTTTACTGGATGTCTGTCTTCATAATCACTACAGAAGACTTAAAGCAAACAAAACAGAGTGCAAATAGCAAAAGATGAAACACTAAATCTCGGGCTAGTTTCATTAACCCCACTGACTCGATTCCATGGCAATTAAATGGGCTACAGTGAGCTTTTCTCTTATATTTTACTGCTGGTATCTGGTGCTTTGTCTTGAGCTCCCCTGCCCCCATCCCCACATCTCAGTGCTAACCACTGCATTTTTCAACCAATTTATCTTTATTTCCTGCATGTGAATGCACAGTTTCTCTTCCATTTTGTTGACTAGCAATTTTGAAATCTTTAAGTGGTAACAGGATTTGAGCATGGTTTATGTTGACCATTACCCCTTGTTTGAGTTCAAAACTGCAAGGTGTGGGGATGTCTGTGAGGTCAAACTGCAGAACTTTTATTAGCCTCAAGTTTCATTTGATTTCTACCAGCACTCTGACAGTGCCTTTCCTCTCTGTGATATTTCCTTTTGAAACAAGATTCTTTCCATTATTTCAGACCTCAGAAGTGCAATGCATGAAGTAACACAGAGGAATGAATCACTGCTTGCTCTTTTATTACCAAGTCTCATTACATGAATAATATGGGGTTTTATACAAGTAAATATGTGCAGTGGTGTTTATAGAGCGTTGACCAGTAAGCATGTTAAACTTCTGTATTACAAACTGTTGCAAATGCCACTAAAGTAATGACCATGTACAAATCAAATGGAAAATGGGATAGGAACTGATTTTTTTTTTCCTTTTCCTATAATTCATGCCTCTAATTCTGGAATTGGACAAATTTTTACTCCAACATGATTGATTTAATCCAATTCATAAGCAATATCTTGCGACAACTGAATAATGAAAAACTTTCTAAACTCTAGGGATCCAAAATTTTCTTTAGGTTTTGTACTATGGTATTTTTTCTCAGCAGGTCCTTCACTACCTAATCAACTATGAGGATTAAAGTTCTGTCTTCAAGATTAATGAGAAAGGAAGAAAAGCAGTGGCTCATACTTAGCATATACCTACTGTGTGCTGGGGACCCCAAGCATATTTTATTTAATCCTCACAGTGCTTTTACAACATTATTTTCACATTATATAGCCAAAGAAAGAGCCACAGTGAAGTGAACTGTTAGTTCACTCTGTTTTGCATGCTGTACGCATGTTGGGTCTTTAATCTTCTCAACAATGCTATAAAGAAGGAATTGTTACCTCCATTTTATAGCCATAAGTTGTGGTTGATATAGGTGGTTAAAATGTACAGTTTTTACCTATGGGCGTCTCATGGGCTTCCCTGGTGTTTCAGATGGTACAGAATCTGCCTGCAGTGTAGGAGACCTGGGTTCAATTCGTGGGTCTGGAAGATCCCCTGGAGAAGGGAATGGCTATCCACTCTAATATTCTCAGTTACCTACATAAAAGGGTTTCTCAATCTTTACAGTATTAACATCTTGGACTGAACAGTTCTCTGTTGTGGCAGATGTCTTCTGCATTACGGGATGTTTAGCAGCATCCCCGGCCTGTATCAGGTACTAATTACATTCCTATACCTCTTTGTACCCTTTAGTGGTTATGGCAACAGAAGACATTGCCCCTTAAGGGATATGCTCAATCCCTCAGTTATGTATGACTCTTTGCAACTCCATGCAGACTCCTCTGTCCATGGAATTTTCCAGACAAGAATCCTGGAGTAGGGTGCCATTTCCTTCTCCAGGGGATCTTCCTGACTCAGGGATCAACCTGTGCTGCCTGCATTGGCAAGCAGATTCTTTACAACTGAACCACCTGGGAAGCCACATCTCTTAAGGGATATCTGACAATATCATCGTGGAGTAAGAGCACGTGTGCATAGGAATAACTACTGCAAATAAATATCAATCTTGAAATTCTAATGGAGAACCAAAAGACTACAAATCCCTCAACTGCTTAAATAATTATAGTAAACAGTAATAACAACCAACGTTTATTTAGTGCACATTTATGAGGTGGACATTATTACTCATTTCTCACAGATGTGGAAAATAAGGTACAGAAAATTGAATCATTTCCATAAGGTTGAAGGTCTGTAAATGGTAAACTGATGATTTTAACTCAAGTACTGTAAGGCTGACCATTCTTTATATACTCTATTTCCTCACCCTCATAGGGCAGATACTCCAGGGGACCTCCCAGGAGCCATTCCCACCCACTTCTGCCTTGTAGGAAGAAAAAGTTTCTGTCAGAGGGGCTGCCAACCTCTCACATCAGATTTGCTTTCCTCACATCTGTGCCATGAGTCTCTAATTCATCTTGAGTAAAGGGTTTGACCTGAGTTTACAGTATAATTGCCCGTGGTGGAGATTCTGGACATGTTTTCTTCTAGGTTAAAAGACAGATGTGCTGACTCATTTCCCTACCATTTGGACCCTGAGATATGGCATCTCTTATGATGTGGACAGCAAAGTCAGAGAGAGTGTGAACGCCAGAGCTTTAAAGACTGGAGGCAGAAGAATAACATCACTTAGACCTCAACTGAGTCTGGGACTACTACCTCCAAATGCCTATTTCGAGAGATAGTAACACATCCTATGATTAAGTCATCTTCAATTGGACAATATTCCACTTACAGCTGAAATCACCTTTAACATACATGCTTCCAATAAGCTAACCCTTTAATCTTTTATTTAATCTTTACTTCTTGGAACTCTGGTGCACAAAGTTTATTGATACTCCTCAGTTCCTGACACACGACCTTCTCTTGTGATAGCTATGCCTTTATCCCTTTTTAATCCCTATTTCCGCCTCATTCCACAGCAACGAATCTGAGGGAGTTGATGTATATTTTTTATTAGAATCCATTTATGTCAAATGGCATTTTATTTGCATGTGTCACTAATTTATGTAATAAAAATGAGTAATAACTAGTGTTAAACAGCATTTACTATTTCCCAGGCATTTAGCTAAGTGCTTTTCATGCAGTGACTCATTTAATGCTCACAAAGTCTCTGTAAAATAGACATTATCCAAGCGTTACAGCTAGTCATGCACATCTTCCATGTGGACTCCAGTTTCTACCACTAAAGACAAAGGAACACTGAATATTTATTTACATTCACTAAAAGACTCTTGTCCATAGGATATATGAAAGCTATGTATCCAGGGGCAGAACTGCATGTTTGAAGGAAATATATGCTATGCATTGATACTTTGCATAAAATATAAAAGCTGACTGACTACACAAGACTTCATGACCATCAAACATGCTTGAAGGTTCTTATATGCCCACATCCCTGCCAATATTTGGCAGCATCCAGCACTGTAATTTCTGTCCAACTATTGAGACTAAAATAATCTCATTATATTTACACTTCAATTTTTCTAATTACTAATACATCTGAACATGTATTATGATTTATAATGCTATTTCTCATTAAGACTTTATTACTTAGACTATAACCCAAAATATCCTCCTTTTATTCAAGATGCATATCATTTTCATTCTATATAATGATCAAGTGGGAAAATGCTTTCCCATTTTAGTATCACAGCTTATTTGTGAGCAATTGACATATGAGAGAGACTTGATGGCAAGAAAAATCACAATATAAAGATAACTCCCCTATTGTTTGTTGGTTTGGGACACTAAATAGAAAATACATAAAAAGTATCAGGTATTTTATTAGTAGGGAGATGTGTTAAGATTCTTCAAATCATTGCTGTAGTTAAGATCTTTTAGTCATTTGAGTTTCATTTATTTCTCCACTCCTATTTGAAGCTCTACTCTATAACCTGCATGGTGTATGGAAGAGCCCAGGCTCATAAACTGTTCGGGCTGGCATAATTATAATGGGATAAGTAAAGATAAATGAGCCACGAGCTAGGATATCTAACCCAGCTGGGAAACTGGAGTTTGGAGGTATCTTGAGAGAGTGATGCTACATTTTGTCATTTTATCATGTGTTCAATTGAAAGTAAGCTAAGTGACTTCACTGGTGATCCAGTGGTTAAGAATCCACCTGCCAATGCAGGGAACACAGGTTTGATCCCTAAAATTCCTTGTGTGGAATCAGTCTCTCAAGGATCCTCCAAACTAAGCCCATGCACCACAACTCCTGAGCCTGTGCTCTAGGGCCCCCAAGCTGCACCTACTGAGCCCTCAGGCCACAGCTACTGAAGTCCATGCGCCCTAAAGTCCCGCAGTCCAGCCCCAGTGGGTCCAGGAGTACCCAAGGGATAAGTGGCATCGGCGAGGAAGGAAACAGACACACAAGGAAGGTTGCGTGGAAGAAAACGCTTTTTTATTTTTAGGACAGCTCAGGTTTTATAGAATGAACATTACCTCCCCCTTAAGTCACCACATATTACTTCAGATATTGGTTTTGTGCTTCCATCAATATTTTTCTTCCCCATGTTTTCCCCCTATGTATTCATCTGGAACATTCCCGATTATAGGGTTTTTTCCTAGACTGTCCCGTACATTAGTCTTCTTGCCTCAATGGCCTAACATTTTCATTCTAACAAAAACAATGTTCCATAGATTTCAGATATAGTATGAATTCTTTGGGTAATAAAACAATACATGGGAAGGGTTATGAAAAACATATTTGACATTTCTGAGGATAGTACCATATGAAAACCCTGATATTTTTCTTTACCCGAAACTACAAAACCTCAGTCTACAATGATTAACTATGAAGCAGCAAAACACCTCTATTAATTTTGAGGTAATGGCAGTGAGGTTGGTTAATGTAAATCTTCTATTGAAATCCTATGTAACACATTTCCTAACTCTACAAAAATACCCATAATATTCCATGTTGTTTAAAGGAAGGGAAACAATGGACAAATAGCAGCATAGAAATAGCAATAATGAAAGCCCTCTCAACCAAAGAGCAAGTAAACTGAAGCAGTACACCTACTTCTGAATCTACATGTCTCTACTTTTTTTTTTAATCTAGAACATTATAATCTAAGCAAGCAGCCAAACTATGCCTGTGGCCTTTTCCTTTTTAACTTGATGTTTATGGTCGTGTCCTGAGCTAGAGCAATCATGAGCATTTCTAAATAGGCTTGGACTTTTCCAGGGAGGCCTGATCACTATATGTATTTCCAAGAATTAATAGAAAACCCAACAACAGTAAGACAGAAAGAGGAAGGGGACATACCGGGCCCCCGGGACAACCCAGAGGGGAAGAACTGCCTTGCAAGCTCCTCTCTCGTCCTGTGACCTTGCCACGGATTGGGCGCATCCCTGCGGCTCCCAACACTAAAGCCTGTGCCAAGAGAAGCCACCACAGTAAGAAGCCTATACATCACAACTAGAGGGTAGCCCCTGCTAGTCACAACTAGATGAAGCCCATGCAGCAAGGAAGATCCAGCACAGCCAAAAATAAATAAAGTTAAGATCTACCCCTGCCTATGAAATATATTTAATCACTGTCGCTGACAACTGAAAAAATTACAAATGCAGGAGACCAAGTAGGTGTTGGTGAGGAAATACAGGAAGCTCAGTGTTGCTGGGTGGCAGAGTGGAAACAAGCTGAGTGACAGGAGACAGAGATGGGTAGAGCTTTTGCTGCAGTAACGAGGAGAGAGAGCCCCTGAGGATGCCAGACTTGAGGACAAGACACACAAGGTCCTTAGTAGCAGCTCTTCAATAAGGTGGCGAGCTTTCAGAGGCAATGAATGGACAATGGTCAAAGAGAAGTAGAGCAGGGACACAGGAGGTCCTGGCAGCCCCCAAGTATCCTATGACTCAAATATGCTTCATAAGGGGCCCGGGCAGCAGTGTTGAAATGACATACAATAGATTGGAACAATGTCTACCTTGAGAGTTTCCGGTGAGGACCTAGTAACCACCGAAAAGTGGGAATTCTCCAGAATGTTGATCCTCTATTAGATCTCGGAGCGGGGAGGGGAGGGGAGTTCAAGTCCCAGTGATGACCAAAAAAAAAAAAAAAAGTTAATTTGCATTTGTTTAGTGAAATCTAGGGGAAACTCAGTCATTCCCTGAAGCAGTTTCATACCTAAAAGGTAGAAAACGCAATAAAAGTAGGTGTTACTGCTCTTTTTCTCTGCAAGTGGCTATTGGAGTTCTCTGAAAACAGAAAACTTTGCATGTACATCTAATGAGGAAAGCACTGTACCTGGTGTCAATTAATTATTAGATTGGTGAAAAGGACACAATAGAGAATGGCTCTATTTGGAAATTATGTTCTCAGATCCATAATTTTAATGAATAACGTGCTAAGAATCCTAGTTCCTGATTCTAATATTCCTCTCTTTATCTATACAATACATGTTGTATTTGCACTGAGCTCATAAGCTTTGTCCTATGGGGACAGTGACAGAGTTAAGATCTTTTGTTGCTTTAGGATATTGTTCTTTTATTACCCAAAGAGAATATTTACCAAGATAGTAAAGATTTTCTTGAAAATGTGGTAGGAAATACAGAATGTGTAGATATTGAACCATTTCTCTAAACGTCTCAGTAGTTAATGTGATTATGAAACCCCAGGACATGTTCCAGGGAAATCCATATGAATTTTGTTTTCATCAACCAATAGATATTTGAAGAAAATGATTCATCTCCTCTTAGTTTAGTGCCTTAGGTCTGTCTTTAAAAAGGCATACCATCTAGTGAAATTGGAATTACTTTTGTCCTATTCAATCTTGGTTCAATTTTATCAGTAAGTGCTTTGAGATATCTGGTGAAAATACAGCTATTCATTTCTTGAAAAATGCTGTAAATGCATTATTTATTTTCAGTTGGAAAACAAAATGCAGTGTGTCTAAAGCATTATAAAAAAAGCAGAATTTCATTTAGTTGGAGGATATTAATTGAGAAAACATCTACTTTTCTGAAACACAAAAAATGTTGATCTGTGAATACATAAGTACATTCAAGAGATGGCCAAGTTGTTGTATTTATTTGAAAACCTTTACAGAACAACAAAAAGAAAACTAAATGGCTTCCATAATTTATTTCTACTCCTTTCATTCTTCTGCATTAACATTTTTGGGGTATCTGCTTTTCCCAGCCCCATGCACATGATAGCTCAGAGCAAGCATGGAAGACACTGCTTGTGTTCCCACCAGAGGCTGCTATCCAAGCTGGTGCACCCATCTGACAGCTGCTATATATATTTGTTGCTAAGAACTCAGGACTTTCCCCTTTTTTAGGAGCATGCCCTCAGATTATAGGCCCTGACTTACCCAGGTGACATCCCATAGCTAAAGGCTGACTGCTCTGAGAATTAAAAAACAAAAACAAAAACAAAACAGAGCCCTTGTCTCAGTTGGAAATGGGGCCCCTGTGCACCAGGACATCCTGGATTACCCAAGACCATTATCATTGCTCTAATCTTTCACTCTCACTCCACCACTTCCCTCCCTCTCTTCCAGATTTTCCTTAGGAAAAAAAAAAAAAAAAACACCCCTTTAATAAATGATATGCAATTGACCCTTTCCTCAGGTTCTGGTTCTAGAAAACTAGAGTTGTCATGCTGTATTTCACAATGAGTAGGTGCTCCCTGGTACTCAGAGAGTAAAGAATCTGCCTGCAATGCAGGAGACCTGAGTTCAATCCCTGGGTCAGGAAGATCCCCTGGAAAAGAAAATGGCACCCCACTCCAGTATTCTTGCCTGGAAAATCTCATGGATGGAGGGGCCTGGCCGACTATAGTCCACAGGGTCACAAAGAGTTGGACATGACTGAGCAACTTCACTTTCAAGTGTTTCAAGAACAAGGTAAGGAAAGGCATTTTGAGTAGGGGAACAGTGTCACAAAAAAGAGAAAAGCTGAAAGCTGTCATGCTCAGGGAGATGTCATCTGGGACTTGTTGTTTTCAACAGTGGGAAGGCAGAAACTGGGGACCTGATGAGAGGTAAGTCTGTAAAGATGAATTCCAGTCAACTTAGAAGGGGGCATCTACACCTCACCTTCCTAAGAAGGTTTGTCTCACAGTCTGGAGTCAAGATGAAGCTAAATCTCCTAGATCAGAGCTAAATCCTCTCTTCGCTGTGATTCCCTGCGTGTTCCCCTCTTTCACGAACGGGTCTTAGTAACTGCACCGCCAAGTGGGGTTACAGCTTGACATTATGTTATCTTAAGGCAAAAGAAGTCTTTCTCTTTTCTGTAACAGTGACAACTCAGAACCAAACCATCACTCTCCCTCACTTGTTTGTCCAGGTTATTTTGGCCCCTGTTTCTGATAGCAGCGTGCATATCCACAAGACACATCCTGAATGCTGGATGTAAATATACGCCAGGAGAGTCACTGTCCACGATGTAAGTAATAAACTCTTATGATAATAGTACATGATGAAAGCAGTAAAAATGCAAAATGCAGTACATCACAGAGAAAAGAAAATCCATCATAATAATGCTAACAGCAATAATAGTAACTATTTATATTGACAAATTAGGATGTTTTGATGTAGCTGAACTGATGCAGTCATTTTTGTGGGGCTTTTTTATTGCTGGAGACATTCCAAAGGAGCACACAATGCGAGTGTTTGGCTATAGCTTCATGGAATCAACTACCTTAAAATGTAGAAGTCATGTGTGTCATACATATTGCCATATAGAGACATGATCTTTATCGCTGTTCTGAATTCCATTCCCTCACCCATCTTTATTCTAACACACTGAGGGATGGAAAAGAAACAGAACTAATATAAACAGGTCTCTTTCCCACATTTCTTCAAAATAAAGTCTCTTAGGGGCAATGTGGCAGTGAGAATCCACAATCTTAATACTATCAATTTTAAATGTGAAGTCTGAGATTGAAATGGGTCCTTGGAATCAAATTGGCATTTTCTAGGTATATGCGTGAGTGTGTATGAATACACATTTAAATATTCACACACAAAACCATTTCTGTCTGGATATAATGTTTATGATACAAAATGTGGGAAATTACCTAAATGGCAATCAAAGGGGAACTGTTTTAACAAATTCATTGTAAAATTATATAAAAGAATTCTATGTAACAAATTAAAATTATATATATGTATGTGTATGTTTATGAAAAGTGGTAAAAGTTATATCATATCATATTTATACTTATTTAAAATTTTTAAATTGTTTATGAAACTGAGATAATCTAATATATACTAAATGTAATAGCTAATATTTAAAAGACAATAAACAAGAGATATATGAAAACACTAAAACCAAACTAAAAAAGGTTTAACTAAGAAATGTAAAACAAATTTTGAATAAATAGAAATAGGTAATATTCCTGAATTTAAGACTTTAAACTTTGTAAAAAATAAATAATCCACCAATTAATCATGCAACTATCTCCCATGTAATCTCTCTAAAAATATCATAATGTGTATTTTTGGAATTTAACAAAATGGCTCTAAATTTTATTTAAAACTTCAAAATAACATAAACATTAATACTTTGTTTATTGAAAACTGTGACTACCCCTTTTTATGAAATATATAGAGTATTCATAAATTTGACCAAGTAGTAAGTCACAAAGAATAAACCCTTCATATAAATCAAAGTAGAAAGAAGACACTATCTTATTTCTTCCCTGGTGGCTCAAATGGTAAAGCGTTTGCCTGCAACATGGGAGATCTGGGTTCAATCCCTGGGTCCAGAAGATCCCCTGGAGAAGGAAATGGCAACCCACTCTAGTACTCTTGTCTGGAAAATCCCATGGACAGAGGAGCCTGGTAGGATAGAGTCTGTGGGGTCACAAAGAGTCAGACACAACTGAGCGACTTCATAGTCTCTTTCTTTTTTTTCAAAAAGCTGGAAAAAGAATTCTATAATAAAATAATATAAAAGTCCCTAAAACCTGGAAATCAAAAAGAAAAAGATTTCAAAAAGAAATCTTTCTGAAACAATTTAAGAAAAATCCAAATCCAAATTGTAGAATACCTAAAAATATCAATCAGTAAAAGCCATTCATAACAGAAGCCATGAGATGAAGGCATGAAGTTTAACTGAAGACAGTAAAGCAAAACAAACCAAGACAGAAGGATGGATTTAATAAAGATAAAAACAGCATGTAATCAACTATAAATAAGAAAAATGGCCAAACTAATAAATAAACAAAACACCAAATCTCTGAGCAAACCAATAGACCAGAAAATGCATAAGTCAGAAGCACAAATTCATAAAATAATAAATGATGAGGGAAAAACCATGATATTTGGAGGAAATTAAAAGATTGACAAGAGACTATGCTGTTCAACTACGCAAAAGCAATTGAAGACCCAGTGAAAAATGGAATATTTTAAAATTTTTTCACTAAATTAAATTCCAACACAAACAGAATATTTATAGATCATTCACTATGGAAAAACTGAGTTGTGAAAATGTTAATCCTATATCAAAAATCTAACTCAGACATTTTCTTAGGAAAGTGTTAGCAAAACTTTTACAGATTAAAAAATTACAAATCTATTTAAAATGCTCAATAACATAAAGAAAACCAACCAAGTCTCTTTATGAAGTTAATCTTACAATAACATAAAAAACCAACAAAGAATTTGTTAAAAAAATGCAAAACAAACATTGTTATGATATTATGAAACTCAGTTCAGCCACATATTAAAATAACACCAAAAAAATAAAATAAAATGATAACACCACATAGCATAACCAAGTGAAATTTATTCCATCACAGTAAGAATGTTTCATCATTAAACAACCTATTCATTTTTTTTTTTAATGTTGATGGACTATGCTAAGTACATGCTAAGTCGCTTTAGTCATACCCAACGCTTTGCGACAGCCCTTTGGACTGTAGCCTTCCAGGCTCCTCTGTCCAGGGGATTCTCCAGGCAAGAATACTGGAGTGGGTTGCCAGGGGATCTCCAGGGCATCTTCCTAACCCAGGGATTGAACCTGTGTCTCTTACATCTCCTACACTGGCAGGCAGGTTATTTACCACTGGTGATGGACTATAGGAAAAAGATATAGATTATTTCCATAGGTATTGAAAGGCCTTTGATAAAATTTGTACCGTTTTTTGATTAAAAAATAAAATAAGGATACATGGATGCCATTTAAGCATGATGAAATACAACTATCTCTACTCCATACTTAATATTTTTCTTACCAAGGAAACACTAGAAGCATTCTCATCAGAATTCTAAGACAAGGATGGCTTTACCACTGTTATGATACCATTTTGAAAGTATTGGCCATTGTAGATAGACACATAAAAGAAATTAGACTTGAAAATGAGAAAGAAAATAATGGTTTTCACTATTTGCTATTGATGTGAATTTATATTTAGAAAATCCATGAATCAACAAAATAAAGGGGTTATGAAGAAGAAATTCAGGTAGATTTCTAGATACAATTCCATATATAGAAATCAATAGACAAAATCACAAATCAAAAACAAAACACAAATTGGGAATACATCCCACTTGAAATAATTTAAACAGTGATAAGCTACTTCTTAATAAATAATACACTCTCTGAATATGAAGGATTTTTAAAAACATTCTTAAAAGACTCAAAAAAGACTTGAACATATAGAAACTATTATATCTGGGATAAGATGATATATTTATACAAATGCACAAATGTCAAGTCTCCCTAACTAAATATAACTCCAGATATAATCATTTATTTTTAAATTGAACAAATCGAAGCTAAATTTCATATGAAAAAATAAAGAAAATGAGAAGAATAATATGAAAAAGTAAAAAGAGGGGTACCTAATTAGCATATTTAAATGCACTGTAAAACTAGAAAAAATCAAACAATATGATACAAAGTCATCAACAAACATAAGTTAGTGGAAAAAATAAAACCAATTACATACAAAATGTTATCATATATAGGTAGAATTTTAAATGAGGAAATGATGAATTAAACAATAAATGTGCATTTTTTAAGTTGAACGTAATCATTTAGAGAAAAAAGATTTACAGAGATTACCTTATACTAAGATAAATTTCAAACAGAGCAAAGATATAATAAACATTTTAAAAAATCACTAATAAATGTAGATATGTTGAAAAGGGAAAAGTGTTTTAAGAGTAGGAAAGCCTTGTCTGATTACGGCAACAAAACACAAAACTTTAAAACTTGATAAATTTTATTACATTAAAAACAAATTTATGAATGTAAAACATAAGAAAATTAAATTATGAATGGTCAACTATAAAATATTTCACAAATCATATTACAAGGAATTACCTGCCTACTTACGAACAGAATTTCTATTAATCAATGAGAAAAATGAACAGCTAAATGGAAAAATGAACAAAAGCTAAAGTTTCAGTGAAAATGAAATTTAGGTGACAATCTCAGTGATAATAAAAGAAAAGCAAAGTGAAGACTCTTAAACAATGGGGCTATGTTAATAGGCTACAGGGACTAGGATGATGAAGCTCAATAAAGTCAAATGTAGGACTATTTGCTTAAAAAAGTAAAGAAAATAATGAACTGCTAATCATAGAACAATATGTTTCCATGTGTCCAAATTGATATGAACAAGTAAATCGATAAATAAATAAGCAATAAATAAATAGGGGAGAAAGGAAAACTCTTCCCTAGGTTTCTCTCTACTCAGTGTATTAGGTTGGCCACAAAGTTCATGATGTTACGAGAAAGCCCAAACTTTTTGTCCAACCCAATAGAATGTCCAACCTGATAGAAACAATCATAATTTATCTTCATTTATAGATTTTAAAATTAGTGAATGAATGTGTAATTTAAAACATCTGCATATGCTCAAGGTATCTCCCAGAGACTCTCAACAATTATAAAGGGAAGATTACCATAGAGTGGAGACCCTGACAGGTACCATCTGAAGCAAGTGATCAAATTTGAAATTATAACAGAGGAACCAAATCCACATCACATTCCTTGTGATGCAATGAAAGACACACCATTGCTTCTAAGGTACCCTTACCCCAGATTTAGTCATAAAGAGATATTAGGCAATCCTAAATCATACAAAATAACTGGCCAGTCCTCTTAAAAAAATGTCAAAATGATAAAAGAGGGGTGGGGGGAGAAGATATAGAAACTATTCCAGATTAAGAGACTAGGGTATCAAGGCAACTAAGTACAGTGTATGATTCTGAATTTAATTTTGAAAGTGAAAGTGCTTGTCACTCAGTTATGTCTAACACTTTGTGACCCCATGGACTGTAACCAGCCAGGCTCCTCTGTCCACGGAATTCTTCAGGCAAAAATAGTAGAGTGGGTAGCCATTCTCTTCTCCAGGGGAAATTAACTCTGATACAAAGCTGTCTTACATGCCTAATCTAAATTTCACCAAATGCATTACTAATGTCTACACTGATCTAAGATTAAATTCTATTTTGGTAAATGTACTATGTTTATTTAAGACATTAATATTTGAGGAATATTGTTGATATGTATAACAGATTTAGCAAATCTTTGCAACATTTTTGTACATCTGAAATCTTTTCAAAATGAATATCTAAGTTTTAATAATTAAAATGCCAGGTAATATATATTTTTTATTATAGCACTGGCCCAGAACCAATTGTCTTATAATACAGTGTTGGCCAGTGTATAAGAAAACAGAAACCTTAATATAGTACTTTCAGGGTAAAAACTGGTACAATCTCTATGGGCTGCATCAAAATTTAAATTTCTGTGCAAAGCAAATAAAAATTTAAAATTCATATATCTTTTCACTCAGTCTTTCTACATATGGGATTTTATCCTCTATTTACACTCAGATATGTGCAAAGTGGTAAAGTGTACAGGATAATCATTGCAATATCACTTATGATAGGAAATAACTAGAGACCATATCATTTCCATCTATATATGACTGGTTGCTTCAAACAACAAAATTAACTTTTTCTACTGAGCACTTTAAAAAACAAAAGAATAAGGAAGTGCCTCAATCAATAATATGGATAATATATAAAATACATATAGTTACACAGAAAAGGCAAGGTTCATACAATTTTATTATGTGTAGTTATACATATACATATATATATACACACACACACATATATATCCTTTAAAATGAAATGTAAAAAAACAGTTTGGATTGATGATATGTTAAGAGATATGAGAGCCATGGAATTCTCTAGGCAAGAATAGAGGAGTGGGTAGCCATTCTCTTCTTCTTCAGGGGATCTTCCTGACCCAGGGATCAAACCCAGGCCTGCATTGCAGGCAGATTCTTAACTGCCTGAGCCACCAGGGAAGCTCAAAGTTAACATAAGTACCCAGATTTTCTGAATTCCAATCCAAACACTGTCACTACCAGTCCTTGAGTAAATTACAGTCAACCCTCCCTGTCTTTTGACATGGAATTCACAGATAGGGAAAGCTGACAGTACTATGGCGTTTTATAGAAAGAACTGAAGCATCTATGGGTTTTGGTATCCACCCAGCATCATGGAACCAATTCCAGGTGAATACCAAAGTAGACTGGACTTGGCACAGAGCCTGTTACTTCATCTGTTAAATGGGGAATAACAGTTGTCAACTGAAATGTTGTGTTGAGGGATAACTGAGGCAACTGACATAAAAGATTCATTGACCATGCCTAGCACTTAAAAATAGTTCAGCAACTGTTGTTTTTTATCCCAGCTTTTAGGAAGAGGATATCTGAGTGCAATTCCAGGGTATAAGCAAGTCCTTTCACTGCACACATGTGAATATTTTGAATTTTGAGCTATGTGACTGTATTAGCTATTTAAATATAGAAGAGATGAGAAAAAATACATTCAAATAAAAAAATAAAATTATAAAATTCCATGTTGATGTAAAGCAGATACAGCATATTGTAAAGCAATTATCATTCAATTAAAAATAAATAAAATTTTAAAAAATAAAAATGAAATTTCATTATACTATAAGGATATAAAATCTCAAAGGTCTCATACTTCTTATGCAGTTATATCCCTCTGATAACATCAGTACAAATATCTATCCTTCTGGAGATGAGTTTATACATTAATATATCAAATTATTTCTGTCAATATTTATAATTATTGGTTTTATATTTTCATTATAATTATGATACTGTTATTTTAATTGAATGATCTAAATTTTGTAGACATGTTGATTGTATTAATTCAAAATGAAATGCATTAATCTTTTTTCTGTAACAAGTATTTTGGAATAAAACCCTTGCCTTTATTGGTAAGCATACAAAATATGTCCATTAAATAAACATAAGATTTTCAATATTCACACTAGCTTAGCCTCATGGGTTTTATAAGTATATTAATGGTTACAGGTAAGATACTGGTTCTAAATTTTATTAAAACTCTGTAATTTTAATTTAGAACCTTATATCCATATTATCTGCACAAACAAATTTCATGAAATTATTTTCTGAGTAATAATTTAAAGTGGGGAGACTCTGCCAAGTATGACCAATGATAAAGTCTGAGTTGATGCACTTACCTAATTTAGCTAAGTTAAAAAGCTTTATTATCCTTAATCTTTGATTCTAGAAATAGAAAATGAAGCAGGAATTTCAATTTGCATAAAAAGCTATAAGAGTATGTGCATATACTCACGGGGCTTTAATCTCATAAATTCTGCCCTCTCTGCCAAGACCAACACTATCACTGAAAATTAATTTGATATCAAAAGCTCTAATTGTGCTGCAATTAAAACCCATCATTACCTCCCTTTTTAGGAAGGGAAAGTATCCAAGCCCTTCTTGCCAAAGCTTAGTTCTACAAGACTTTGTATTAGACTGAATACTAAAGACACTTAATAAAACTTGAAAATAAGAATTGTAGCCTGAAGCAACATGTCTTCTTAGTTGTATTTTAATATCTTCTCCTTGCTTTAGGACTATAAAGCCACCAAATATGTCCCTACACTTTCACAGTAAGGAAAAAGAAATGGTATTAATAAGCCCCTTTGTCCTACACATCACGTACACTGCCTCATGCTCAACATTCAATGTTCAAAATATTCATAAGATATAGGCATACCTTGGAAATATTAATATTTGGGAGTTCAATTCCAGACTACAGCAATAAAGGGAATATCACAGTAAAGAGTCACACAATTTTTTTTTATTTCCCAGTGCATATAAAAGTTGTGTTCACACTAACCTGTACTCTAGTAAGTGTGCAATAGCTTTATATCTGAAAAATGAAATACGCACCTTAATTTAAAACACTATTTATTGCCCAGAAATGCTAACCATCATCTTAGCTTTCAGGGAGTTGAAATTTTTTAAAAATAGTAACCTTGACAATCACTGATCACAGATCCCTGGCTGATTCATGTCAATGTATGACAAAACCCACTGAAATGTTGTAAAGTGATTGGCCTCCAACTAATAAAATAATATTAAAAAAATAAAAAAAAATAAAAAAAAAAATAAATAAAAAAAAAAAAAAAAAAAAAAAAAAAGTTTGAAATACTGTGAGAATTACCAAAATGCTACACAGAGAAAAAAAGTGAGCAGATGACATTGGAAAAAAAATGGAGCTGACAAGATTGATCAAATTAATGTTGCTGCAAACCTTCCATTTGTAAAAAATGCAATATCTGCAAAGTACAATAAAGCTAAGTGCCATATAACAAGGTATGCCTGTATAGAAACTGTTTACATATCAGAAGACTGTCAAACAAAGAAGTTATATAACCTAGGCTAGGTTAGAAATATAACATGAGTCTCCCATGCCTGTATTTATATTTCCCCAGTTCTATTTGTTACACACTCTTTTTTTCCCATGTCTTTCCTCCACCTGCCTCCTCAAACTCAATCAGTGATTTGATTCAAGTCTTATCTGTGTTCTAGTTTAGAATAATGATTATCAAACTATCATGTGTTTATGAACACATTAACACAGAGACCTTTTACAATGCAGATTCTGATTGTCAGGGCTAAGTTCAGAAATTCTGGATTTCTAGCCAGCTCTTGGGTAATGACCATCCTGCTATTCCAGGGACCACACATTGAGTAACAAGCACTAGTACCTTCTCTCTTTCCTGTGGGGCATTCCAGCTCCAAGCAAAAGCCCTATTAAACATCTGCCATACAAACTGCTTTTCCAAAATTCATCTCACAGTCTCATTAGCTTGACCAGTCTAAACTGACCCTAAACTTTGCTAATATTACGGGTGATAAGGAATCTAGTACTCAAATATATTTTGTC
This sequence comes from Muntiacus reevesi, assembly GCF_963930625.1. Taxonomy (NCBI): domain Eukaryota; kingdom Metazoa; phylum Chordata; class Mammalia; order Artiodactyla; family Cervidae; genus Muntiacus; species Muntiacus reevesi. The sequence continues at coordinate 117,329,309 of NC_089250.1, forward strand.
TTCCTCTATTACACAAGTAGTGCATATTTGTTATTGTTATATGTGCAGATTTAGTCAGAAAAGAACAAGCAAAATTGAATGATGAACTATAAAACATTTGCCTGAAAACTATGTTGAGAAAAGTACTCAGAAAAAGATTATAGCATCTTTCCAGTATTATAATCACATACTGCCAAAATCTTTGTGGAAATTTTTTTTGTGTTAATAAATATGCATTTACTCCATCATAAAATAGAAGAACTTACTTTTCCATGTAAGCTTACAACATGAGAGTCACTTTCTCTGGACCTCAGTTTTCTCATCTGTTGAATTAGTTGAACAGGTAAGATGCAAACCACCATTCTTTATATCTTTACCTCAGTATTTGAACTGCTGCACACCAATGACTCTATCCCTAATTCTCATGAGAATTTTTACTGTCGAGAATAAGGCTAAGAAAATCACACCATCTTTGCCATACCAAAGGATTCAGTTCAGTTCAGTCACTCAGTTGTGTCCGAATCTGCGACCCCATGAATAGCAGCACGCCAGGCCTCCCTGTCCATCACCAACTCCCGAAGTTAACTCAAACTCATGCCCATCGAGTCAGTGATGCCATCCAACCATCTCATCCTCTGTTGTCCCCTTCTCCTCCTGCCCCCAATCTCTCCCAGCATCAGGGTCTTTTCCAATGAGTCAACTCTTCGCATGAGGTGGCCAAAGTATTGGAGTTTCAGCTTCAGCATTAGTCATTTCAATGAACACCCAGGACTGATCTCCTTTAGGATGGACTGGTTGGATCTCCTTGCTGTCCAAGGGACTCTCAAGAGTCTTCTCCAACACCATGGTTCAAAAGCATCAATTTTTTGGTGCTCAGCTTTCCTCTCAGTCCAACTCTCACATCCATGCATGACACTGGAAAAGCCATAGCCTTGACCAAACAGACCTTTGTTGACAAAGGATTAGGCTTTAAGAAATTTTTATATAATTGCACATAATTGCAATCTGTAGGTGAATCTCCAGAGTACCAACAGGTGTGTAGGATTTTCCAGCATCTCCAACCCCTTGCTGCCTCAGCAGTTGAAGGTCAGCTATGCCTTCCACTGAAGAAAATATTTTGTCTAGATTTATAAAGGGTTTTGCAGAAGGATGTATAAAATGCACAAAATATTATGATGAGCTTTAACTGTGGCAAAAACAATATTTCTGAATATTGATGTTGTCTTTTTGAGTTATTAAAATGATATTTCTATGTAAATATACAGTCTTCCACTTCATTTCCTGCTAGATATTATTTCTATTAAGTACTATTTAAGCCCACTTAATGAAGAAGTGACATGGTATCATGTGCCTTTACATGAAGTTAATAAAATTAAGATTAAATAGGAAATTAACTTAAATTTGGGGTGGTTGGTGGGGACAATTACCTGAGCTTTACTTCTATCTATGTAGATAATTAATGGCTCTCATAATTAAGAGTGTACAATTAAGTTTTCTGGAGTTTCCTTTGAGAAGACAGGCTTTTTACCTATTTGTTTTATAATTTAGAGTCTCCCTCCATTAAACCATGACTGATATTCTGGACTCTACCAAATGAACACCAGCTGCCCCAGTCAGCCCCATCTTTAACTACCTCCTGCTGGGGAGGATATTTGTTGTTGCTAAATCATGTGGCTTTGTATCTCCAATTTCCTCTATAGATATGCCAGTTATTTCCAAGGTTTAAAAGGAAGGAATTGCCTTTCATTCATTTTTCCTTTCTTCCTTCATTCAATCTACTTGTTAAAGTTAGTACACAAACTTCTAAAAATTTCTGATAAATCTTGCAATTTTTAAAAACTAGAAATCATCTCCTTCATTTCTATCTAATAAGAAAGGGGTCTTAAGTGAACAGTGCAAAGAAATAGAGGGAAATAAAAGAATGGGAATGACTAGAAATCTCTTCAAGAAAACTGGAGACAGCAAGGAAATATTTCAAGAAAAGATGGGAACAATAAAGGACAGAAACAGCAAGGACCTAACAGAAGCAGAAGAGATAAGAAGAGGTGGCAAGAATACACAGAAGAACTATACAGAAAAGGTCTTAATGATCCGGGTAACGATGATGGTGTAGTCACTCACCTAGAGCCAGATATCATGGAGTGTGAAGTCAAGTGGGTCTTAGGAAGCATTACTATGAACAAAGCTAGCAGAGGTGATGAAATTCCAGCTGTACTATTTCAAATCCTAAAAGATGATGCTGTGAAAGTGCTGCACTCAATATGCCAGGAAATTTGAAACACTCAGCAGTGGTAACAGGACTGGAAAAGGTCAGTTATCATTCCAATCCCAAAGAAAGACAATGCCAAAGAATGTTCAAACACAACTGCACTCATTTCACATGCTAACAAGGTAATGCTCAAAATCCTTCAAGCAAGTCTTCAGTAATATGTGAACTGAGAAGTTCCAGACACACAAGCTGGGTTTAGAAAAGGCAGAGAAACCAGAGATCAAACTGCCAACATCCACTGGATCATAGAAAAAGCAAGAAGAATTCCTATATATGTGTGTATGTATGTATACATATATACATACATGTACATATATATGTGTGTGTATGTATATATATATATATACATACACACACACTTCTGCTTCACTAACTATGCTAAAGCCTTTAATGGAGTGGATCACAACAAACTGTGGAAAATTCTGCAAGAAATAGGAATACCATACTACCTTACCAGCCTCCTGAGAAACCTGTATGCAGGTGAAGCAGCAACAGTTAGAACCGGATATGGGGAAATGGACTGGTTCAAAATTGGGAACGGAGGACGTCAAGGCTGTATATTGTCATCCTGCTTATTTAACTTACAAGCAGAGTACATTATGTGAATGCTGAGCTGAATGACTCACAAGCTGGAATCAAGATTGCTGGGAGAAATTTCAAGAATCTCAGATATGCAGATGACACCAAGCTAATGGCAGAAAGTGAAGAGAGACTAAAGAGCCTCTTGATGAAGGTGAAAGAGAATTAAAAAGCTGGCTTAAAACTCAACATTCAAAAAACTAAGATCATGGAATCTCGTCCCATCACTTCATAACAAACAGATGGGGAAAAGTGGAAACACTGACAGATTGTTTTCCCTGGGCTTCAAAATCACTTCAAATGGTGACTACAGCCATGAAATTAAAAGACTGCTCTTTAGAGGAAAAGCCATGACAACCTAGACAGCATATTAAAAAACAGAGACATCACTTTGCAAACAAATGTCCGTATAGTCAAAGCTATGGTTTTTCCAGTACCAGGTACGGATGTGAGATTTGGACCATAAAGAAGACTGAGTGCTAAAGAATAGATGCTTTTGAACTGTTGTGCTGGAAGACTCTTTAGAGTTCCTTGGACTGCAAGGAGATCAAACCAGTCAATCCTATAGAAAATCAACCCTGAATATTTATTGGAAGGACTGATGCTGAAGCTCTAGTACTTTGGCCACCTGATGGGAAGAACTGACTCATTGGAAAAGACCCTGATTCTGGGTAAGACTGAGGGCAAGAGAAGAAGGCAGTGATAGAGGATGATATGTTTAGATAACATCAGTGACTCAAAGGAAATAAGTTTGAGCAAACTCCAGGAGACAGTGAAGGACTGGGAAATCTGGCACGCTGCAGTCCATGAGGTTGCAAAGAATTGGACATCATTTAGCAACTGGACAACAAATCAGCATGAGAGGCAAAGTATACATTTCACAACACAGTCACTATATTCATGTTATAAAGCATCTTATGTTCCCTTTGATAGTATTATACAAGGAGCCAGAAGGACATGCACAAGCAATGGCTTCCATCTTACGGTGACTTTCATATTCAGGAAATTTGACCTTATGTTGTATGCAGAAAACTGTAAGACACTGATGAAAGAAATCAAAGATGACACAAACACAAAGATATATCATGTTCTTGAATTGAAAGAATCAATGCTGTCAAAATGACTATACTACCCAAGGCAATCTACAGATTCAATGCAATCCCTATCAAATTACCAATGGCTTTTTATTAACAGAACTAGGACTAAAATCTTAAAATATGTATGGAGACACAAAAGACCCCATATAGCCAAATAAATCTTTAGAAAGAAAAATGGAGCTAGAGGCATCAGGCTCACTAACTTCAGACTACCCTAAAAGCTATAGTCATCAGAAAAACATGATACTGGCACAAAAATTAAAATATAGATCAATAGAACAGGGTAGAATGCCCAGAAACAAACCCTCACACCTATGGTCAAACTATGACAAACAAGGCAAGAATATATAATAAAGGAAATATGGTATCTTTAATACATGGTGCTTGAAAAATTGGACAACAGCAAGTAAAAAAAAAAAAAGAAATTAGAACATCTTTAACATCATACACAAAAATAAACTCAAAATGGATTAAAGAACTAAAAGTGATACCAGACACTATACAACTCTTAGAAGAAAACATAGGCAGAACACTCTTTGACATAAACCACAGCAATATCTTTTCAATCAGTCTCCCAGAATAATGGAAATAAAACTAAACAAACAGAGCCTAATTAAACTCAAAAGCTTTTGCACAGCAAAGGAAACCACAAACAAAATGAAAAGACAACTCACAGGAGGGGAGAAAATATTTCCAAATGTGACCAATAGGGGACTAGTCCCCAGAATTTAAAAATAGCTCATGCAGCTTAATATCATCAAAACAAACAACCCAAACAAAAAAAAAAAAAAAAAAAAAAAGGCAGAATACCTCAACAGACATTTCTCCAAAGAATACATACAGATGGCCAATGGGCACATGAAAAGATGTTCAACATTGCTAATTTTAGAGAAATATAAATCAAAACTATAATGACTTATCACATCACATGAGCCAGAATGGCCTTCATCAAAAATTCCACAAACAACAAATTCTGGAGAGGGTGTGGAGAGAAGAGAACCCTGCTACACTGTAAGTAGGAATATAAACTGGTTCAGCCACTGCAGAGAACAGTATGGAGGTTCCTTAAGAAAGCAAAAATAGAGCTACTATCTGATCCTACAATCCCACTCCTGAGCTTATGTCTGGAGAAAAACATGATCCAAATGCATATACGCACATTAATGTTCACTGCAGCACTGTTTATAATAGACAAGACTTGGAAGCAATCTAAATGTCATCAACAGAGGAATGGATAGAGAAGATGTGGTACACATACACAATGGAATATTACTCAGCCATTAGGACATGAAATAATGCCATCTGCAGCAACATGCGTGAACCTAGAGATTGTCATCTGAGTGAAATAAGTCAGACAGAGAAAGACATATCATATTTTGCTTATATGCAGAATCTAAAAAGAAATTACATAAATGAATTTATTTATAAAATAGAAAGACTCACAGACTTAGAAAATGGACTTATGGCTACCAGGGGTAAGGATGAAGGGGAAGGATAGTTTGGGAATCATACATACACACCTCTGTATTTGAAAGGAATAACCAACAAGGACCTACTGTATAACACAAGGAACTCTGCTCAATATTAACTATCTAAATGGGTAAAGAATTTGAAAAAGAACATATGCATGTGTAACTGAATCACCTTGCTGTACACCTGAATCTATCACAACACTGTTTTACTCCAACATAAAATGAAAAGTTTAAAAAAAGATAATGTGTCATATATAGAGATCATTTTCTTAAGTGCACTTATCTCTGTTTATGTTCCCTATAAACTTACCATATTTAATCATTCTCCAATGAGGATGTCTTATCTCTAATAAAGATACCTTCTAAGAAATATATCCAAGGATATTCTTCTTAAAGTTAATTCAGCCAATTCACTGGGCACTTTCTAACTACTCTGCTAAATTCATTCACAAAATGTTTTATTTGATAGCCACATCAACTCTTTTACACTTTTTATGAACTAACCACTCCTTATTTTATAGGTTAGAGAAGTTAAATTACTTTTCTGAGGTTCCACAATTAATTAGAGAGCCAGAATTCAAAAATTAGATCAAAGTACCAATTAATGTGGCTTCATATGAAACACAATGAACTTACTCCCTGCATTGGGACACTATGTATGCATTTTGTCAAATTCCATATATGCCCAAGGTCTTCAGGTTAGATTTTTTCTATTTTGACTTGTTTCTCTTATCACTTGTCCAGGTATGTTTTTATCAAACAGATTTTTAAAAACACCAATATCTTTTCACTACCAAAAATCTTTTTCATCATCATATGAGCTACATCAAATGCTTAAATGTACTAAACAGTCAAAACGTTTGGTTCTGAAATAGGAGCTCCTTTCCCACAACAATGATTTAAAGCCCTTATTTTTCAAGTGGTGCTCTTTAAGAATAAAAGTGGTGCACATTTATACCCTGGCTAGCTCTACAACATTATCATGTTGGTATTCTGGGAATCAGAGAAGAAGTTGTTCAGAGAGAAATTTTATAGAACACCATTTGGTATTTCAGGGCATAGAACAGAACGTGAGTATGTAAGTTGATTGAAGTCCATGGGTCGGGGGGTAGCGCGGGCGGGGGGTGCACAGGTGGTGGTGGTAGTGCATCTGAATGTAAAAAGCAAGAGACAAGTATCTTAGAGAATTCAGGAAAATATGAAACCTAGCTCAGGGACTATACAGTGATGGTTACCTAAAATGGTTCTCAGTATATATGGGGTTTATATATACAGCAATATTATTATTTGCCAAATACTGTGTAGAGAGCAAAAAGTATACCATATACAGATGGCACTAACAAATTTTTCAATCAATTAATGACTAATGAAACTATGATTCATACGTGCCCTCTTAGGAGTGTGATGAGGAATTAAGCTAAAGAGACTGTCTGGATGATGGTATAGGTGCTTAAGTGCTGGAACTGGGATGTGATGATATACCAGAGTTGAAAAATAAAGGCAGATATACCAAATGGAGTAGGAAGGGGTTCTTCCTTTTGAACCACACACCCCATCAGCTTTAAATAGCACTGTATTAGTTATCGATTTCTATGTAACAAATTACTCCAAATTCAGCTCCATCTTGCAGAGTGATTGAGGGCAATAGTGAATGGCCAGTTTCTAGCAGGAAACTGCATGCAGTAAGGTAAAACTGTGAAGACAGTTGTGAAAACTGTTCATTTGGAAAGGAAACCGAGACCTAACTTACTTTCCTCTTTAGTTTTCTCCAGGACAAATGGTGAGACAGACACAGTGTGGTCAGGGATATATCAAGAGGACTGAAAAACTTAATGTCATATCTTTAGAGGGGGCAGGTGCAGATGGTCCATATATCTCACCTGTGGAGATAGGAGAAGATCTATCAGTTCCTTGCCTCTTTATATTTCCTTTATTTGAACAACTTCAGTGTAAAGGTGTTTGATGTAATTTGTTTTGATTCAGCTGACACTTAAGAGTACAGAAAAAATTACGAGTCAATGCTGAATAAAAGGATCTTAGTTGAAATTCAGTCTAATTCAAGGTCCTCAGAATCAAGGCAAAATTCAGGTAAGGAGGACACGATGTGAAACCTATGGCTTGCTGCCAGGAAGTGATGTTTCACTGGGCTGACTTTATTAGCAATAAATAAGCTTTGGTAGAGAGATGGCACAAGTGGTAAAGAATCCTCCTGCCAATGCAGGAGACGTAAGAGACTCAGGTTCGATCCCTGGGTCAGAAAGATCCCCTAGAGGAGGGCATGGCAACCTGCTCCAGTATCCTTGCTTGGAAAATCCCATGGACAGAGGAGCCTGGTGGGCTATTGTCCACAGGGTCTCAAAGAGTCAGACATGACTGCATGTCTGTGCAACAGCATCATCAGGGACCCTGTCGGCCTTCCAGGGTGATTACCCAATGAACACACAGCTGAGTAAGCAGCTGTGAGGAAGAGAGCAAGGCAAATTTGAAGTCAGTGTAAGAGTCTGAAGTTTAAATAAAGCAATATGAATAATTCCAAAAGTTATGTAGATTTAGGAGTATCTCACCAGAGCCGTGAGATTGAGTAAGACACCTATAAGTCTTTATGAGCCAAAGGAGATCATCTTTTTGATTATTCATCCAGTCCCAAATTAGAATACAAATATTCCATAAGTTTAAGGTGAAGTGCCCTGTTCAGAAATGTTATAGGTGTTTAAGTACTGGAGTTGGGATAATAGGTTGCAATTTTGGAGGTCTCCATATAATGGTCAAGGGAGCAAAAGTTTCTGGATTACTCAGTAATATATCATCTCTACACTGAATTAACAGTTATCTACCTAAATATTCTCCCTTAACCCAACTTCTGAATCCTGATAATTCACTTTAGACAGAAGTAAGAACATGAACCAGGAGCCAGGAAATCCGTTAAAAGAAAAAAAAGTCACATACTATGATAAACTGAGAAATATAAATGAGCAAAAGTCCAGCAAACACAGCAGTCAGTGGTAATTAGGAGAGCTCTGTGGAGACAGGAGGAACACTGGTGAAAAATATCAAAGACATTAATGATGTGTTTGAGATCAAGGCCTGAATCCTACTTCCTTGCTGTACCCTATAATCATTCAGATATTCAACAAATAAGTACAATGTAATTACTGGGGGCAGGGATTGTGACAAATACTAGGCTATGATAATGAGAAAATGTCAGTATTTCCTCCCAAGGAGTCACATTCTATGAAGGAATACAAACAAACAGATGCAGAATCATATGCTGATTCATTCTTGGAAAATTATAGAGCACATCCAAAAAATTCCTGCTCTAGCCTCTGGGGATGGCCAGGGATGGAAGAAGGCAAGACCAAAAGAAGTGTACTGGAGTGAGTAGGTGACCTCAATATAGAGAGGTCAGTCAGTTCAGTTCAGTTGCTCAGTCGTGTCTGACTCTTTGAGACCCCATGGACTGCAGCAAGCCAGGCCTTCCTGTACATCACCAACTCCTGGAGTTTGCTCAAACTCATGTCCATTGAGTTGGTGATGCCATCCAACCATCTCATCTTCTGTCGTCCCCTTCTCCTCTCACTTTCAATCTTTCCCAGCATCAGTGTCTTTTCAAGCGGCTGCTATAATAGGCTGGCATGAACCTCAAGCAATAGAAACTATTGCATAATATAAAGAAATATATGGTCCAGAAAAATAGCACAGTGGATGAAGATGCCAAACTTTACTCTGAATTATTTCAGCAGTGTAATGTGCTTGTGATTTATTTGAGAGAGCGGGAAAGGAATGGTATCTTCTGTGGAAGATCTTATCTAAAGACATGGTTTGAGTCAATTTTATGTAGAGATTATAATAAAAGAGAATATATTTGCCATAAAATACTGGGTTCCAGGTTCAAAAATGATCAACTAGCTGGATGAAAATAAAGGATTATCAAGTGTGATGAAGGTGACATAATCAGAGATGACATCTAAAATTGACTAGGACCATTAAAGAATAATGACAATCTGAATAATAATAATAATATTTTCATGTTATAATGATAATAACCAATAACAAAATTTCTGAACGTATTAGCTCCTGCATGCTGTTGGACTGTAAGATTTTCACTTCTCTGGGAGAAGTCATCCACACCTGGAGTACATCTTGCCTCTGAAGTAGAGCAATCCTGGTGCTTGGTCATCACAAATCTTGGAAGCTGTTTGTAAGTTGTACAAACTAAATGTTTTTCATCTAGTGTCTTCTGAAACTGACACTTTGCGCATGTGTGCTCAGTCATGTCCAACTATTAACCACCCCACGGACTGTAGCCCGCCAGGCTTCTCTGTCCGTGGAATTTTCCAGGCAAGAATACTGGAATGGGTTGCCATCTCTTCCTCAGGGGATCTTCCTGACCCAGGGATAGAACCCATATCTCCTGCATGGGCACGAGGATTCTTTACCACTGAGCCACCTGGGAAGCAAATGGCTCTTAGATCCCTGATTAACTTACTTTTAAGAGCCACTCTCTCCATATAAAAATGAGGCAATGGGAGAAAAAGAAAATTGCATGAGAGATTTAAAAGATAATTTATTCACATTTAAACAGGCTAACTGTTCTAACCAGATTCTATTCACTTCTTCCCCCATTACATCTTTGAGAGAATATTTCAAGTGTCACTTCCATACCAATTTTTTGAGTTCCTTCTACATTCTTTCATTCCTTTCCCCAGAATTTTTATTTTTTTTTTATTGAAGGATAATTGCTTTACAGAATTTTGTTGCTTTTTGTCAAACCTCAACATGAATCAGCCACAGGTATACATATATCTCCCCTTTTGAACCTCCCTCCCATCTCCCGCCCCATGCCACACTTCTAGATTGATACAGAGTCCCTGTTTGAGCTTCAGGAGACTTACAGAAAATTCCTGTTGGCTATCTCTTTTGCATATGGTAATGTAAGTTCCATCTTATTCTTTCCATACATCTCACCTTCTCCTCCCCTCTCCCCATGCCCATAAGTCTATTCTCTATGTTTGTCTCTCCACTGCTGCCCTGTGAATAAATTCTTCAGTACCATTTTCCTAGATTCTGTGTGTGTGCGTGTGTGTGTGTGTGTGTGTGTATATATATATATATATATATATATATATATATATATATATAAATCATATGTTAGAATACGATATTTATCTTTCTCTTTCTGACTCACTTCACTCTGTATAATAGGTTCTAGGTTCATCCACCTCCTCAGAACAGACTCAAATGCATTCCTTTTTATGGCTGAGTAATATTCCATTGTGTATATGTACCATGACTTTTTTATCCATTCATCTGTCGATAGGTGTCTAAGTTGCTTCCATGTTCTAGCTATTGCAAATAGTGCTGCAGTGAACAATGGGATACATGTGTCTTTTTCAATTTTGATTTCCTCAGGTTATATGCCTAGGAGTGGGATTGCTGGCTCATATGGTGTTTTATTCCTAGTTTTTTAAGGAATCTCCATACTGTCTTCCATAGTGGCTGGATCAATTTACATTTCCACCAACAGTGCAAGAGTGTTCCCTTTTTTCCACACCCTCTCCAGCATTTAGTGTTTGTAGACCAGTGTGAGGTGAAATCTCATTGCAGTTTTGACTTGCATTTCTCTAATAATGAACGATGTTGAGCATCTTTTCGTGTGTTAGTTATCTATCTGTATGTCTTCTTTGGAGAATTGTCTGTTTAGGCCTTTCCCCCCTTTTTTTTATTGGGTTGTTTTTCCAGCATTGAGTTGTATGAGCTACTTGTATATTTTGGAAATTAATCCTTTGTCAGTTTTTCAGTTGCTATTATTTTCTCCCATTCTGAGGCTTGTCTTTTCACCTTGCTTATAGTTTCCTTTGCTGTGGAAAAGCTTTTTAAGTTTAATCAGGTCCCACTTGTTTACTTTTGTTTTTATTCCCATTACTCTAGGAGGTGGGTCAGAGAGGATCTTGCTTTGATTTATGTCATCGAGTATTCTGCCTATATTTTCCCTAAGATGATTTTAGTTTTTGGTCTTATATTTAGGTCTTTAATTCATTTTGAGTTTATCTTTGTATATGGTATTAGGAAGTGTTCTAATTTCATTCTTTTACATGTAGCTGTCTGGTTTTCCCAGCACCACTTATTGAAGAGGCTGTCTTTGCCCCATTGTATATTCTTGCCTCCTTTGTCAAAAATAAGGTACCCATAGATGCATGTGTTTATTTCTGGGCTTTCTATCATATTCCATTGGTCTATATTTCTGTTTTTGTGCCAGTACCATACTGTCTTGATGACTATAGCTTTGTAGTATAATCTGAAGTCAGGAAGGTTGACTCCTCCAACTCCATTCTTCTTTCTCAAGACTGCTTTGGCTATTTGTGGTCTTTTGTGTCTCCATGTGAATTGTGAATTTTTTTATTCTAGTTTTGTGAAAAATTCCATTGGCAATTTGACAGGGATTGCATTAAATCTGTAGATTGTGTTTGGTACTACAGTCATTTTCACAATATTGATTCTTCCTACCCAGGAACATGGAATAGCCCTCCATCTGTTTATGTTGTCTTTGATTTCTTTTATTATTGTCTTATAATTTTCTGTGTACAGTTCTTTTTGTCTCCTTAGGTAAGTTTATTCCTAGATATTTAATTCTTTTTGTTGCAATGGTGAATGGTATGGACTCCTTAATTTCTCTTTCTGATTTTTCATTGTTAATATGTAGAAATGCAAGTGATTTCTGTGTATTGATTTTGCAAGTGTGCTAAATTCACTAATTAGCTCTAGTAATTTTCTGATACCATCTTTAGGGTTTTCTATATGCAGTATCATGTCATCTGCAAACACTGAGAGCATTGCTTCTTTTCTGATCTGCATTCTTTTTATTTCTTTTTCTTCTCTGATTGCTGTAGCTAGGACGTCCAGAACTATGTTGAATAATAGCAGTGAAAGTGGACCCTCTTGTCTTGTTTCTGATCTTAGAGGGAATCTTTTCCATTTTTCACCATTGAGAATAATGTTTGCTGTAGGCTTATCATATATGGCCTTTACTATGTTAAGGTAGGCTCCCTGTATGCCCATTTTTTGAGAGCTTTAATCATAAATAGGTGCTGAATTTTGTCAGAGACTTTCTACATCTATTGAAATGATCATATGGATTTTATCTTTCAATTTGTTGATACAGTGTATCACATTGATTGATTTGTATATGTTGAAGAATCCTTGCATTCCTGGAATAAGTCTAACTTAACCATGGTGTATGAGCTTTTTGATGTGCTGCTGAATTCTGTTTGCTAAAATCTTGTTGAGGAATTTTGCATATATGTTCATCAGTAATATTGGCCTATAGTTTTCTTTTCTTGTGTTGTCTTTGTTGGTTTTGGTATCAGGGTGACAGTGGCCTCGTAGAATGAATTTGGAAGTGTTCCTTCCTCTGCAATTTTTTGAAAGAGTTTTAGAAGGATAGGCATTAGCTCCTCTCTAAATGTTTGATAGAATTCTCCTGTGAAGCCATCTTGTCCTGGGCTTTTGTTTCTTGGGAGATTTTTGATCACAGATTCTATTTCAGCTTCCCTGGTGGCTCATATGGTAAAGTGTCTGCCTGCAATACGGGAGACCTGGGTTTGATCCCTGGGATGGGAAGTTCTTCTGGAGAAGGAAATAGCAACCCACTCCAGACCCTTGTCTGGAATATCCCATGGACAGAGGAGCCTGGTATGCTACAGTCCATGGGGTCGCAAAGAGTCAGACACAACTGAGGCGACTTCACTTTTCTTTTCAATTTCAGTGCTTGTAATTGGGCTGTTCATAATTTCTATTTCTACCTGATTCAGTCTTGGAAGATTGAACTTTTCTAAGAATCTGTCCATTTCTCCCAGGTTATCCATTTTATTGCCATATAGTTGTTCATAATAATCTCTTATAATCCTTTGTATTTCTGCATTGTCTGTTGTAACCTTTACTTTTTCATTTCTGATTTTGTTGATTTGATTCTTCTCTTTTTTTCTTGATGAGTCTGGCTAAAGGCTTGTCAATTTTGTTTTTCTTCTCAAAGAACCAGGTTTTAATTTCATTCATCTTTACTATTGCTTCTTTCATTTCTTTTTCATTTGTTTTTGCTCAGATCTTTATGATTTCTTTCCTTCTACTAATTTTGAGGGGGTTTTTGTTCTTTTTCCTGTTGTTTTAGGTGTAAAGCTAGGTTGTCTATTCAGTGATTTTCTTGTTCTTTAAGGGAGGACTGTATTGCTATAAAGTTCCCTCTTAGAACTGCTTTTGCTGCATCCCATAGTTTTTGAGTTGTAGTGTTTTCATTGTCATTTGTTTTCTATACATTTTTAAATTTCTCTTTTGATTTCTTCAGTAACCTACTGGTTATTTAGAGATGTATTGTTTAATCTCCATGTGTTTGTGTTTCTTATTTATTTATTTATTTTTTGCAATTGACATCTAGTCTCAGAGTGTTGTGGTCAGAGAGGATGCTTGATACAGTTTCAGTGTTCTTAGATTTACTGAGGTTTGATTTGTGACCCAAGATGTGGTCTATCCTGGACAATCTTCCGTGTGCACTTGAGAAGAAGGTGTATTCTTCTGCATTTGGATGGAATGTCCTGAAGATATCAATGAGATCCATCTCATCTAATGTGTCATTTAAGACATGTGTTTCCTTATTAATTTTGTTTTGATGTTCTGTCTATCGGTGTGAGCGGGGTGATAAAGTCTCCTACTATTATTGTGTTACTGTCAATTTCTCCTTTTATGTCTGTTAGTATTTGTCTTATGTATTGAGGTGCTCCTATGTTGGGTGCATAGATATTTACAATTGTTATATCTTCCTCTTGGATTGATCCCTTGATCATTATGTAGTGTCCTTCCTTATCTCTTGTAATCTTTTTTACTTTAAGGTCTATTTTGTCAGACACGAGGATTGCCACTCCAGCTTTCTTTTGCTTCCCATTTGCATGGAGTATATTTTTCCATCCTCTCACTTTCACTCTATATGTGTCTTTAGGCCTCAAGTGGGTTTCTTGTAGACAGCATATATATGGGTCTTGTTTTATTGTCCATTCAGCCAGTCTGTGTCTTTTGTTTGGAGCATTTAATCTATTTACATTTAAAGTAATTATTGATATACACATTCCCATTGCCATTTTCTTAATTGTTTGGGATCTTTGTAGATCTTTTTGCTTCTCTTGTATTTCTTGACTATATAAGTCCATTTAACATTTGTTGTAATGCTGGTTTGTTGGTACTGAATTCTCTTAACTTTTGCTTGTCAAAAAGCTTTCTATTTCTCCATCAATATTGAATGAGATCTTTGCTGGGTACTGTAATCTTGGTTGTTGATTTTTCCCTTTCAACACTTTAAATATATCCTGCCATTCCCTTCTGGCTTGCAGGGTTTATGCTGAAAGATCAGCTATTAAGCATATGGGGTTTCCTTTGTATGCTACTTGTTGCTTCTCCCTTGCTGCTTTCAATATTCTTTGTGTTTAGTCTTTGATAGTTTGATTAGTATGTGTCTTGGCATGTTTTTCTTTGTGTTTATCTTCTATGGGATTCTTTATGCCTCCTGGACTTGATTGACTATTTCCTTTTCCATGTTGGGGAAATTTTCAAGTATAATCTCTTGAAAAATTATCTCATACCCTTTCTTTTATCTTCTTCTTCTGGGACCTCTATAATTCAAATGTTGGTGTGTTTGATATTGTCCCAGAGGTCTCTGAGACTATTCTCAGTTCTTTTCATTTTTTTACTTCATTCTGCTCTTCAGAAGTTATTTACACCATTTTATCTTCCAGTTCACTGATTCATTCTTCTGTTTCAGATATACTGCTATTGATTCCTTCTAGAGTATTTTTAATTTCAGTAATTGTGTTGCTTAAATCTGTATGTTTATTCTTTAATTCTTCTAGGTCATTGTTATTTGATTCTTGCATTTTCTCCATTTTGTTTTCAAGGCTTTTGATCATCTTTACTATCATTATTCTAAATTCTTTTCCAGGTAGTTTGCCTATTTCCTCTTCACTTGTTTTGACTTCTGTGTTTCTAGTTTGTTCCTACATTTGTGTAGTATTTCTCTGCCTTTTCATAATTTTTTTTAACCTATTGTGTTTGAGGTCTCCTTTTCCAGGCTTCAAGGTTGAAATCTTTCTTTCTTTTGGTTTCTGCCCTCCTAAGGTTGGTCCAGTGGTTTGTGCAGGCTTCCTATAGGGTGAGATTTGTGCTGAGTTTTTGTTTTTCCTCTTATGGGCAGGGCTGAGTGAGGTGGTAATCCTGTCTGCTGATGACTGGGTTTGTATTTTTGTTTTGTTTGTTGTTTAGATGAAGCATCCTGCACAGGGTGCTACTGGTGGTTGGGTGATGCCAGGTCTCGTAGTCAAGTGGTCCTCTTCTGTGAGCTCACTATCTGATACACCCCAGAGTTAGTTCTCTGGCAGTCTAGGGTCTTGAAGTCAGTGCTCTCTCTCTAAAGGCTCAGGGCTTGATCTCTGGTCAGGAGCGAAGATTCCACAAGTGGTTTGTTGTGGCATTAGGTGGGATTAAAACAGATATACAGAAATAGAAACCAAAGATGAACCCCAGACAAATGGCAGTTACAAAATCAGCAAATAATACTTAAAATAATGGAATATACACATATACATATACACCCATGAGCAAAGTCAAAACAGTCCAATAAAAAAAGTACAGTAGATTGACCTGGCAGACAAAGGAATACAAAAATTATATTTACCAGTTAAGAACAAAACTAACTAAAGCACAAACTGGAAAACAAAACTAAAGCAAGGTGCCAAGTGGGGAATAAAGCAATGAAAACAAAACTAACAAACATGTTGAGAGGAAAGGAAAGAAGGAAAAGAATAGATATGCAAAGCTAAATAGAGGTAGATGGAGAAGATTTATATACATTAAAGATTAACTGCAAGGGGAAAAGAACAGTAGGAAAAGCAAACAAAGGAATAAATGTATAGAAAATAATAATAGGTTTAAAAAATTAAAATTAAAAGAGAAAAGGAAAAAAGATGGAAAAACTCCACAGAACTGTATAAGTTCAACATAGAGGCAGAGATTTATAACAGCAATAAAAATATGTGACTGAGAAAAAGAAAAAAAAAAAAGCTCAGAAGCTTAATTAGGTTTC
The DNA here is from genome assembly GCF_963930625.1 of Muntiacus reevesi. Classification (NCBI taxonomy): domain Eukaryota; kingdom Metazoa; phylum Chordata; class Mammalia; order Artiodactyla; family Cervidae; genus Muntiacus; species Muntiacus reevesi. The sequence goes on from NC_089250.1 coordinate 117,345,824, forward strand.
ATAGTGCCAATGAAATCAGCAACTACAACAAGGGGGTGTTTGTGTGGTTCAAAAGATTCTACAGAGCAAGTCAAAACATAAGAATAATAAATGTTTTTCTTGAGTCACTGCTGTCAGAGTCCTTTCCTACTCTGGGAGTCACAATCCACCTCACCTCCCTAGGATGCCCTCCAACACTGGTGATCTCTGGACCTACTGTGGGGGCAGCTTAGATTATAATCTGGTCCTGCTCCTGTGTGCTCTTGCCTCCAATGTCCGCAGTCCGAGAAAACTCGTGTGTTTTCTTTTGTGGGAGCTCTCAGCGACCTTTTATATATTCCATAGACACAGAGTCTGCCTAGTTGATCCTGTGGATTTAATCTGTAGCTTGTACAGCTGGTGGGAAGGTTTCAGGTCTTCTTCCTTAGCCACACTGCCCCTGGGTTTCAATTGTGGTTTTATTTCCACTTCTGCATGTGGGTTGCCCACTGGGGTTTGCTCCTGAAGCTGCCCTGGAGGACTTGGGTTTGCCCCTGTGAGGGCCAGGTGTGGAGGTGGTCCAGCTGCTTGGGTCGCAGAGGTTCTGGCAGCACCAGGTACTCAGGGGAGTTGGCGGCTAGGGCAGCAGGAAATACAGGGCTCTAGAAGGGTGTGGCAACCAGTACTGGCCAATACACTCCATTATTCTTACCTGGACAACCCCCCACCCTGACAGAGAAGCCTGGCAGGCCACAGTCTACAGGGTCACAGAGTCAGACACTACTGAAGCAACCCTGCATGCATAGATGCAAGACTTTCTTTGCCTGTGGCAGCCCTGCCCCAGTGAGAGCTGAGTGTGAATGTAGCACAGCTGCTTGGCTTGAGGGGACCCTGGTGGCACCAAGTGTGCAGGGACACAGGCTGCCTCTGCTGCAGGAGTGATGGCCCTATCCGAGTCTTTTATTAAGCCTTTTGTAGCTGATGATCAGAAGGCCTCTTTGGCCAGTCTTTCTCCGTAGCTCTACCCATTCAGGCACTTAGAGGGCTCCCTTGCCTGGGATCCTTCTCTGTTGTTTTGTGCATCAGGCACATAGCGGGGGGGCCCCTGGCTGGGGTCTTACTCTGTAGATCTGCACATCAGACACTTAAAGGGGCACCCTGGGTGGGTCCTACTCTGTAATTCAATGCATCAGGCATTTGATGGGCCAGACTCTCTACTGTTCAGCTGCAGATGCTGACTTGTGCGAAGAAAGAGGCTATGGAGATGACTCCACCCCCTACGCATGACTCAGCCGTATCACATTGCTTCTGTGGCTGCTCAGCTTTCCTCCTCAGGCATTTCCCACCACAGTCTCCTCCCTCACCTCCTCTCTCTCCACAGTCAACCTCAGTCTCTCCACAGTCAACAGCAGACCTCAGTCTGGGATTGCTCCACAATCCCTAAACATCAGCTCCCAGCCTCTGCACCTTCCAGGAGACCTGGAAGGTCCAGAATATGTATGGCTGTGGCAAGGACTGTCTGATTCTCATTCCATTTAGGCTGCCACAGATCAGTTATTTCACTCTCAGCCTTAAATGTTTCTCCTCTGACTCAGACAATTGCGCCAATGTGGGGATCAGACCCCAGTTTCAGTTCCCCCACCCACCAAGGGCAGTTCCAGTCCTACTAACACTCCTGCTTTTCTCCCTAGTTCCTTGGCCCTACAGAGTTTTGCGTGGTTCTATGTATTCTTTCCCTCTGGTCAGCTACTCCTGTCTGCGCTCAGCTTGTCTTATGCGTACACTTTTGTGTCTGAAGAAGTATTCCTGATGTTTATGTGGAGAGAGTTGTACTCCATGTCCACCTACTCTTATGCCATCTTGTTCTCCCCTCCCCAGAATTTCAAATAGTATTTCTTGAGCATCTGTTATATAACAAAAATGGTTTTAAGCATTGCAGATGCAATTATAAATCAGCCATAATTCCTGTCATTGTAAAACAGTTTAGTGTGAGAAGTGTATAAACAAAAGATTTTAATATAATATGATAATTGTGCATTAATTCTATGAGGACACATATTATCCATCCATCCACCCAGTAGGCATTCAGCACACATTTATTGAATTCCACCTATAGGCCAGATACTGGTCAGTCATTAAGAGTGAATAGCACAAATAGTGACCCAGCCTTCAAGAAGCTGAGATTCTAACTAATTAGGATCTTCTCTAGTGGAAGAAAGTGCCTCAGGTAGTCACACAACAGAAATAACATATTACATTTCTTTAGAAGGACGGCAAGCTTTACTCAACATGGGTGACAGACAGTACAAACCATGGAGCCATAGTAACTCATGAAGTCTACTAGGAACTCTGTAAGCAAAAAACTTCTTGAAAAAGCAAAAGGGAAACACCAGCTAAATAAAAATTTAATAGATTTATTTACTGCAGAATTTTCTCTGTCTTTAACACGAAGAAGCAAGTGTACATACAAGATAGCTTGCATAATTAATAGATCATTTGACTAAAGAGTACCTTTTTATAAAGCATGATTCAAGGCTACCCTTCTGTGGAGCATATCTTTGAAAACGATGGGACAGAACAAAAAACAGGCCAGTATGGAGCTGTTGATAGAGCTAATTAGGTTTGTTTGACTCATGCTGTGAAAAGCTCTTGGGCAGTACAGTTTGAACTCTCCTGGCTAGATGAGTGTAGGAGGAGAAAAACAAAAGATTTCCTTGCTTTTATTTTCTCTCTGAATTAAACTAGTTTACTTTCTAAAAATACATATTCCTGAAGCAGTCAATATAAAGAGGTGTACGGGAAACCATATACCAGATATGAATGTGCCTTCATTTTAAATTTATCAGCTGTTAATATTTTTACATTTTACCATAATTAATATTTTATAGAGTTAATTATATCAGCAAGTATATATCTCAAGATCATCACCCAAACAAGAAACAATAAATGCTTCAGAGGGTGTGGAGAAGAGTGAATCCTTCTACACTGTTGATGGGAATGTAAACTGGTAAAACCACTATGGCAAAGAATATGGAGGTTCTTTAAAAATGAAAAGTGATGCTACCATATGATCCAACAATCCCATTTCTGGGCATTTATCTGGAGAAAACCATAATTCAAAAGGATACAGTCTCCCCGGTGTTCACTGTAGTACTATATACAATAACCAGGATATGGAAGCAACCTTAATGTTCATCAACATAGGAATGGATAAAGAAGATGTGGTACATATATACAATATAATATTACTCAGTCATAAAACAGAATGAAGTAATACTATTTGCAGCAACATGAACGGACCCAGAGACTGTCATACTGAGTGAAGTAAGTCAGAGAGAGAAAGGGAAATACGGTATTGCTTATATGTGGAATCTAAAAAAAGGGTAAAAATGAACTCATCTACAAAACAGAGATAGAGTTACAGATGTAAAAAACCATCTTAAGGTTACCAGGGATAAGGAGGGGAGGGATAAATTGGAGGTTGGATTAACATATACATGCTACTATATATAGTTAATTAATAAGGACCTACTATAATATATAGCACAAGAAACTCTACTCAATATTCTGTAATGGGATATATATAATATGGGAAAAGAATCTTAAAAAAATGTTGGATACATATGTGTGTATGGCTGATTGACTTTGTCATACACTTGAAACTAATACAACATATGAATCAACTATACTCCAATAAAATAAAAAATAAATAAATAAAAATAAGCAAGCCTGAAGAACAATTTTAATACAAACAAAAATCAAGTTGCAGAATGTATTCTGTAGTACCATATGTGAAGTTTCAACATCTTAAAAAATTATTAAACAATGTCTTGTGGATTCACAAATAATAAGCTAAAATACAGAAGTGTTCATGAAAATTATACACACTGAGTTTTAGATTGCAAATTTCTTTAGAAATAATGGGACGGAAGTGTTTTCCATTGTGTCTAAAATATGTAATTCCTCAATGAAAACAAAAAGAGTATATGAAAACTGTAAGAAACAATGCATATTTATAAAGGTGAATGATGACTTTCTTAGGTCCATTTCCCGGGGAATAGAATTTGAGACTGTGATTTGTGGACATTCAGGAGGAACTTCATAAAGAAAATGAGGAAAAATGGATTGGACAGAGGGAAAAGTAACCAGAAGAGGGGTATGTACCTTTTGATCCTTCAGGGAAGTCTGAAGCTGGGATGACTCTTCAGAGACTTCCCAAATTGAGGCAAGTACCTGACTATCTATAAACTGCAAAAGTAGGTAGGTTTTCAGCTGACCCTAAGAAGAGGTGTAAGTCTGGGCAAGACAATTCACTTTAGCCAAGAGCATTTCAGCGCACAGTGCTAGCCTTCAGCTGTGGGGGGACGCGGGCCATACTTTGGTCTGCAAGGCAAATCTGTTATTCACCAGCCACAGTTTCCACTACAATGATGTGCCTTGTGCCATTTTATTATCTACTTGTATATTTGAAATACTTCACACTTTTTCAAACTTCAGCATTTAAAAAAGAAAAAAAAAACCACCTTCCCACCTCAAGTTAACAGTATTCCCAAAGTATTCCCCCAACACACAGACACATGCACACACCACAACATAAGCACTGGGTTTAACCAAGTCGTATACTTACTATTTTGATGTTTTTCTGTTTTTGACAACTGGAGATTCTCTTCTCTCTCTCTCCCCACCTTTCATTGTTTGGAATGCCTTGTTATGTTATTTTTAAAAGTAAAGTTTATTCAGCATATTTACCTTTATGCTATAGGAGAGCTTAGTTGGCCTTCTTGCTGGAACAAGGCTGTTTTCCTTACAGTGTCAATTCTGAAGTGATTCTAAAAGAATAAAATCAAGATAATTCCATTATTGGAATATACCACTCTCCCTTAATCATCCAAATTTCCCGCCCTTCACCCCAGTAACAAATGTTTAGTTTCATATAAAATTGTGTCTTTTAATTTTGCCTTATTGTTTTCAGTCAGTATTATAAAGTCCACTAAGGTTCTTACACTCACTAAATCAGGATCCACCAACTATGATTCAAGAGACATAGCAGAACCATGCCTGTTTCTGTTACACAGCAATGATGCTCATTCATTTACATATCGTCTGTAGTAGCCCTGCCCTGCAGTTGCAGAATTAATAGCTGTGACACAAACCATATGGCCCACAAAGCCCGAAATATTTACTATCTGGCCCTTGACAGAAAATGTCTGCCATCCCTGCTTTAAAAGCCTCAGCCGTTTCTCCATTTTGCTTTTAGAAAATTCATACATGGTGAACACAGCAGTGGCCAGGGTTATCACATTTGGGCACTTGACCTTTCTTTACTGTTTTTCAAACAGAAACTAAAAAATGTATGAATGCCTGTTGTAGGCAATGCTTTCTTGTAGCTCTGCAAGAAAAATCTTAACTGCAAGAGGTCACTGTGAAGAAACCATTTCTTATTCTAAAATATGTCTCAACTATAAAGATAAAGGAGAAAACAGCATTTAGATCTATTTTTGCAGTTTATAATCACAAATTAATGACTCAGGAAATAAACAGTAGTGGTTTATATTTGTACACATGCATACACACACACACACACACACACACACACATACACACACACACACACAACATGTATATTCAGAAAGTCAGTTCTGCAGTAGGTTGATAAGATGTCCAAGCTTCCCCAGGAGGAGAAAGTGGTCTGGGGTTCTCAAGGAGAAAAGGACAAACATTCTTTTCTACATTGCTTTGTCTTAGGTTCAGTCGCTCAGTCGTGTCTGACTCTTTGCGACTCCATGAATCGCAGCACGCCAGGCCTCCCTGTTTATCACAAACTCCCAGAGTTTACTCAAACCCATGTCCATCAAGTCGGTGATGCCATCCAACCATCTCATCCTCTGTCATCCCCTTCTCCTCCTGCCCTCAATCCCTCCCAGCATCAAGGTCTTTTCCAATGAGTCAGTTCTTTGCATCAGGTGACCAAAGTATTGGAGTCTCAGCTTCAACATCAATCCTTCCAATGAATACCCAGGACTGATCTCCTTTAGGATGGACTGGTTGGTTCTCCTTGCAGTCCAAGGGACTCTCAAAAGTCTTCTCCAACACCATAGTTCAAAAGCATCAATTCTTCGGCACTCAACTTTCTTCACAGTCCAACTCTCACATCCATACATGACCACTGGAAAAACCATAACCTTGACTAGACGGACCTTTGTTGGCCAAGTAATGTCTCTGCTTTTAAATATGCTATCCATGTTGGTCATAACTTTCCTTCCAAGGAATAAGAGTCTTTTAATTTCATGGCTGCAATCACAATCTGCAGTGATTTTGGAGCCCAAAAAATTAAAGTCTGACACTGTTTCCACTGTCTCCCCATCTATTTCCCATGAGGTGATGGGCCCAGATGCCACGATCTTAGTTTTCTGAATGTTAAGCTTTAAGCCAACTTTTTCACTCTCCTCTTTCACTTTCTTCAAGAGACTTTTTAGTTCCTCTTCACTCTCTGCCATAAGATGGTGTCATCTGCATACCTGAGGTTATTGATATTTCTCCCAGCAATCGTGATTCTAGCTTGTGCTTCTTCCAGCCCAGCATTTCTCCTGATGTACTCTGCATATAAGTTAAATAAATAGGGTGACAATATAAGGCCTTGATGTACTCCTTTTCCTATTTGGAACTAGTCTGCTGTTTCATGTCCAGTTCTAATTGTTGCTTCCTGACCTGCATACAGGTTTCTCAAGAGGCAGGTCAAGTGGTCTGGTATTCCCATCTCTTTCAGGATTTTCCAGTTTATTGTGATCCACACAATCAAAGGCTTTGGCGTAGTCAATAAAGCAGAAATAGATGTTTTGCTGGAACTCTTTTGCTTTTTGGATGATCCAGCAGATGTTGGCAATTTGATCTCTGGTTCCTCTGCCTTTTCTAAAACCAGCTTGCACATCTGGAAGTTCACAGTTCACGTATTGCTGAAGCCTGACTTAGAGAATTTTGAGCATTACTTTACTAGTGTGTGAGATGAGTGCAATTGTGTGGTAGTTTGAGCATTCTTTGGGAATGCCTTTCTGTCATCTTAAAGTGTATATTATGGGAGTGGGTCTGGTAAGATCTTTCTATTATTCATTCTAATCTTGTTATCTTAAAATATAAATTATGGGAGTGGGTCTAGTGAGATCTTTACAACCTTGAGACATTTTTTTTGATTTATTGTAATAACTAATTTAAAAAGCATGTAACTCCCTTGCTAACACTAGCAAGGCGGGCACTCTCTGTCCCCCTTCTGATGTCTATGTCAGAAGCTTTCTCTGTCCCTGTTCTTACTTTAATAAAACTCTGCTGCACAATAGCTCTTGAGTGATCAAGGCTGACCCCTGGTCCTGAAGCTAAATTTCTTTCTTCAGAGATCACGAAACTGACATCACTCACCATAAGCTATCAATAAGACACTACTTCTTCATGTGAATTCGCCATTTGCCTTCTGTAAGGACCGAATCCATTGGGTTGTCACCCAGGAGCATGTTGTCTGATGGCAATATACATTTGTCTCTTAGAGTCGGACACCACTGAGAGACAAACACTTTCACTGGGTCTTTTATTAATAATCTTAGAATTGCATTTTAAAATGTAGCTCAAGAAATCTCATCAGCACACAACATCAGAATAAGGTAAGCAACTTTTAAAGATATATAGATAGATAGACAAATATAGATATGGATAACAGAATAGAGATGCATATATATATATATATACATATATATATATATGTGCATTCTTCTGAATCTTACTAGTGCATTTTTCTCCTTTCTTATTTATGTGGACACTTAGTTTTTATTTACGTAATTATTCTGAATGAAGGAATACCCATCCAGATCATGTTTGTCCATAAACTGGGTAGACTCATTTCCTTTATTGTTTTTTTTTTTTTTCCAGGACTGCTTGATTTCTGATAGCATCCTTTGATCAGACCTTAAGCTCAACAGCTGGCTGATATATTAATAAATTTACATGGTGAGTTCTGAGGTCCAGGGATCATGTGCTAAGAGAGCAGGACATGTGGGGAGCAGAGCTAGGCATATGCCTTTACTGCTCTTCTTGTTTAAAAGATCTGAGCTGGGACCATTTCTCTTACATGTCTTTTTTGCTTGACTAGGAATACAGCTTCTCTTCTGGTCAATTGCTGCCATAACTTGAGAGAAAATTCCCATCCTAAGAGTGCTTCCCATGGCTGAAAATGCATATAGTAGGAAACAGGGGCTGCCTTGTTTCCTACTCACGGACTCACGGACACGACTAAAGCGACTTAGCAGCAGCAGCAGCAGCAGTGTCATCTATGAGCAGTGTCAAGGCGGGTTTCAGTGCTGTTCTTTCCACCTGCCCTCTCCATTAGCCTTTCGCCCTCTAGATTAAATGCCACATCAAGACTTTTTGATATATATGATAAAATGTTTGAGGTCTTGACACGTATAATACATCCACTAACAATGTAAAAAAATATTTTTTAATCTATAGGTGGATTTTAAATGGGGAAAGGTAGGGAAGCATGTGCTTAGATATTTTATTTATATCCTATAATATAGATTTTACTTGAGAGATTTCCTCCTATGTCTGCCACATAAGCCCAGTAATTTTCAAAGTATAATTTCAGATGGAAACACAAAATTAAGCTATCTCAATTATAGTTTGCTACAGGAAAAACAATAGGGAGAGAGAGAAGGAAAGAAAGAAAGAAAATAGCCTTTTAGAGCCTTTTTCTAATTTCAAATGTAATATACAGTGACCTCTTTTTGATAACACATTTACACGACAATGCTTTGAATGACAGGCTGGGAGAAATACATAGAGCATATATTCTCATGTGATTCAGCAGTACTCCTAGTTATTTTAACAAGTCACATTTTAATTTATGCTTTCTTAATTTCTTGGTGTGACAACTCATTTGTGCTTTTTATTTTAATAAGTTATGAATAAAGCATTTATGATATAATATTTCATCTTTCATGATCTCAATATTCAGATGTTCTCACTCAGTCTTTAATTTTCATTTCGTCAGTCAAGATAATACAGCTGAATATTTACTTATGAATGTAAAATACTCACATGCAACCATACTAACTCTTATTAACAAACAAAAATATTAAGATCCACCAAATATACATTGGAAAATTAAATGAACACATCTTTCTGGTTTTCAGGTAAATTTTAAAAGTGATAATATCGCTAATTATTATCAAAATTCAAATTATACGCCTTAGGTATTTTCTACAAGATGGCACCATACTAGATGTTTTGCATATATTTTGGGTTATCTTTAATAACTTAATTTATTGCATTATGCTCTTTTCCCCCATTTTCAGATGAAATAATCAAGAGTTAGCTTATATCACTCATCCAAGGTAACTTACTGAAAAATAGCAGAATTAAGATTTCAATCATGGTGTGCTATACTCCAAATTCTAAACTCTGAACTACTACAGTCAATGATTTTACTCAATTAAAATCCTAAAGGATACCACTTTCATAGTAAAGATAGCAAGTGCCATTTATCAAATCCTCCAACAGAAAAATAACAATCAGACCTCCAGGGATTGGCAGCAAGTTCCTGCCTCAAAGTGGATAATTATATACCATTTGACAAACAGCTACTCTTTTGCTTCTGTACCCTGACAGAATGTCTAACCATGGACATCATTTGACCACATGGCCATAGCTATGTACTGACAAACTCATGATGTCATAGGTTGAACTAGTCCAAGAGCAATTCATTGTAATATGAAAGTGGTATGTTCAAATGTAAGTAAGGCAGCATCCTTTCATAAGCAGATAACTCAGTTCTTCTCTCTTAGCTCATATCTATGACCACATTAGGGATTTTTTTAAAAAACCAGATAATAGAGAAATAAAAAGGCCAAGCCCCAAACACCTGATTCTACACTTTGTGTAGAAAAGGAAGCAATCCAAGATAGCAATGCAAATGGACTAATGAGAAATGGCATATAACTGGCTGAATTTCCATGGGCCTAGGAGGAGACAGTTAGAAAACAGGACAGAAAGATCTGGGAAAGAGGCATGTGAATGTTAGAAGTGGTCACAGTATTTGAAGATTTTGTATTATGTAACAATGTTAATCCAGAAACACACTCAATGAAACGAAGTACTGAATTACCAAATAGTCAAAGCAACTCTGCATTTTCCCATCAGTCTCCCTGTTGTCTGCCACCCCATTCCTCATACAGTGTGCCCATGAATGGATCAGGCATTAGTCAGAGATAGAATATACACATGTATTCCCTCTCACTAAGACTGATATAGCTACTGCTTTTGCCAAATGTTGAACCTGCCACAACACAAACCAGCATTACACCCTGATTATTATCCAACAAGAAAACTTTTCGGTGGCAAGTTTATTACACTGGATTTCTCTTACCTTAAAATATAGCTAATCATCTTGACTGTAATCAGCATATATTCTAAGTTTGGCTTTTTCATTCTTGCCAACAGCACCCCAGTTAACATACTATGCAAAGATATTCAGAATATCTGATATATCAACACAGAATCCTATATACCACCACCACAGACCAAGGGCCCACCATCATACCAAAGGAGATATAGTGGACACATGACCGTGGGTATCCTATTACAAATGATACTACCCCAGAACTGCTTCTTTGACCCAGCTGGGGTACCAGCTCAAAGACAGCAGCATGTGAAAAGTCCCCAATTAGTGGAACAGATGAATTAGCAGCTAAGGGGACAGAAATAGGGGCACCCTTAATTACTATCACTCACAATAACCCGTGTAGGAAAATTGTATTTCCATTCTCTGTGATCTTAAGACCTTGAGTTTTGGGTTCCCAAAGGGAGGAAAATGTCACCAGGAGACACAGACTTTCATTAAACTTTATTTTCTGGCTTACATCTATTAATTTTGAGTTTTTTGAGCCAAGAGACCAGTGGCAAAGAAAGGAGTCCAGGAGTAACTCACCCTGACCTGGGGATTATGGGGCCAGAGATAAGTATATCTGGCATCCTGGTGATCCACTTGGGAGTCATTTGGCACTGTTACAGCTTCCCTGGTGGCCCAGACAGTAAAGCGTCTGCCTGCAATGAGGGAGACACAGGTTCGATCCCTGGGTCAGGAAGATCCCCTGGAGAAGGAAATGGCAACCCACTCCAGTACTCTTGCCTGGAAAATTCCACAGATGGAGGAGCCTGGTGGGCTATAGTCCATGGGATTGCAAAGAGTCAGACATGACTGAGCAACTTCACTTTCACTTTGGCACTGTTATGAAGATGAGGTTCACCCCCATCAGATATGTCACCGAGGAATATACAAGGGGTTGTGAAAGAGAGAGAAAAGAAGATGATGAGCATAATATGTGGCTTCAGGGTCTACTAACTAATCTTCATCGTCTAAGTTACCCAAAGAAGAGAGGGCATGAAGTCTGGAAGACTCTCAGATGAGATGATCTTACCGTACAAGCCAAGTGAATGTGGGTGCAAATGATGTGGACTGTAGCACGTGTCATGCTGTACCCAAGGCTCCCCTTTAATGAAGGGGACACTCATTGTGTTGGCCTTTGGGATCACTGCTTGCTATGGCACACGGTCACATCTCTCTCTGGGTATTACCTTAGAGAGCTATGCACCCAGGGAGGCACCCAGGATTGTACTGCTAGACTGGAACTCCGAAAGCAAAACCCTGAAATAATTAATTTCATGATGGCTGATATCAAGGTATCAAGAGTTTAATAACCAGTTTGCAAAATTCTTGGATAACTAGCAGTTGGCTCATCACTCCACTGGCTCACAGGTTTGCCCTCCTCCCCTCTGGGGGCGGCCTGCATTGAACAACAATAATGGAGTACTAGGACACATATGAAGGTCAAACCCACATTCAGAATGTTTTTACTACATTGCTTCAACAGTTTAACTTCTTCTTCTGCACAAACTCGCTTTCCTCCTCACAGACACTTTGATAGAAGAGCTCTAATAAACATCTTGAACATAATTTTTATCTCAGAGTCTATTTTCCGGGAACTAAGGTCAGCAGAGTCACTGGGGGGAAAAAAAAAAAAACAAACTTCATTCTCTTCCTTCATTAAACATTTTTCCTAACAATGATATTTATATTTTAGGAAGCAAAAAGTGAATATTTTCCACAAGCTTAATATGTCATTAAAGAGTAGAACAGGAAGGTTTAGAAAAGCAATAGACAGAAAAGGTAATCAAAGGGAATTCCAACATCCATGTTAGCAGTGCAAACATGCCATGTGTGTGTGGTGGAAACACTCACCATTTAAGATTTACAATGTTACCCTGACAAGATGACAATTTGCTTTCTATGTAGGTTTATATTAAAAGATTTTTAAATATTTTTTGAGCTACTTTTTTGAAAATGCTAAGTATCATCACCTAAAATGGAATTTGTGATCTGGTCATCATGTTTATTGCACAACAATACGAGAACAAGTTTTGTAGAATTCTTATTCCAAAATTCTAAGGAAGTCAAACAAAAGTAAATAATTGTCCTGCATTTTTCCCCATCAAGAAGAATCTAATTTTGCCCATATTCTATGAAATGCAGGATTGTTAAGTCTTTTTGAAGCATTTGACTGGCAGATAAGGATGAAAATTGTCAGACGCCTGATGGCTAGTCTCATGTTTCAGCTGTACATTCAGTTAATGACATTAAACGATTTCTGAGGAAAATATATTTTCCACCCATCTGCTTTGAAGATACTTCTACCTTCTCATTGTTTAAAAAAATTCCCAGGATGTTGTACTCAGAAAAAATATATATACTATTGAATAGAAATTTTTCCAACAGTCAGAGAAAATATTAATGCACATGAATAAAACTAAAAGTAAAACCTAAATTATCTGGTAGCTAAGTCCTTAATCTGCCCCTTTCCCAGAAATAGTCCTTACATATAATTCTAAAGGTACAGATGTACATTTTGATAAGATAACATTCTTTTGCTGACCTTGGAAAATGGATTTTAGAATGCACCAACTTAAAGTGAAAGGAAGATATCTACAGAGAGCATAGGCAACCTAATTTTGAAATAATTCTGAAAATTTGACACACTTCACATGTTCATCTAAACATCTGAGATCCTACCCTGTTAACAAGTAGGTGTTAACACCTAAAATTTTATTAAGTAGAGTATAAGAAAAAAGGAAAATATCAATTGATACTGTATAATGTTGCAGACCCTATATTATACCCATTACAAACATTATTTCATTATTCTTCACCCACATCACTGTAGGCTATTTTATCTCTGTTTGATGGACTGAGAAAATAAATGCCAGTTAATTGGCCAGAGTTAGACAGCTGTATCTTTTCCACTGTTTCTGATACTTAAACACGAGCAGGATTCAGGCACCAGTTCCCTGACCACATGCCTTCCCTACCTTCTACCTTTACTTTCTAAGTGATCTCTTCAAAACAATGGCTTTAAATAGCACTGTCTTAGTTATCTATTGCTATGTAACAAATTATTCCAAATTCAGCAGTTTGAAAAAAGAGATATTTATTATTATCTCACATGGCTTCTGAGGATGAAGTATTCATCAGAGGCTTAGGTGGATGGTTCTGATTCAAGGTCTCTCCTGCAGTTAGAATCTAGCTGTCAGCTATGGTGAAGGTTATCTGAAGCCTGGAATCAAGTTGGAGGATCTGCTTCCAAGACTGATTTCTCATGTGGTTATTGGAAAGAGGTCTCAGTTTCTTCCTGGATGGTGGAAGAAGACCTCTGTTCTTCTTGATAAGGGCCACTCTGCAGTGCTACCTGATAACATGACACTGGACTTCCCCAGAGCAGTACTCCAAGAGAACTAGGCAAAACCACAAGGTCATATAACATGGCCTTGGAAATAACATACCAAGACTTTTGTCATTTCCTGTTGTTCACACAGACTAACCTCAGTATAGAGTGTGAGAGATCTAAACAAGGGTGTGGATACCAGGAGGCAAGATGGTGCCCAGTGTAAATGAAGCTTTTCTAATTTAATTCCTTAAGTATCTCTCTCCTCAAGTGCAAATGCTCTCTAAATCTGAAGGTCTGTGAAACTAAAGAGATAAGTCATGTGCCCTACATACTGGACAAAGACATACTAAATGCCTCTCTGAAATAAGCTCTTCTCTACTTGGGTTTATCCTAAGCCAGGTGAGGAACAATGCTCTTCAGTTTCTTGGAATCTCGGTTGTTTGATCAGGAGGACCTATGAACCATACAATTACCATTTTTAGACGACCTGATGTCTGACCAGAATGACACTCTGATGTACACTTTTGATTTTTCTGAGGTCCTAACAGAGGATTTTTACAGTCACACTTTATGCCTTATCTTTAGTCCATGTCTCCTAGCACTGTCTTGGATTTGATCATTGTTTAGAAGCTATCTCTTATTTTAGCATCACTTTCACACAAGGAAACCTAAAAATTTTCAACACCATTAAGTCTTAACTCCTTCAGGTTTAACAATCCTTCTAGTTCCTGTCTCATATGTTACTTATAAGCAGTGAGATAAAAAATAAATGGGCTCTCTAAAACTCTGGCTGGAAATCTCGTTAGTGACACCATCCAATTCACTAGACACTTTTTCTACTTTCCTCATTAATGTAGGAAATGGTGTTGCTGAACATTCCATCACTACATAAAAGGATTGCCTTCACTACAGTTTCCAAAAAGATTTTCCCTACTTTCATCAATCATAGATTCCTCAAGGGCCAAATTTCCTCAGGGCTCTACAAGCTTTTATAAATGCCCTCATCCAGGCTTCTCAGATCCACTCACTGACTTATTCCAAAACCACTTCCACAATTTTAAGTTTTAGTTAATACTTACATATCCCTAGCACTAATCTGTATTAGTTAGCAATGACTACATAAGAGTTTACCTCCAAATTGTGTAGCTTGAAAACTACATATCTTATTTGGCATGTTTTCTGAGGATTTGGAAATCCAGGAGAAGCATAGCAAGGTGATTTCAGGCAGGCTCTCTAATGAGACTGTAGGAAAGCTCTTAGCTGCAGCTGAGGTCATCTGAGAATTTGACTGGGGCTTAAGGACTTGCTCCCAAGATAGCTCTTTTATGTGACAGAAGATTCTGTTCCTCACCACATGCACTTCTCCACAGGGTTGCCTGAATATCCTTACAACATGGTAGATGACTTCCCCCAAAGAAAGTGATCCAAGAGAGTAAGAAAGAAGCCATATGCCTTGTATAACTGCAATAATTAACATTATGAGTCAACATGACTGGGCAATGGGGTCCAGATGGTAGGTCAAACATTATTCTGGATTTTTTTGTGAAAATGTCTTTGGATGAGATTAACACTTAAAATTTGGTGCATTTTGATTCAGGTGGTTGATTAAAGGGACCATCTTCGACTCAGATGCAAACCTTCCCCTCCCATCACAGATCCTTTTCATGGAGAGGCAGTTTCTTTACCAGAAATCTCTAAATATCCAAAAGTGTCCTTAGCGGGTTGCCAGATGATAAACCAGAAACTCAGGGTCAGAAGAAATGCTGGGGGTGTTCATTACTCCCATATCTTATTAATTTTGGTATCTCCAGATCCTGGCACAAAGGATTCTCTCAGTATGTGTCTATTGAACAAATGATATCTCTTCTGCCAACTTCTTTTTAGAAGGCAGGTCATGAACTATTTTTAAACTTAGCGTCCTCTAATAGGACAGCATACTTCCCTGGTAGCCCAGATGGTGAAGCATCTGCCTGCAGTGCAGGAGACCTGAATTTGATCCCTGGGTTAGGAAGATCCTCTGGAGAAGGGCATGACAAGCCACTCCAGTATTCTGGTCTGGAGAATCTCCATAGACAGAGGAGCCTGGTGGGCTATAGTCCATGGGGTCGCAAAGAGTTGGACATGACTGAGTGACTAAGGACACACACAATAGGACAGGGAGTAACTGGAATCTTGTTTTAGGGAATAACTCATAGAGCTGGAAAAGGTCACTTTTCATTCCAATCCCAAAGAAGGGCAGTGAAAAAGAATGTACAAAGTACTATACAATTGCATTAATTTCATATGCTAGCAAGGGCATGCTCAAAATCCTCTAAGTTAGGCTTCAACAGTATGTGAACCGAGAACTTCCAGATATAAAAACTGAATTTAGAAAAGGCAGAGGAACCAGACCAAATTGCCAACACTAGTTGGCTCACAGAAAAAGCAAGAGAATTCCAGAAAAACATCTACTTCTGCTTCATTGACTACACTAAAGCTCTTTAAATCCACTATGTGGATCACAAAAAACTCTGGAAAATTCTTCAAGAGATGGGAATACCAGACTACCTTACCTGTCTCCTGAACAATCTGTATGCAGGTCAAGAAGCAACACTTAGAACCAAACATGAAACAACAGACTGGTTCCAAATTGGGAAAGAAGTATGTTAAGGCTGTATATTGTCACTCTGCTTATTTAACTTCTAAGCAGAGTACATCATGTGAAATGCTGGGCTGGATGAAACACAAGCTGGAATCAAGATTCCTGGGAGAAATATCAATAACCTTAGATATGCAGATGGTACCACCCTTATGGCAGAAGGCAAAGAGGAGCTAAAGAGCCTCTTGATGAAAGTGAAAGAGGAGAGTGAAAAAGCTGATTTAAAACTCAACATTCAGAAAACTAACATCATGAAAGCTGGTAGATGAGGAAACAATGGAAACAGTGAGAGACTTTATTTTCTTGGGCTCCAAAATCACCACGATGGTGACTGCAGCCATAAAATTAAAAAGACACTTGCTCCTTGTAAGAAAAATCATAACAAATCTGGACAGCATATTAAAAAGCAGAGACATTACTTTGCCAACAAAGGTCTGTCTATTCAAAGCTATGGTTTTTCCAGTAGTCATGTATGGATGTGAAATTTGGACCATAAAGGAGGCTGAGCGCCAAAGAATGATGCTTTTGCAGTCCATAAGGTCACAAAGAGTCGGACATGACTGAGCGACTGAACAACAGCAATCTCTTTAAATGCATGAGCCAATCCCTTAAATGAGCTATTCATCAATCAATCAATCAATCCCTCCCCCCTCTCCCTCCCACCTCTTCTGTTTCTCTTGAGAACTCTGACTAAAACAGTGATCTGATCTCAGAAGTGGCAAGCCATCCTTCATCATTCTGCATATTCTATTAGTCACACAGACCTAGCCCGTTAAAGGCAGGGAGGAGACCTAACAAGATCATGAATACCAGGGGCCAGGAATCATCTGGGGCCACTTAAGAGACTGGCTGTGAATCCTATGGAAAGAGGAGTCTGGCGGGCTACAGTCTACAGAGTCTCAAAGAATCAGACATGACTGAAGTGACTGAGCGCAGCACAGGAGGATGGCTGTCACAGCTATCTATAATCTGATGATATTCAAATTTATCTTTTCAGTGACAGTGTCTCCCTTGCATTATGGATTTGTAAATCTGACTGGATATTCAACATCTATACTTAGGTATAAATAAGCAATAAAAGTTAAACACAACTCATGACTCACTGAGTATCACCACCACCTGACCTGTTCATTCATTAAGGTTCTCACAGTTACTAGCACTACTGACTGTCTTGCTCCTCAGATCAAACTCTGATTTCAACCTTGGTTCTTCTGTCTCACACTCTATATCAGATAGATGAGCCTGTCAACTCAAACTTTAAAAACATTCTGATATCAATATTTTTCACTTTTCATAACCTTCATAACTCTCTCATCCAAGCCACTATCATCACATGAAAATGCAATTATAGAAAAAGAAATACTTTCTCTTCTTTCTGTTGCCATCAACAAGGACCTAAATTTGCCAGTACATTTTGAAATATTTTTAAGATTAAATAACATGCTTTCTATGACTACATACTTAAAATTCATAATGCCTGATGTATGGTTTTGGGGGAAGCACTGATTTTGATCTCTTAGCAAGAGTTTCTGAATATGGCCTCAGCATGTTCTGATGGGGCTTAAAATTTTTTACACAGACTTTTTTCTTTTGCTTGTTTTAGTCCCTCTTGAACTCTTTGTCAACCACTACTTGGCATTTTGAATGGGAAGGTGTCACCATTTATCAAATTAAAATGCACATACAAATGCATTTTAATGTGCAATGTACACTAAAAAGCATCCCTCGAAAATTATATGACCCAGCTTTACAATGTAATTCTAGCATTAAGACATTTTATCACAATAGAATTACCAATTCTAATTTGTTTATTTCTTTCCCCCCTATCAATTAGTCTTCTCCCAGACCAGCTAATACCTTTTTCCTTTATTAATGGTACAATGGAAAAATACTTACTAAGATGGGAGTGGTTTGAGCCTCCAAGTTTTCAATAAATACAGTAAATGGAGTAGAAAATATTTCTTATGTCCCCACATCAAACTCCATATGGGGCATGGAGAAAGACCCTCCTAGGGGTCTTTATGAAACTGCAGCCTCTTAAGGACTCCTTTAGAGAAATGGATGTTCATACTTTTCTATGTAGACTAAACTTATTTAAGAAGGTAGAAAGCAGTGTCACAAAGAAGGTTGCCTTTCTTGAGTTCATTGTATACATCTCCTTCTTGAGATGACAGGTCAGCATTTAATTACATTTCCTTCTCTAAATGACTTAGGTTGGTATTTAGTTATCTACACAGATATATAAAAATTACTCCAAACCTTTGAATTTTAGTACAACACTGACTGTCTCACTATTTGTGGCCTAGGAGTCTGAGAGCAGCTTAGATAGATAGTCCTGGCTCAGAGTCTCCCATGGGGTCATGGTCAAGCTGTTAGCCAGGACTGCAGTCATGTGGAGCTCACTCAAGTGGTCTGGGCAGGCCATAGGTCCTCACTGTCTATTAGCTGAATACTCAAGTCCCTGACCATATACATTTCTCCACAGGGCTCCTAGCAACGTGGCAGCTGGCTTCCCCAAGGCAGGTAAACCCAGAGAGAATTCAAGGCATGAGCCAGTTATAATCTTTCAAGTGGTATATCATTAGTGTCCTGTATTTTATTCATTAGAAGTGAGCCATAAATGCAATTCACATTCAAATTGGGTATAGTGAAGCTCCAATTCCTGAGCAGAGGAAGCACCAAAAAATGTGTGTGAATTTGCTTAAAATCACCCCAGCCAGATAACCATTTCCTGCAGGTCATTCCTGGCCCAGATCTGTTGTCAGTCCTGATGGATTCACCAAGCCCTTCTCCAGGGACTCATACCCTCTTCAGAGGAAGACAAGCTACTGCTCTGGCTATAATATCAATATAAAACTTCATGCACATTTGTTTCATTTTGAAACAACAGCAAACTACAGAAGTAAAATGAAATGCCAGACTTATCTTGTAGCCATTTTCTAGTGGTCCTGAGAGTGAACACCAGAGCCAAATACTTTAGTTCCAATGCTGCCTCTGCCACTCAAGTTTTGTGCAACTTCAAAAACGGATTTAAACTTTACATTCCTCAAATTTCTCATCTGCAAAATGCAGGTAATAACAACACCTACCCAGTAGGTCTGCTGAGATGATTAAGAAAGTTATTAGATGCAAAGTGCTTAGATTACTGCCTAGCTGATAGTAAATCTTTTGAAAGTATCATTATCTTAATTATCATTATTATTTTAATTGAAGTAGTATCTACCCACTAGTCCCAATCATGATCTATTAAAAGGATATTCATTCCACAAACATAAGGACTTGTTAATAAACCAGAGACTGTTTCAGGCACTGGTGGCTCAGTAGTGGAGAAAACAGACAAAAATCCTGCCTTTTGGGAGCTTCTATTTTTGTGAGTTTTGCTCAGTCACTCATAAGTTTCCTCTGTAGCTTTAGTAAAAATATGAAAAGGAGACAACAGCAACTGATAGGTTTGGAGAGCAAAACTGAAAATATTAAGAGGGTGCTGCTTGAAAAAGTGTGTCTTAATCATCAGAAGAGTATTCCACTACCCTGCTCTATGTATTTCCAAGAACAAAGTAGAGTAAGTCATGGCCTTGCCAGTAACCTGCTGTGTCAATATGAACATATCACTTGTTTCTCAGGGTGTTTCCCATCTACAAAATGCAGTTGATGGGGTTCTGCTGCATTCATGTTTTTTAAATCTTTTAAAAAAGTCTTCAAAAAAAGACCAGAATACCTCTGAGATGCTTCCAAGATTCTGCAAGCATTTTACTGGAATTTCACCTAATTTATTTACCAATATTTTACTTTAAAACTTCAATAAAGACCTCATGTAATCAAATGGACTATGTGTGTGTGGGCTGAGTCATTTCCGACTCTTGCGACCCCCTGGGCTATAGTCCTCCAGGACTATTCATGGAATTTTCTGGAGTGGGTTGCCATTTCCTACTCTAGGTGATCTTCCAGATCCAGGGATTGAACTCACGTCTCTTGCATCTCCTGCACCGGCAGGTGGATTCTTTACCACTGAGCCACCTGAAAGTGAAGTGAAAGTGAAGTCACTTAGTCGTGTCTGACTCTTTGTGACCCCATGGACTTAGCCCACCAGGCTTCTCCAACCATGGAATTTTCTAGGCAAGGCTATTGGAGTGGGTTGCCATTTCCTTCTTCAGGGGATATTCCCAACCAAGGGATCGAACCCAGGTCTCCTGTATTGTAGGCAGACGCTTTACCATTTGAGCCACCTGGGAACCCCCAAATCGACTTTACCAAGTATTAGTATGTTAGAGTCTACATGGATTAAGATTTTGCCCTAATAATGTATCTACTAAGAAAAAAGTCATACAGATGAACTTATAAAACAGATACTAAGTTTTGCTTTGATCTGTTTTCTATATTGCAATTCTGTGTAAGAGGTGAATTGAAATAGAGTATCATAAGGTGATTTTGAAATTCATTTGTCTATTAAGGACTAAAATTCTGAGCCACTATTACTTGCCAGAATGGATCTTAAGTATTCCATGCATAATATTTCATTTAAATTTAAAAGTAATTCTATGTTGTCGTCATGCCTATCTTTCTATTAGAAAGTGAAGAAACTCAGGCTAGATAGAATAAGTTAATTGCCTAATTTCGTATAACTTGCTATGGCACAGTCAGAATTTTATTTGAGGTCTCAACATATGCACTTTTTTTTTTAACCACCACACTGCAGTTCTTTTCAGGATCTTTTATTAAGATAATCACCATATTTTCATTTCATTATATAAAAAATTAGCTCATATTTTAAAGGGTGAGTTTGATTGTTAAAGTTTCAATATAATGACTTCCCAAGAGACATGTCACATGTATTACTATACTTCCAGACAATCTAGTCATCTTTTTCTATTTCAGTCTACTAATCAGTTGCAAAACAACATCACTTCTATGTGTGTGATTGTTCTCCATCCACATGTTCACTACTGATGTCCTGTACCAACTCTAGAAGATAAAATCTGTACTCCTTGTATCCAGTCTCATTGCTTATCAGGGTATCCTTTAAATTCTGATCAAAATGACATTTCTAAAGCATACAGACTATTAAGTCTCTCACCTGTAGAAGGAACAAAGGAACCATTATTCCTTCTACATCTACACCCCCCGACCTTGCCTTCAAAGTTTTTCACAATCTAGTCCCAGTCTAGTTTTCTAGAACATTTTATCATTATATTAACAGTCCTTTCACTTTAAACTCTGGTATTTCTTTAAAACCTATACACACAAATCCAAAATCACCATTTCATATGCAGTGCCTGAAATACTATCTGAAATGGCATGAGCATCAAGAAATGCTTGTTGAAGAAAACTGTCCATGATTATGTCCAGTAATTGTCAAAAATTATGTACCAGTTCTTATTTTAACGTTTAACACAGTAAACCAGAGTACAAAAACACATTAAGTTATAATTCTGCAATAAATCTGACTCAGTGGCCTCAAACTTTTTTCGAACTCTACTTCGTTCACAAGACATAACTGAATATAGTAAATCAAGAGACCTAAAGGAATTTGGTGAATATTCCTAAATCCAAGATTTAAATTATGAATTAATGACTAGAAATGAAAGAATTGGCTTCCAAAACTTTAAATGCCACATTTCTTGTTTTCTCCAGCTTGATCAGCTTATGGTTAAGCAGCACAATTAATAGTTACTATTTTTGTAAAGTATATGAAAAGCAATATTTTGTCTATCTCTGTGGGTGGCATTAAGCTAGCAAAATGTTCTATTTGGCATTATCCTGACACCAGTCAATGAAGCCATCAGGCAAATGAAACTGCTTTTGTGATAAGCAGTACAGTAATTGAAAATTGTCATTTTTTTCTCTCCAGGAAAACCTGAAAGTTGCATTTCAACATTTTTCATATCACCAGGAAGAAATGAATATTTATCAAACAAGGAAAAGGGCATAACTGGGGTGTCATTTTTCTCAGTGAATTATATACAATGAAGAAAGATAGTAAAACAATCACTCAAATTTAAACCTAAGTTTCTGTAGTGGTAGTGACTGTATAGGCATTGATTCAGATCTACAGGTAAAGGTCTCTACAATGATGTCAGAGAGAAACACCTTCTGAGACATTTGTGGGGTTTACTAAACTGAACGGGCAGTTGCTCTCTTTCATTAGAATCCATCAGTTAGCATGTTAGATGAAAACAGCGATAAAGGCCTGTGAACTGAACCAATTGATTGGAACCATCAACCAGTTTGGGAAAATCCTGGGCTACAAAACAGGATCAACTTTACCCCAAAGGTTAAAGGCAGATTTCTAGATGAAAATGGGAAACTGAGCATGTAAGTTTCACTGTGTTCTCTTCCCAAATCAAACTGGATCACAAAAAAAGTAAATGAAAAAAGAATAAATTCATATTGTGTCAAATTAAGGAGAGATTATCATTAGAAGACCAAAATAAATGTTGAAGAATCTCTAGATGATATAAATCAGACGATGTGATGAGCAAAGAAATCAACTAGGGATCAACTGATATTTAAGAAACACACAAAGCGAAGAACCACTGCTCTATTTAAAATGGATAACCATCAAGGACCTACTTACTGTTTAGCACGGGAATTCTGCTCAATGTTATGTGGCAGCCTGGATAGGAGTACAGTTTAGGAGAGAATGGATACATATATGTGTATGGCTGAATTCCTTTGCTGTTCATCTGAAACTATTATAGCTTTGTCAATCAGCTGTATTCCAATACAAAATTAAAAAAGAGAAGAACCAAAATGAATAAAGCAAAAGCTGACTCTGGAGAACATAAGAAATTCTGCTGAGAACCAATGCAATTTTAAGTAATTCTGCTTTGTGTACTCAAAATTACACAGGTGTTAAATTAATAAAATGTAATAATATTATCCAAAAAAGTAATAATAAAAATAAAAAATTGCAGTCTGTGGAATTTTAAAAATAGCATCAAAATTCTGAAATCAATAAAAATCATATGTAACAATAGGTTGAAAATGATTTCAGATGAAATTAGTGATCTAACATAAAGTCATGGAAATTTTCTCATTGTAGATGGAAAAGATATGAGGAAAGACAGGTCCAGAATCATCTGTTTGTAAACTAGCCTAAAATCCATACCCAACTCTTTTCTACTTTAACAGGCAATGTGCTTGAGATAAAATTTGTTACTTTTTACTTTAAATTTCTAAGTAGTTTTATTTTTTTAAGTAGATGAAGTTGTCCTTTTCTATTCATTTATTCATGTTATATGATCGGATTATCTGTACATATGGCAGCTTAGGCTTTCTATGTTGTTATTTTATGATGATGATTATGTAAAGATTTATGACTGCCATACTCTTGGTGTGATTGATCAAAATAGAAATTTTAAATAAAGCTCTTATTTATCAACTGAACTAAAGGAAAAGGAATGCCAGGTGAGTATCATTTCAATAAAAGGCTGAGGAGTTACACCAGTAACACCTTTACCTAACAGCACAAAGAGCCAGGCATAATAAACCTTCACATCATATATAAGCCCCAGAGGGGAGAAGAGAATTCTGAATACAATATGACAATCACCGTCAACTTTCCTCCCATTAATATTCAGATTCACATACCAAACTTATGGATAAGGAAAGTTTTAATTTAAATAGTAAAGCACTGGTTTGCTAAATGGTCAATATTGTATTGGGTTGACCAAACATTTCATTGGGTTTTTCCATAGCCAAATGAACTTTCTGGTCAACCCAACATGTAGCACAATACTAACAAATATTTACAAATACAGTGCATGCAAAGGGAGGCGTAAGTTCACAAAACAG
Source organism: Muntiacus reevesi (assembly GCF_963930625.1). Lineage (NCBI taxonomy): Eukaryota > Metazoa > Chordata > Mammalia > Artiodactyla > Cervidae > Muntiacus > Muntiacus reevesi. The sequence continues at coordinate 117,369,974 of NC_089250.1, forward strand.
CATAACCCAGCTGTGTGGTTACATCTCTTTGTCTGCTAAATGTTTTTGTTTTTAAACTATTCTTTCTTTGGCTATGATTTTATACTAAAAGCTGCAAAATAATAGCTAATGTTTAGTGCCTATCTATTGGGTGCCAGACATATGGTTTGATGCATTTCTTACATTGCATCATTTTCAGATTTTCATTCTACCCTATAACATAATTATGATTTCTGTTTTAAGGATGAGAATTCTGAGACTTGATTTTATCTCCCTATCATATTTTATATCATGATTTGGAATAAGATCTGACACCAAAGTCTCACCTGGCCATTTTACCCAAGGTATACAGAGGTAATAGCCAAAAATAAAATGCAACATAACCAATCAAGTATTTTAATGTTTTGAGTTCTGCTCACACAATGCATTAATTTCAGTTGTTCTTAGAGGGTTCACTTGGAGTCACGGGCCTTAATTTTTTTTCCAATTATCCATATGGGAAAACAAACAAACAAAATCTAGCTTGAACTGCCTTTGTGAATTTAAGGAACATTATTATTTCCCTAAATATAAAACATAACTATTTTCAGAGCCATATCTGTGTTTGATCTATCTAGATTTCCTCAGTTAAAAACCAGTAACTATCTTTGGTTTCCTTTTCCCAGGTGACTTTCTTTGAGATTATGTTTTAGTTATGTTGGCAACAAGCCCAGCGTTATCATATTGTTTATTTTACTTTGTTGCTATTACACTGTCACTGCTAGGAAGACTTCACAACTTGGAATATGAATGTAACATCTGGTTCAGTTTTAATAACATTTCATGCTTCAAATGCTAATATGACTTTTTGTTCAACAAAAAATCTTAGATTGTCATTCTAATGAATGCTGATTTCCACAGTCCAGTTTATAAATGACATGTCATTGCCCTATTTTCTTTTTTTTGAGCTTGTAAAGCATGAATATATGTTGCAAGCATATTCCATACTGCTATTTTCATTTTGTCATAATGTTAACTAACCTGTCACTGGCCATGCCCTTCATTTGTCAGATTTCAGGGACTCTAGGCAATAGGTAAAGTATCTTTATATTTAGATCTTATATACTGAGATATATTAGTACAATTTATGTTATGGCATATGATTTACCTCTCATCCAGAAAATCAAAATCATATATCCTGATAAAAGTCATACTTGGAAAAACTTTTGATCACTCATGTACAATAAAAGCTTTTAGTCGGCCATAAAAGAAGTTTCAGAGATTAAAAAGAAGACACAAAATACACCTGTTGTGATGTTTAGTGGAGCCAGGGTTAAAGGCAGAGTTAGCATCCACATATGCAATTCATCAAACCAGATATTTTCTCCTACAGGTAATGATGCCAGGACTCATTGAAACATTTTTCACACACAACCAGAAGTTGAAGGTAATAGTTTAAAAAATAACATTCTCAAAATATATTTCTTGTCTGTTATAGGCTATGTCCCATGAACAACTCAAAGATGTATAAGTGCAGGCATTTCCTCTAGGAGTTTCACTGAGTCGGGAAAAAGAAAACTGTATATTAAGAAAAATAAAAACTAAAGTCAAGATACAAGAGCTAACTAGTGAGATATCTGCAAGCACTGTGGACATTTATAAAGCAGAGAAAGCATGCATGACCAAGTATTCAGAAAGAAACTGAAAAATAAAAATTGAAGTTGCATTCTGCATGTTAAATTGATAGTCCAGGAATGGAGGAAGACAGTCTCCAAAATTAGACATTCCCCAGAAGTATTTGCTTTTGTTTCCCCTGTTATCTTTCAGCTTCCCTGAGAATTCTGTTTTAATAGTTTATAACTTGCAGCTCTTTGGCTATACTCCACTGTAACTACATTGGAGACGTGTTGTTTGTATGGTTATATGTGTGGAGAAGAATGTTCTATAACTGTAAACTCCATCTTTTAAGTGGGCTGGTTCCCTGGGCTGTGATTTAAATGTCTTTCCCCCTTTCCTCTTGGGTGCCTAGGAAGACTAGAGGGGATTAGAGTAGGGTAACCGCCCTTCACCCAGAAAGGTGAAGGTTCTGTGAAGGGTTTTCCCTGTCCCAGGTAGACCTTCATTGTGGGAATACTCTGGGTTTAATTCACAGTGACTACCCTCCCCTCTCCTAATCAGATCCAGGAAAGGATCTTCTTCTCATCTATGCTGTGATAAGATTCCTGGCAGGAAAGCCCACAGTCTTCTAAGACTGCAAGTTTCATGAGTTTCTCTCACATTAGTTTACATTCAATCACCAGTAATTCATTAAAAGTAATTAAGTTTATCTAGAAGTTTGTGGTTTGAAAGTTATCATCTGGTGTCAAGTGCCTGAAACAGATCTGGATTGTGATTATTCCTTTTTCTAAGACTTGTATGAATCATCATCTATAGTTTCAATGGGTAGAAACAAACTTCACATAAGAGAGTAAAAGGAAATAATGTTTTGGATGGAGCATGAGTCACTCTGAGGTTTGGATAAAGATATATCAAATGCTAATTACTTGCCCACCATCCAGAAAAACAGCCCCTTATTAGAAAGTCCAGAACTCTGCTCACGCATGCTCCTGATATGAGATTGTAGAATGAAGTTTTGGTTTAGTTGGTCTTGGATTAGGGCTGTTACTCTCAAATGGGTGGTCCTCTTGTAATTGTTACCTAGACACTTCAGAGGTTCTTAAGCACAGCCTTAATCTCAGGAAAGGGGCCCTTCTCTGCTACCCTCCTCTTCATATTTCCATTACCTGAGAAGGAAATGGCAACACACTCCAGTATGCTTGCCTGGGAAATCCCATGGACAGAGGAGCCTGGCAGGCTAAAGTCTATGGGGTCTCAAGAGTCATACACAACTTAGCGACTAAACCACCACCACACAAATAAGGAAGGTAGCTTCTGGCCCATGCACTCTCCTCTCCAATTTCTAGTTCTCAAACACCTTTGAGCTGGGAAATGGAAGTTATCTGAAGCACTTCTAAGTTTCAGGTTTACGGAGAGGGCTCTAATAGCAATATTTCAAGAATGCATTTTGTTGAGAATAGGGGTTTCATCTTCCTTACTTTAGGATCCTTCTATCAAGGTTAAGGTCATTGTTCTTGGGTAAAAGAAAATCAATCAGTTGATCACTATGGGTGAAATAATTTATGATAAGAGACCTCTGGCATCAGAGCTCATAATAATTCAGTCACACTAGTACAGATTTTTGCCGGAGTGTCACCCCCTGATTGTGTCAGCCATGACATATGCTATACATTGAACTGTTTCCCCCTCAGTCCTTTTTAACCTATAATTATGTTGCCAAGAGCAATTTCTTCCCAGCAATAAATTTACATCATGAAACAAAGTACACTTGAGAGCACCGTTCATAAAGCTTCTCTTCCTGACTAATGCGATGAACCAAATATTTAACCTGCAAGTGACAGGGAGTATGCATTTAATTATAACTGCCCTGGTGTGCATTGCTAATTAATAACCAGATGAGTCCTCATTTGCGCACAAGGCCCCAGATCAGAGATCTTATAAGGCAAAATACATTTCTCTAAAAATAAAGCTTCCTCTTGATCTCAATGGCAAAAAAGAAAAATCTTAATGTTATACCATGTTGCCCAAGATATTTTTATACATTTTCATCTAAATTAACATCACACATCCCAACAATATTCTAAGATACGTATTACCATCCCCATTTTACAGATGTGAAGAAAACAGATGAGACAAGAGTGTAGCAAATATATAAAAGTTAAGATAATCAACAAGCTTGCCAAAACATGCACATCTAGGGCATTACTGAGAACCACCTACATAATAAATTCTTTTTCAAACACATATTGTAGGGAACAAAATAATTTGCTCTCATGTCCCCCATCTTCATGCTCAGCAATACACTGGTTTCTATTTCATAAGAAAAGCAAAGTCATAAGAATTTCCTCAAGTTTCCACTTCTATATCTATACATCCACAGGGCTCCATGCTCACAAACTTGATTTCCATTCCTGCTATTGTCAATGATTTACAGTTTTCTCCATCTGCACACTATACACCATTCCTTGCAGGTTTTATCCTTTCTTCAACATCACCATATATTTCTCCTCTACTCTTTCTTTTCTGTAAGCAACATATAGGCATGGGAATATTTTCTCTTTTTTTTTTTTTTTAAATGAAACACTATCTTGGGCACCTTTCTCTTTAGCTATTAATACTTCCCTACTTTCTCCCCTCTCCCTGAGTGTGAAACAGTCAGAAATTGTTGCCTATCTGTGTTTTCTTAAATTCTTCTCCTCCCTTTCTAAACTCTGCTCTAGTTGGGTTTTTTTTATAACTATATGTCATCTGAAACTATTTTGATCCAGGTGACCAACAATTTCCACTTTGTTATACTATAATCAATTTTCTCAGTCCTCATCATGCTTGACTTATCAGTATCATTTGACAGTGCATGACTTCCTCTGCTTTCAAACACTTTCTTCATTTGGATTTCAATTCGTCACCTCCCTTCCCAAACTTTTCTAGTTTGCTTTCTGCCTCACTGGTCACTCCTTCCCAGTCTCCTCATTTCCTTCCTTCCGTTGCAACTTATAAATGTTGGCATGATCCATAGTTTCAACTGGAAGTTTTTCTTTCTGTATATTCTTTCTGAACTGATTTCATCTACTCTCATTTTTATGGTAATGATTTCAAACGTTATAGCAACATCTCAAAGTAATCCTGAGAACCTGAGATTCCTATATTCAAAACCTACAACATATCTACTAAGATGTCTCACAGACATCTCAAATTAAGTAGATGAAAGACTGAAATTCTGACCTCTGCCCAAAGCCAAATCTCTTCTCTCTCACCATTTCACATACTGGCAACTCCATCCTTTTACTTGCTCAGGAAAACATAACTTTAGATTTAACCTTAATTCTTTATCTCAGACCATGGAGTCACAAAGAGTTGGACACAACTTAGCAAATGAACAACAATAACAATTTATCTCAGAACTTAAATCCAAACTATTGATAAATTCTGTGGTCTTACCTTCAAAACATAAATTCTAAATATTTTCATCAACCACCTCCTTCAAATGATCCTTTTGTAATTAGGATGCTGGCCGATTCTACTCCATTAATTTATACAATAAAATCCACAATTTTGAATATTTCAGAAATTATGGAGAAATGAAATGTAAAATTTGAAAATATTTAGAATTTAGTAAAAATGAAACAACTTTATATCTTGATTTTACTTATAGGTGTACTTTATATATTAAATTTATCAAGACCTATACAGTCCCCTATAGAAGACAATCACTGTTCTATATTTCCCCCAGTACTCTATAGTCAGCAGTATTGCCTCCCTACTTTTTGCTGTTATTACCTAGAGTCTGTCCTGGTTTGTTATGAATACGTTTTACATAAAATCTTAAAAATGATGTAAGTCATGAGATATACTATTATCTTGTCTCCTTAAAAATTATCTAAAAACTGCTGCCAATTAATCTACAAAAGTATCTTTGATAATTCTTCAATGTTGCTCTTAGATTTGAAATTCTGTTCAACATTTTGAGGAAACTGACAATTTCTCAGGCTTTAGTGACAGGCTAATCTTGTAAAAGTCAATACCTCTGCATACATCTCGGTAACAAAAAGTAATAAAATACTATTAAAAAGTCTTAATACTAATAAATAAAAAAGTAATGTAGTTCCTTCTACTAGTGATTAAGTTCCTTTCTTATGTCCTATAAAACTCTCACTGCTTTGAAAAAGGGAAGTATGAAATTGTTGTTAGACTTCCTATGATGGATGCTTGCTTTAATAATATCCAATTTATAACTTAATGCTGTATTTCTACACCTTTCTGAATACAACTTTTCATTTCGACTTAAGATCATATTAGTCCTGCTAGAAGACATTTCAAACAACAATTTAACTTTCCACATGTAGCATCAACAATGCACATAGCTCAACTGTATACAATGATAGCATGAATAACTATGTTCAAGTTGAACAGAAGCCAGCAGTGACAACTCTATCATAGCTACTTCTTGGCTAAAAACAATTATGAGATGCCCAGAGCAGTCAAGGGGAGTGACTTCTGACGTGAGCCTGCAGTGTGCTTTGAGAAATCCTCCACCAGATAGATCATATGTTCTGCTGCACTCTCAAGTTGTGGGGACTGAGGCCCAGAATGGTAAAATTTGCCAACATAGGATCATACTACTGCAGCTTGGAGGTTTCCTGACAGAGTTCTCTCTCTTGGAGTCCAGAAAGGATTATTCAACTACTTACTAAGTGTCTTCACCTGAATACTTAAAATTACTTCCCAATCTCCATACCAAAAATTTCACTGCCCTCCCCATTCCTGGAGGGCATGGGGAGCAGCTGCCCATTCCAGACTCCAGGACAGGCACCAAACACCACCCCCACTGTAACAAGAGTGTGCAAACAGCAGCCCAGCCATCTCTAGGAGACCTAAGAATAGATGCTAAGAGCTGTCCCACTGCCCCAGGAGTGCATGGACAGCAGCTGCCCCTAGAAGACCAGTGAGCAAATGTGGAGCCTTTCCTGTGTTGTATTGGGAGTGTGCGGACCAAAGTTACCTGTGACAGTGAAAGTGAAAGTTAAGTCGCTTAGTCGTGTCCGACTCTTTGTGACCCCGTGGACTGTAGCCCACCAGGCTCCTCTGTACATGGGATTCTCCAGGCAAGAATACTAGAGTGGGTTGCCATTTTCTTCTCCAGGGGATCTTCCCGACCCAGGGATCGAACCCGGGTCTCCCGTATGGCAGGCAGACTCTTTAACCTCGGAGCTACCAGGGAAGCCCAAGACCTGAAATCAGGCACCAAGCCCTGTCCCTGCCACCCTGGGAGCGTGCAAGAGTTGCTGTGCCTACACATCTCATATCAAGTGGGTTACAGCCAGCACACAATGAGGGAAAAGGCAGCAAACATCCAAACTAAAAGCAGCCCCTCGATTCCAGAAAAGAAGGCAGAATAGAAGGACTGGAGCTCACCTCCTCTTGCAAAAACACCAAAATCACAACTAACTGTTGAACAACTATTGATAAAAAAAGACTGGAACCTACCAAATAAGATTTTATATCCAAAGACAAAGACGAGGCCACAACAAAATGGTAGAATGAGCACTTTCACAACATAATCAAACCCCGTACTTGCCAGGTGGATTACACACAAACTAGAAAATAATTGCAATTCAAAAGTTCTCCACAAGAGTGAAAGTCCTGAGATCACTGATGATCACAGACACAAAAATCCTCAACAAAATACAAGCAATCTGAATCCAACAACACATTAAAAGGCTCACACACTGTAATCAAGTGGGATTTATCCCAGGGATATAAGGATTTTACAGTATCTATAAATCAATCAGTGTTACACACACCAACAAACTTAACAATGAAAACCGTATGATCATCTCCATAGAGGCAGAAAAACCTGACAAAATTCAATACCCATTTATGATTAAAAAAAAAACAAAACAAAAAACTTCACAGAGTGGACAGGAACATTCCTTAACATAATAAAAGCCACATATGACAAACCTACAGCTAACATCATACTCAATGGTGAAAACCTAAAAGCATTTCCTCTAAGATCAGGAAGAAGACAAAGATGTCCACTCTTGCCTTTTTTATTCAATACCGTTTTGAAAGTCCAAGCTATGACAATTAGAGAAGAAATAAAAGGAATCCAAATGGGAAAAGAAGTTAAATTATAACTGTTTGCAGAAAATTTGATACTATACATAGAAAACCCTAAAGATGCTGCCAGAAATCTACTAGAGCTCATCAGTTAATTTGGTAAAGTTGCAGGATCCAAAATCAATACACAGAAATCTCTTGTATTCCTATGCACTAACAATGAAAGAACACAAAGAGAAATGAAGGAAACAATTATATTCATCATGAATCGAAAATAATAAAATACCTAGAAATAAACCTACCTAAGAAGACAAAAGACCTGTACTCTAAAAACTATAAAACACTGACCAAAGAAATTGAAGCTGACACAAATAGATGGAGATATACCATGTCCTTGGATTGGAAGAATCAATGTTGTTAAAATGACCATACTACACAAGGCAGTCTGTAGATTCAATGCAACCCCTATCAAATTCCACTGATACTTTTCACAGAACTAGAACTGCTTTTTTTTTTTTTTAATTTGTATGAAAACACAAAAGACATAAAATAGCCAAAGCAATCTTGAGAGAGAAAAATGGAGCTCCAGAAATCAGACTTCCTAACTTCAGATTATATTAAAAAGCCACTCTAATCAAAACAGTGTGGTACTTGTGCAAAAACAGAAATACAGATCAACAGAACAGGATAGAAAACCCAGAAATAAGCCCATACACCTATGGTTAGTTAATCTACAGCAAGGGAGACAAGCATATAAAATGTAGAAAAGACAGTCCCTTCAATAAATGGTGCTGGGAAAACTGGACAGCTATTTAAAAGAATGAAATCAGAATATTCTCTAACACCATACACAAAAATAAACTCAGAATGGATCAAAGACCTAAACCTAAGACCAGATACTATAAAATTCTTAGAGGGAAACATAGGCAGAACACTCTCTGATATAAATCTCAGCAATATCTTTTTGAATCAACCTCCTAGAATAATGAAAATAAAAACAAAAATAAATGAATGCACCTAATTAAACTTAAAAGTTTCTGCACAGCAAAGGAAATAATAAAAAATGGAAAAAAGGCAGTTCACATAATGGGAGAAAATATGTGCAAATGATGCAAATGACAGGGGATTAATCTATACAATATTACAAACAGCTCATGCAGTTCTATGTCAAAAAACCAACAACCCAATCAAAAAATGGGCAGAAGACCTAAACAGACATTTCTCCAAGAGATGTATAGATGGTCAAGCACATGAAAAGATGCTCAACCCTATTATCAGAGAAATTAAGTCAAAACTACAGTAAGGCATCACCTCACATGGCTCAGAATGGTCATAATCAAAGTCTATAAACAATGCTGAAGAGAATCTATAGAAAAAGGAACCCTCCTATCCTGTTGGTAGGGATGTAAATTGGTACAACTACTATGGATAACAGAATGGAGGTTCCTCAAAAAACTTAAAATAGAACTACCATATGATCTAGCAACCCCACATCTTGGCATTATCTGGGGATAACTGTAATTCAAAAAATACGTGCACCCCAATGCTCATTGCAGCACTATTTTGCAATAACCAGAAGATGGAAGAAACCTAAGTGTCTATCAACAGAGGAATGGATAAAAAAATGTGGTACATATATACATTGGAATGTTGCTCAGCCATAAAAAGAATGAAATAATGCTATCTGGAGCAGCATGGATGACCTAGAGATTATCATATTAAGTGGAGTAAGTCAGAGAAAAACAAATATCATATGATACCACTCATTTGTAGAAGCTAATTTTAAAAATGATACAGATGAACTTATTTACAAAACAGAATCAGACTTACAGATATCAAAAGGAAACTATGGTTACCAAAGAGGAAACACAGGGAAAGGGATAAATCAGGAGCTTGGGATTAAAATACACATATGACTTTACATAAAATAGATAACCAACAACAGCCTGCTGTAAGCACGGGGAACTTTACTCAATATTTTGTGATAATCTATAATCAAAAATATGAAAAAAATGAATGTATATGTACATCTGAATCACTTCACTGTATATCTGAAATTAACAATACTGTGAATCACCTATCCTCCAATAAAATTTTTAAAAATATGTAAATGATCTTAAGACATTTAAATTTCAAAATTTTTGATATGTGAACATTTTAATCTTAGACTCCATGAAATATGGTACTTTTTCCTTTTCATTTCTTTATTCACAGACAACAATTAATTTTACTGTTGTTTTATCACATTAATGACCAAACCTTAGATTCTAATACTGATGATTTTTATCTCATCATTGGAATTGTTAGATTAATGTTTATAATTTTGGTCCCTATGTGGCAAAATGTATGTGGCATTATGTGACAAAGCATATGTTTAACTTTATTCCCTATTTATATGATAGTTTTTTAATATATAATTTTGGGTATCTAACACTACTACTGTTTACATTTGACTTTTCTTTATTTTTGGTATACTATTTGGCTTTCTAAATAGGATGAACATACAGTTTACTGTATTCTTTGAGTAAACATTTCCACAGATTTTAAAGAAATTACAAGCAAAGTACATGGAAATCACATAAAAATAGTTTAATGCCATTTTAAGAAATGTAGGCTGGTTTACAGTTGATTTTTGAAGGTTCAAATTATCTTAACATACTGGTGATAATGGGCAGCAAAAGCAGAACTTGTGCACTGCTCTGCTAATCTATGTTTGTGTAGTCATTTGCATCATCATGAAATTTTTAATGTTATTGTACTCTAAATGTGTGTATATAACAATATGCAAATTTCTACAATTATAACTTCCATTTGGATTGATATAAAAAGATTGTTTGGATACAATTATGAATTATATGTGTACCATACCTAATTCCAAAAATGTTTTTGCTTTAAAAGTTTCTTAATCAGATATGAGCTTTCTGTGTACCATAATACTATGCATCACCAAAATGTGTTTGTATCAACACACACAAAAACATCGTCTTATCTTTAATGCAGGACTTTTTAACCTTCATTTGCAAGAGTATAAACAATAATGTCAGATATTTCAAATTTAACAGAATTGAATTCCAAACTTTCCTCTGATGCAGTATACTAAATGAAAACCATTATTGGAATCAATTTTACTAATTTTTTTGTTGTTGTTGTTGGAAGTAACTACTAACAGTGCATCAACTGGGACCAGTAGTGCCAAGTTACCACCCTACTTAATCAATTCTAAGCTCCATCCCAGTTTGCTGGCATATTTCTAAAAAAAAAATCACCCTTTGGGAAATATCCTTTATACCTGTCAATTAAAGCAGCACTGGAATTGAGCTGCAGGATTTGCTTGTATATTTTTGAGATTAATCCTTTGTCTGTTTCTTCGTTTGCTATTATTCTCTCCCATTCTGAAGGCTGTCTTTTCACCTTGCTTATAGTTTCCTTTGTTGTGCAAAAGCTTTTAAGTTTCATTAAGTCCCATTTGTTTATTTTTGCTTTTATTTCCAATATTCTGGGAGGTGGGTCATAGAGGATCTTTCTGTAATTTATGTCAGAGAGTGTTTTGCCTATGTTCTCCTCTAGGAGTTTTATAGTTTCTGGTCTTACATTTAGATCTTTAATCCATTTTGAGTTTATTTTTGTGTATGGTGTTAGAAAGTGTTCTAGTTTCATTCTTTTACAAGTGGTTGACCAGTTTTCCCAGCACCACTTGTTAAAGAGGTTATCTTTTTCCATTGTATATTCTGGCCTCCTTTGTTACAAATAAGGTGTCCATAGGTACGTGGATTTATCTCTGGGCTTTCTGTTTTGTTCCATTGATCTATATTTCTGTCTGTGCCAGTACCATACTGTCTTGATGACAGTGGCTTTGTAGCAGAGCCTGAAGTCAGGCAGGTTGATTCCTCCTGTTCCATTCTTCTTTCTCAAGATTGCTTTGGCTATTCGAGGTTTTATGTATTTCCATACAAATACAGTATACTAATGCATATATAAGGAATTTTAAAAGATGGTAACAATAACCCTATATACAAAACAGAAAAAGAGACACAGATGTACAGAACAGACTTTTAGACTCTGTGGGAGAAGGCGAGGGTGGGATGTTCTGAGAGAACAGCATTGAAACAAGTATACTATCAAGGGTGAAACAGATCACCAGCCCAGGCTGGATGCAGGAGACAAGTGCTCAGGGCTGGTGCACTGGGAAGACCCAGAGGGATGGGATGGAGAGGGAGGCGGGCTGGGGGATAGGGATGGGGAACACATGTAAATTCATGGCTGATTCATGTCAATGTATGACAAAAACCACTACAATATTGTAAAGTAATTAGCCTCCAACTAATAAAAATAAATGGGCGGGGGGGAGTAAAGCAGCACTGGAAATAAACTAAATTGAGGTCTACTAGTCAATGGGGTGAGAGTAGGAGAGACGAGAGCAGGTGGTATCCAAGCAGTCTGTTGGTCTACCCAGTTCCTCCCTAGTCATAATAGAGGGCACCCAGGTCTTAAGTTGATTCTATTAGGAATACATGAAATATTTTATCTTTAAACATGTTATAGAGTACTGGCATGAGTGCTGTATATTATCATTTCAGGAAATACTTTTCTTCCTGGCCCACTGAGCATTTTTTTCTCTTCATATGGACATTAAATTTCATCAAAATTTTGTCAGAATACATGGCTATGATAGAGTGTTCTTTCTTGGATCTTGAGATATACTGCTTCTTAAAAAAAAAAAAGAAGACAGCTGTAATTATTCCCCTCCCTGTGTGGACCCCTCTCTCAATCTAGCAATGTGTGTGTAAGCACAAGAAAGAGAGTTTGAACAAGCCTAAGCCAGGAACTCCCCAAAACATGCAAGAAATCCCTAAGTTCAGCAGTGCTGCCCATCCTACCAACCGTGGACCCACTGACCCCTGAGCAATACAATAATAGATGTATATTATTTTACACAACTAAGTTTGCTGTGGTTTTCTACAGTGAAATCTAAATAATTACAGATTCATTGACCATATATTGCTACAGATGTATATATGTCTCACAAAAAATTATCTAAAAATATACATAATAAATTGATGTCAGTAGCTACACCAGAATAACAAATGGATGTTTTAAAGTCGTATATAGTCAAGTCTATTAGCATCAGGTGTAATTTAGTTTTATAATGTAATGTTTATTTCTGACACCATGGTTTTGTAAATAGCCTTAAGTTTCTTAACTGTGATGAACTGCATTAATAGGATAACCAATGTCAAGCCATATGTGCATTCTCTGAATAAATCATATTTGCCTTATTCTTTTAATATAATGTTTGACAATATTTGATATTTTATTGGGATTTAAGGTCTTGACATGAAAGAACACTAATCTTGGGTTTTCTTATACCTTGCTTTCTTCATCCCATTTTGGATTTTAGTATTCCCAACTAGGAAATGTTGCACCTTCATCTATTTTACATCTGCTGAGTATTCCTCCCTGGAACATTTGTAATTCTTTTTGTTCTTATTTCTTTTCAAAGGATTTTTTCATAGATCTATTTTATTTGATTTTGAAAATGAGTAGGACTTATACCATCTATAAGTTTTACTCTATTTTTCTTTCAAGATAATCTGCATTTATATGAAGATGTGTTGTAATTTTGGATTCAGAGAGTAGGTGTTGAGTAGAAAGGCCTACAATTTGGGGCAGAATAAATTCCTTAAGATCTTAATGAACATATGAAGGTGCATGACCCAGAGAGAAGAGATCAGAATATTCTGTAATCTAAACAGATGGGGCTGTGTAGGAGCAATATTCTGGAGTGGTTCTTAACTCCAAGAAGAGACGTAACATTAATAAAATGATCAGCATGTACTCATTAAATAAATATATGTCAAAAACCTAATATCTTCAAGTAGCTGTGATAGCACCAATGGAAAAAAAAAATCCAAGATGCATAAGAAAATTTTCATTTTTCAAGGAATACATATATTTTAATAAGGAAATTAAAGTGACATTGTCACAAATTTTCTTCTAAACTTACATTCTACTTAGACACAGATAAAATCAAGCATGGAATGTGTATAAACTACATTCTAATAGGAGTTTTCATCTGAATCTAAGTCCCAGCAGTTTGTCTCTGTTTAAATAACAAGATCTCAACATCTGGCACTGATATTTGGGAATGCTGTATGAACTTTGGATCCCTAAAAGTATATTCCTTTGAGGTTGATGGTGTCAGTAGTTCTCAAAAAAGACCTGTGTATGCTACTTCTCTTTGGGGTCCTTTCACAAAAGAAGGGTGTTCCTAAACCTTCAAAGAGGTAAGATGCAGTAGCAAGAGGTAAATCTTCCAATCAGCAAGATCTGTGCCTGGAGGATAAGAATCAAGGTGGGATGCAGTGTGCCAAGCAGGAACAGAAGGCAGCTCATAACCAAAGCCATGATTTCTACTCATGATTTTTAGGCTGGGTTTCACCACATCAATGGGGGCAGCTGGTCTGATCCAGAGCCTGACCCCCACCAGGCCTGGCTCAGGCTGCACCTGGGTTCCATGCACCCATCCCACGAGTCACTCAGGATTTGCTCCTCTGCAGCTCTCCATGCCCACTTCCTACCAGCGGATGCTGCACCACCAGCACCTAATGTGAAATGTGACTACACATCTCCAGAATATCAGCAGTGCTCCAGTCTGGTAAATACAAATACTGGAAGGGCCCATTGCTCACCTAAGAAGCAAAGAAAGGCCAGAAGAGATATGAATTATATACAAAATAGGTCTCATAGGGAAAAGAGCTAGTATTTATTGCTTAGGTGTTTTGTGTACATTATCTCTAAGAACCATTTACAGATGAAATCAACTGCACTCCAGAAAGGCTGAGTGACATGTTAGTTATTTGTCGAAAGAACGCTGAATTAAACCAACGTCTATCTACTTTATGATCTCTCTGATATCTTATCCTGCCAGGAATTGGAGAGTATTCACTTAGTCCTGAGTTTCCTCCCAAAATGAACTTTGTGGCCCAGCCAGTTTCCAGGCATGCAGAGACACACACAACAGAAGATTCTTTGTGGACCACTGCAGATTTTCCAAACAGTTCTTTATGTCTAATTAAGTCAGCACCTAATTACTTCCTGAACAACAGTTTTTGTGTTCATTGACAGAATTTTAAAGGCTTGAAACCAGTATAAAAAGCAACGTGTATATATCTGTATATAGATAAATACACATATACACATATATATGTGATGTACTGTGCTGAGTCGCTCAGACGTGTCTCACTCTTTGTGACCCTGTGGACTTTAGCTCGCCAGGTTCCTCTGTCCATGAGGATTCTACAGGCAACGATTCAGGAGTGGGTTGCCATGCCCTCCTCCAGGGAATGTCCCCAACCCAGAGATAGAACCCAGGTCTCCTGCATTGCAGGCAGATTCTTTACCATCTGAGCTACCAGGGAAGCCCACATATGTGTGTGTGTGTAAAATAGGAGTTTAAGATTAACATGCGCACACTACTATAAATAAAATGGGTAAACAAGGACCTAAACAGGGAACTATACTCAATATCTTGTAATACCCTATAATGGAAAAGGTTTTGATATATAACTGAGTTACTTTGCTATACACTTGAAACTAACAGAACATTGCAAATTAACTACACTTCAATTCAAAAATATTTGAAAAAAATGTTGAACCATCAAATAAAGCTTACTATACTTTAAAACTTGCTATACTTTCCCTTTGTGGCTCAGCTGGTAAAGAATCTGCCTGCAATGCGGGAGACTTGGGTTCGATCCCCGGGTTGGGAAGATTCCCTGGATAAGGGAAAGGCTACCGACTCCAGTATTCTGGCCTGGAGAATTCCACGGACTGTATAGTCCATGGGGTCGCAAAGAGTCCAACACGACTGAGAGACTTTCACACTATACTTTAAAAGGGGACTTATTAGGGCTCCAGAGGAAAAGACAAATGAATTACTGGTGTATTTAATAGTCTATGAAACTCAATGTACCCTGTATCCCTGGTCTCCATCTAAGCAGAGTCCCTCAGGGTGATTCTTACCCAAAATTCTCCAAGCTTTCTGTCCTGTGGACGTGTTAACATAGCTGGGATGGCATGTATCAGAACTAAGAGTGCACTCAGACTCAAGAGGAGTAGTGATGGCTCAGTTTTAAGGAGCAGTTTAAGGAGTCATTTGACACAAGAATGTCTACTGGGAGTGCTCTAACAAAGGATAGTAAATAACATGTCTCATCAGATTCTCTCTCTTGGGGAATCTTGATTCCAAATGAGAGGGTGGAGGGAGATGGATGTGAGAGAGAGAAAAGAAGGAAAGCAGCAGAAACTAACAGAGCAGAGTTGGAGAGAAATAGAGTGACAAATAAGGTAACATTATCAGACATATAGGAACATCCTTTCAACAGTATGCTAAAACGAATACGTAGCTCAATAAAACCTGCTGTTAAATTCCTAGAATTTCTGTTGCTGTGATAGAATGCCAGCTATATATCTCTGAATTCTTTCTGTGTGCTGGGCACAGTGCTACGCTTTGGCAGACATTATCAAATCTGACAAGTCTCTAGTTTTTGATGAGTGTCCATGGAGTTGCTCTGGTACCTGAAAGGTGATAAATACCACCTCCATCCCATTAAAACCTGACCTTGACATTATTGAGACTGATCTCTGTGCTTTCTGACTTCCTAGGGTATCCTGATAAGTCTCCATGATCTAAAGCGAGCTTATTTTCATTCTTAAAGCCTGAAATCTCCTAACATACTGGAAACTGACAACAAAAAACAAAAGTAAGTCAAAGCATATGATGCCGAATTGGTTATCATCACTGTTCCCTACATGAGTAATGAATCAGCTAAAATCTTCACTATCTCAAGAAGTCACCATCTGTTCTTTAATCTTTAATTGATGTAAGAGATGTTTCAGGAAATCTCCACTGGGAAACAATTCCGGTGTTCACAAAAACGGGCTGGCAGATTAGTGGGTCAGCCAAGCAGGTGGTACCAGGGTGACTCAGCATCCTGGACAGCTGCTATCCTAC
Organism: Muntiacus reevesi; assembly: GCF_963930625.1. NCBI lineage: Eukaryota > Metazoa > Chordata > Mammalia > Artiodactyla > Cervidae > Muntiacus > Muntiacus reevesi. The sequence continues at coordinate 117,386,622 of NC_089250.1, forward strand.
CTGGGCAAGGTGGCCATTCTGTCCACCCACAAATCACAAACCTTCAAGCTCCCTTCATACTCTCAATGCTTTTATATCAAATAGAGTTTCCTCTGGAGACAGAATTCAGGAGCTGGGAAATAACGTAGCAGAAGGCACTATATGTTCTTCAAATTCAACAGTTCAGAGAGAGAGGCAAGGGTGGAAAGAGGTTGTTTTTTCCTCAAACAAAACAAAATTTCAGCAATTAGCCAAGAATTCCAGATGGCAAGTCTACACTTCTTTTTAGTCATTTGGATAAAATTGAAAGGTCAGAGACTTGATTCTCATCAGTAGGAACTTTCATTTTTGCAGGAAATTTCAGTTCTTGAGGACAAGATCTATGTCATATTTATTTCATCTCATTTTGTGGCTCTACAGTATAAGTGGAGGACACATTCTGATTCCTTGTTGTTCACTTAGGAATTTTAAAAAGCCTATGTTGAAAGCACTGTGATATCTTTACCAATTCTTGGAATAGATTTGACCCCAGGCAAAATTGTGATGTAAATAAAGCGGATTTAAAGCAATTTATAGTCCCTGTTCTGCTGCCTTATTGCTAACATGAATAGGATTCTTGGCATGTGGACAGCATGGTTATTGCATGTTATTACTGTGAGCCCTCCTGTGAACATCTGTGAGTTCACTCCTACTGCATGACACTCCTTATTCTGGGGATAAGAGTGGGACAAAAGAACAGATGCTGTTCCTCTTGGAAAGGTCGCATTCTAGTGTGAGGACACTTGTTGAATAATTGGCCCCAGGGATTTCCTAGTGGTTGGTGATTAAGATTCCATGCTTCCACCATGGCGGGTGGGGTGGGGTGAGGGGTGCAGGTTTGTTCTCCAGTGGCAAAAGTTCCACATACCAAATGGTACAGCCAAAAATAATAATTATAACTGATGTCAAAATGAGTGAATAATTCCAAACTAAAACCTTTTGAGGGAAAGAATTAAAGCTCAGGGAAGCACAGAACACATTGGGAATTGTCCTTTGGCACTGGGGTGGGGGCAGGGGATTTTGGGGGATGGGAAGGCAGAGGGTTAGGGAAGGTTAACCCAAGGAAATGAAGTTACACTTGAGTTTAAATAATGCAAGATAAACAGTAGGAAAACTAGGCAAATTGCAGAAAACATTGTTCAAAGGAAAGAAAATAACATCTATAGAGGTCCCCTGAAAATATAAGTGGGTAAAAAGAGGTCCAATGCCTAAACTCTGCAGAGTAATAGAACTATAAACTCCTTTCCTGCTCTGTCCTTTCAGAACATATGGCACTATTTACATATCATGTATATAATTATCTGTATGCTTTACTACCTGTTTCCCTTCACCTAATGGTAATTATGATCTATGAGGAAGTAGATTTCTCTGCTTTATACACTTATACACTCAATTCCTGGATAGAGTCTTTTCTGATATATTGTAGGTGCAATAAATATTTCTTGGCTGACTGTATGAGTAAGTGATTGGATGGATAGTATACGCTGATGCAGAGCCCTTACAGTGACTTATAGGCCATGTTACAAACTTGTTTATTTCCTTAGAACGATGAGGTGCTGCTGAAGGCTTATAATAGAGAGATAGTAGATAGTCATTTCTACATTCAAGGGTTTATGTAATTACTGAGCACATCTTTTGACACAGATATCTTACTGGAGGTGGGGTTCGGTAGCACTCAAAGGCAAATAGCATTTTTCCCATCTCTGGATTTTTGAGGTACCAGGTAGGCTGACAAGTCTGAAAAGGTAAAGTTTCAAGTAGGGAAGCTGTTGGAGTCACATGTGGAAAAGAGATGGGACATTTAGATAGTAAGCCCAATAGGAATGAGAGGACCCCAGGAAATTAATGGACTTAAGACAAAATATTAGCTTTGACTGTAGCACTAAATAAACAAGCTGATAGGCAAAAAGAGTATTCATTTCAAAGGGAAGTTAGAAATTTGAGATTCCAGAAAATGTCATCATGAATTTTTACTACACCTTCAAAGAGCAAGTAGGGCTAGTACAAACTAGCTGTGTTGACATTAGTGTACAAAAACATTTTAACACACTTATATGTTGTATGTGTTGCTGATTGGAAGAAAGGGAAAGACTATGGCATTTCTTAAACAACTACTACAGGCCAAGAACTCTATAAACATTACCTAATCTAATCTTCAGAGCATTGTGAGAGTAATGCACAATATTATTTTCATTTCTGAAGAGACCTTACAAATAGATGAGAAAAGAAGAGAAGCAAAAGGCAAAAGAGAAAATGAAAGCTATATCCACCTGAATGCAGAATTCCAAAGAATAGCAATGAGACATAACAAAGCCTTCCTGAAGTGAGCAATGCAGGGAAACAGAGGGAAAAATTAGAATGGGAAAAGCTAGAAATCTCATCATGAAAATTGGAGACACCAAGGGAACATTTCATGAAAACATTGCCACAATGAAGGAAAGAAATGGCAAAGACCTAACAGAAGCAGAAGATATTAAGAAGAGGTCACAAGAATATATAGAAGAACCAGACAAAAAAGATTGTTATGACCCAGATACCACAATGGTGTGATCACTCATCTAGAACCAGACATCCTGAAATGTGAAGTCAAGAGGGCCTTAGGAAGCATCACTATGAACAAAGCTAGTGGAGGTGATGGAATTCCAGTTGAGCTATTTCAAATCCTAAAAGATGATGCTCTGAAAATGCTGCACTCAATATGCCAGCAAATTTGGAAAACTCAGCAGTGGCCACAGGACTGGAAAAGGTCAGTTTTCATTCCAATCCCAAAGAAAGGCAATCCCAAAGAATGCTCAAACTACTGCACAGTTGCAATCATTTCACATGGTAGCAAAGTAACGCTTAAAATTCTCCAAGCTAGGATTCAATAGTACATGAACTGAGGACCTCCAGATGTTCAAGCTGGATTTAGAAAAGGCAGAGGAACCAGAGGTCAAATTGCCAATATCCGTTGGATCATAGAAAAAGGAAGAGATTCCAGATAAACATCTATTTCTGTTCCATAGACTATGCTAAAGCCTTTGACTGTGCATATCACAACAAACTATGGAAAATTCTTCAAGAGATGGGAATACCAGACCACCTTACCTGTCTACTGTGAAACTTGAATGCAGGTCAAGAAGCAACAGTTAGAACCAGATATAGAAGAATGAACTGGTTCCAAATTGTGAAAGGAGTATGTTAAGGCTGTATATTGCCACCCTGCTTATTTAACTTATATGCAGAGTACATCATGAGAAATGCTGGGCTGGATGAAGCACAAGCTGGAATCAAGATTGCAGAGAAAAATATCAATAACCTCAGATATGCAGATGACACCACCTTTATGGCAGAAAGCAAAGAGGATCTAAAGAGCCTTTTGATGAAAGTGAAAGAGGAGGGTAGAAAAGTTGGCTTAAAACTCAACATTCAGAAAACTAAGATCATGGCATCTGGTCCCATCACTTCATGGCAAATAGATGGGGAAACAATGGAGACAGTGACAGATTTTATTTTCTTGGGTTACAAAATCACTGATATATGGTGACTGCAGCCATGAAATTAAAAGACCCTTGCTCTTTGGAAGAAAAGCTATGGCAAACCTAGACAGCATGTCAAAAAGCAGAGACATTACTTTGCCAACAAAGGTCCATTTAAAGATTTTTCAGTAGTCATGTATGGATGTGAGAGTTGGACCATAAAGAAAACTGAATGCTGAAGAATTGATACTTTGGAACTGTGGTGCTGGAAAAGACTCTGGAGAGTCCCTAGTACTGCAAGGGGATCAAACCAATCAATCCTAAAGGAAATCAACCCTGAATATTCATTGGAAAGACTGATGCTGAAGCTCCAATACTTTGGCAAGTTGATGCCAAGAGCTGATTCATTTGAAAGGACCCTGATGCTTGGAAAGATAGAAGGCAGGAGGAGAAGGGGATGACAGAGGATAAGATAGTTGGGTGACATCACCCAACTCAATGGACATAAGTTTGAGTCAGCTCTGGGAGTTGGTGATGGACAGGGAAACCTAGCATGCTGTGGTCCATGGGGTCGCAAAGAGTTGTATACAACTAAGAGACTACATCAAACTGATATTCATTTTTAGATGGGAAGATCAAGCCTGGGCAATGTTCCCAAGGTCTTATCTAGTAAGTGACTGAGTTGAAATTTACAGACTTATCTAGTTGATGAGAAACTAACCCAGTTCCTATCATACTTAGTGCCAGAAGGAAGAGGAGAAGTAGAGAGAAGAAGGGGAAGAGAAAAGGAAAGAAGGAATAGAAAAGGAAGTGGAGGAAGATATAGACCAGTGGGGCCACACGTTCGCGAGGTTGAGAAATTCTGCCATTTGCTTGAAAGAACCTCTAAGCAGGATTCAGCATAAAGATAAGAAACAACAAATCAGTATGTTTGTGTTAGATTTTCTGTCCAATACATAAAAACACAGACGCTGATAACATTTTTGTTCCAGTAAATGACAACAAAACAAAAAATTCTTTGAGCAGCAAGGAGAGATGACTACAGAAGAAACCTTCAATTTAAAGATGTCCTAATGATAACCCTATATGCAAAACAGAAAAAGAGACACAGAAGTACAGAACAGACTTTTGAACTCTGTGGGAGAAGGTGAGGGTGGGATGTTTCAAAAGAACAGCATGTATACTATCCAGGTGAGATGCATGAGATGAGTGCTCGGGCCTGGTGCACTGGGAGGACCCAGAGGAGTCAGGTGGAGAGGGAGGTGGGAGGGGGTATCGGGATGGGGAATACGTGTAACTCTATGGCTGATTCATGTCAATGTATGACAAAACCCACTGAAATGTTATGAAGTAATTAGCCTCCAACTAATAAAATAAAATTAAAAAAAAAATAAAATAAAGATGTCCTAAAAGGAGCTATCTGACTAATGTGTAAGTTATAAAGTACATGTTGCAATCCCTGCCTCTGCCTTGTGAGTTCAGACCTGGCTGTCGCTCCAATATACCACATGTTAAGGGTCAAGAGTCACATTCCAACATGTGTCAGGGAGGAGGATATTGGACAGTAAGTTGATCTCCTAAAATAAGTTCAGAACTAACAAATTCTGCACAGTGTGGGTGATGGTTTGGGTAGCTCTCATATACAGACATATTTGTGTATTTGAACTCTCAGATATAGACATGCTCTTCTCTTCATGAAAAAAAGCAGAAAAGTTTATGAGAATCCCTTTCACCATATGTGCTACAGCCCACAGACAAGACATAAACCTTGACAGTGAAAATGGCCTGTTGTGTAGAACTGGGGCTTACATTTCCTAGTCTCCCAATCTCAGAAATTATCTGGGAGAACATAGCTAAGTATTTTAGAAAGGGGAGGGTTTTACAATTTGGCTTACCAGATCTAACAAAAAATACAATTAAATCTGAAATTTAGTTAAACACCTAATAATTATTAAACACTGATTGCTTCATTTTCTTTAAATCTGAAATTCAAATTTATATAAGAATCTTAGACTTGTATATAAAAAAAATAATACAGAAGTTTATTTCTCACAGTTTTGGAAGCTTCAAAGTCTGAGATTAAAGTTTCAGTGGCTGGTTTCTTGTGAGGGCTCTTTTTCTGGTCCACAGCCTTTTTTTTGGTATCTTCATTTGGCCAAGAGCAGAGAGAAGAGAAGCAAGCTCTTTTCTGTCTCTTTATAAGGGCACTAATCCCTTCGTGATGGCTCCACCCTCACGAACTAATTAATTTCAAAAAGCCCTATCTCCAAATACCATCACACTGGGAATTAGGTTTTAACATGTGAATTCTGGGAGGACACAAACAGTCCATAGCACTGGGCATCCTGATTTTCTCTGGCAGCCCCATTTATAGTACATCTGAATTTGGAGCACAGGAGTGAAAATCCTCACAAGGATCAATCTAAGTGTGGATGGAAGATAGGACAGGATCCTCCCATTTGGTTCCAGCAAGTGGCAAAGCCCTGTGTGGTAGATCTCAAAGAAGAGATTAAGGGGGAAAGTGGGATACATATTGAGGAGTATGAGAGAAAGAGGACTGCAGGCTGAATCCAGGTCTGACTGGTCAGATGGCATATCTAAGCTTGACTCATCAAGATCAAGAGGGCAGGCAGAGAATAAGAAAGGTATTTATGCCTGGTTTAGGGCATTTGGGAGACAGGAGCTTTCTTGGAAAGCAGCTGGAGAGACACGAACAAAGAAGACGGGAGTTTTGTTTTGTTTTTAAATAGCTTGCTATTATACTTAGTCCTGAGGTGGCCTTGAAGTACATTGAGTTGGTTTTAACAAGAAGATCCAAATATAATTATAGAGTAATTTCCCATAGGTACACCAGGCTCTGAGTTTCCACCATCCCTAAGTGTGATGGGGCTGGAGCTAACACTAGAATCAGCCCATGTATTAATTATTCATCATGAAGCAGAAGTAAATTGAAATTAAATGCATTCACTTCATCTCCTTATTTTCAACTCAGGTATTAAACAACTGATGCCTGGTTTTTCATTCTGGAGTTTCCAGGTTAAAGGATATCTTCTGGTATCATCAAGGAAAGGAATCCATATTATCTGCACCTCGTAACACCACTGAATCAAAAATTATTTTGCCAGACTTACTAAGTAGTAAGGGGTTACTTTTACCTAAAGCACTCACACAAAACGTTTTCTTCTCTGATGTGTCTTTTGTGTATTTCCTGCTTCCCTGCTTGTTCAGTGGGGCCCAGGCAGAGTGACTTTTATCTGGTTCATGCTTACTATCCAGATGACATGTGTATCATGGAGGGAAAATATAGGATTCTAAGTTATGCTTAATGGCAGGAGTTTATAAATGTATAACTGAATGATAAGAGCTCATTAAATGTTTAGAAGATTATGATTTCATTTTATGAGGCAAAAACCAGAATAAATACCATGACTCAATTATATGGTTAACATCTTGCAAAAATAGCTTTACTTCTACTGATACGGACATTACTCTAAGTTGTTAGCTAGTCTTAAAACCACCGGCAAATCACTTTTAGGAAATTCAATGATAAAACCTGCTAAAATATGTAGACATTCCCACACCAGCAAAGGTGGCATTCAGAGACAAACAAATCCGAGACTGTCTAAAGATTCTGAAGATAAATGCTATCTTTAGAACACTCTGCCCTTATATTTCATGTAAATTAAAAAACAAATTAACTTGAAAATGAATTCTACAAAAATTTTAAAAAACAATAAAATGGAGTGTAGAGTCCAAACAAATGTTGTCACTAACAAGCTAAGATACCACCTCAAACACATTTACCAACATTTCCCACTGTAACACACTTCACAATTTAAAAAGCAAATTTAAAACGTTACCCGTTTCCATTTACTTCCAAAGTAAGGTGAGAGGTTAGCAGAAGATGACTTGGGGTCCGAATTTGGAGCTTTGGCTCTAAGCTGCCCCCCTCAGTAACAGCCGCTAACATGAACTGAGGAAATGTTAAGTGTATAGGCAGCTCCTGTGTGTTACACATGACTTTAGTCATCTAATCCTTCTCACAGTGCCAGGAGTTACACACTATTCTGTTCCTCGCTTCAGAGGTAAGGAAACTGATCTTCAGAAAGGATATGTCACTTTCCTAAGGAAATTTCCCACTCTGTTGGGAAATAATAGAAATAGGAAAGTCTCTCATCCTTTCCGGATCTCAGCTACTTTATTGATAAAATTTAGATAAGAAAAATAGAAATAATAATAATGGGCACCTATTGCATAGTTTGGGGGTTCAGGACAGGTCACCCCAAGATATTCCACAATGGCATATTGATTACTTTGAATTAAAATTATTTGAAAATCTGCTGGTGGACAAAGTCATTCAAAAACCACTCTGATCACCTAAAAGAATTAGAAAAAGGACAAGTCAATAGAAGGAAGGAAACAAAGATCAAAGAAAATAAATTTTTAAAAAAGATTAAAAAATTGAAAAGTCAATTAAACCAAGAGCTGGTTCTTTGAAAGGGTAAACAAAATAGACAAACCTCTGGCCAGGAAAAGAAGAGAGAGGACCTAAATAAATAAGAAACAAAAAGGAGAAATAACAGCTGATTTCACAGATTTTTTTATTAAAAGAAAAAGAATATCATGAACAATTATATGCCAGCAAATTCAACAGCCAATAAGAAACTGACAAGTTTATAGAAACACACAGCCCATCAAAATTGAATCAAGAAATATATAATTTGCACAAACTGATCACTAAATGTGAAATAGAATCTGTAATAATAATAGTAATAATAATAAAAATACACCCTACAAACAAAAGTTCAGGACCAGATGGCTTCACAGGCAAATTCTACCAAAAACACCAGGAAGAATTTATACTAATCCTTCTCAAAGTCTTCCAGAAGACTGTAAAGAAACACTCCCAAAGATGTTCTATGAAGCCACTGTCATCCTGATACCAAAAGCAAACAAAGATACTATCAAGAAAGAAAATTACAGTTCAATATCTTTGATGAATATAAATGAAAATATTCTCAACAAAATATTAGCAAACCAAATCCAACAACACATTAAAATGTCACACATCACAACTAACCTATATTCATCTAAAGTTCACAAGAATGGTTCCATATATGTGAACCAATGTGATACACCCACCACACAAGCAAAAGACAAAACTACATGATCACCTCAATAAATGCAGAAAAACTGTTTGATAATATTCAACTTCCATTCATGATAAAAAAAAACGTTTACCAAAGTGGGTATAGAGGGAACATATCTAACATAATAAAAGCCATTAATGACAAACTCACAGCCAACATGCAAAGCTGAAAGCCTTCCCACTAACATCTGAAAAAAGCCAAGGATGCTCACTCTCACTGGGTGCATGTTAAGTCATTTCAGTTGTGTATGACTCGTTGACAGACTTTATGGACTGTAGCCCACCAGGCTCCTCTGTCCATGGGATTCTTTAGGCAAGAATAATGGAGTGGGTTGCCATGCCCTCCTCCAAAGGATCTTCCTGATCCAGGGATCAAACCTGCATCTTCCAAAGCTCCTGCATTACAGGCAGATTCTTTATCACTGAGCCACTGGGGAAGCCCACCCACCCTCACTACTTCTGTTCAATACAGTACTGAAGTCCTAACATAGCAGTCAGACAAGAAAAAGAAATAAAAGATATCCAAGTTGGAAGGAAGGGATTAAAATGTCTTTACATGCAGATGACATGATACCATCTGAGCCACCAGGAAAGCCCAATACTATATACAGAAAACTCTAAAGACTTCATATAAAAACTGCTAAAACTGATAAAAAATTCAACAAGGTAGCAGGATACAAGATGAACATACAAAAATTGGTTGCATTTCTTTACACTAGCAATGAAATATCAGAAAGGAAATGTGTAAAAAAAAAAAAAATACTTCTTGAAATTGTACAAAAAACAAACAAACAAACAAAAAACTTAGGAATATACTCGACCAAGGAGGTAAAAGACATATGCTAAGAACTATGAGACATTAATAAGGAAAATAAAAGAAATGGAAAGATACCCCACACTCTTAGATTGGAAGAACTAACATTGTGAAAATGCCTACACTACGCAAAGCATTCTACAGATTTAATGTGAAATTGAAAGTTGCTCAGTCATGTCCAACTCTTTGCGACCCCATGGACTATACAGTCCATGGAATTCTCTAGGCCAGAATACTGAAGTGGGCACCCTTTCCCTTCTCTAGGGGATCTTCCCAACCCAGGGATCAAACCCAGGTCTCCTACATTGCAGGCGGATTCTTTACCAGCTGAATCACAAGGGAAGCCCCAGACTTAATGCAATCCCTATCAAATTACCCATGACATTTTTCACAGAACTGAAAAAAATAATCCCTAAATTTATATGGCACTATAAAAAAATCCAGAATTGCCAAAGCAATCCTGAGGGAAAAGAACTAAGTAGGAGAAGACATAACCTTCCCAGACTTCACACAATGCTATAAAACTTCCATAATCAAAACAGCCTGCTATAAGCAAAAAACAAAAATAAAAAAACAAGTATGTTAATAAATGGAACAGAATTGCAGAGCCCAGAAATAAATCTACACATCTACAGTCAATTAAGGCTTCCCTGGTGGCTCAGATTGTAAAGAATCCACCTGCAATGCAGGAGACCTGGGTTTGATACCTGAGTTAGGAAGATCCCTTGGAGAAGGGAACAGCTCCCCAGTCCAGTATTCTGGCCTGGAGAATTCCATTGTACAATTCATGGAGTCACAAAGAGTTGGACATGTCTGAGCAACTTTCACTGATAGTCAGTTTATCTTCATCAAAGTAGTCAATAATATACAATATGAAAATGGTAGTCTCAGGGGGAGCAGCCAAGATGGCGGAGGAGTAGGATGGGGAGACCACTTTCTCTCCTAGAAATTCATCAAAAGAATAACTGAACGCAGAGCAAACTTCACAAAACAACTTCTGATCGCTAGCTGAGGTCATCAGGCGCCCAGAAAAGCAGCCCATTGTCTTCGAAAGGAGGTAGGACAAAATATAAAAGATAAAAGGTGAGAAAAAAGAGCTGAGGACGGAGATCCGTCCCGGGAAGGGTCTTAATAGAGGACGTTCCCAGACACCGGGAAACCCTCGCACTGGCGGACCTGGGGGAAGTGTTTGAATCTCAGAGGGCAACCTGACTGGGAGAGAAACAATAAATAAAACCCACAGATTAGGAGCCTAAAAGCAACTCCCAGCAGAAAAGTACTCCAGACACCCGCATCCGCCACCAGCAAGTGGGGGCGGAACGGAGAGGAGCGGGCGGCATTACTTGGGGTAGGGTCTGGACCTGAGTGCCCTGAGGACAATCGGAGGGAGCTTTTGTGAGTTGCCAACTTGAACTGTGAGAGAGCAAAAGAGAGAGAGAAAATTAACTGGCCCGAACACACTACCGGCCATTTACAGAACAAAGGGACCGAGATTCTGGATGGTCGACATCCGCTGGGAGGGTCGCGGCGAGACACAGGGCGCAGGCACCCGACCGGCGCGGGCGGGGACTGGGGCTGGGGACGCGGAGGGCAGAAGGCGCACGCACCGGACTGGCGCCGGCGGAAACTGAGACTGGGACCGCGGAAGGGAGTGGGCGGGCGCACCCGGGGAGAGTGCGCCCATCAAGCGTCAAGCCCCTGGCTGCCTGGACCGCTCTGAAGGGGAAGGCACAAAGAGCAGGCGCAGCTTTCTGTTCCGACCTTTGGCGGACCACCCGAGGGCTGGAACCGCGCACAGCGCGGGGCGCGCTCCATATAGAGCAACCGGAGCCTGAGCAGCGCCGGCCCCTCCCTGCAGCGCCAGCCCCTCCCCGCAGCGCGACGGAACTAGCTAACTGAATATGGGTCCACCTCCGTCCGCCTGTGTCAGGGCGGAAATGAGGCCCTGAAGAGACCGGCAAACAGAAGCCAAATAAACAAAGGGAACCGCTTCAGAAGGAACTGGTGCAACAGACTAAAATCCCTGTAGAAAACACCGCCTACACCGTAAGGGGCCTGTAGATACCGAGAAGTGCAAGCTGGAACGAGGAGCTATCTGAAACTGAGCCGAACCCACACTGACCGCAACAGCTCCAGAGAAATTCCTAGATATATTTTTACTTTTTTTTAAGTAAGAAAAAAAAAAATTTTTTTTAATTTTATTTTTTCTTTTTTATTTTTTCTCTTTTGTTTTCCTTTAAAATTCCCTATTACTCCCCCATTACTCCTTAACTTTCATTTTCATAAATTCTTATGAATTTTTTAGTTAGGGAAAATTTTTTTTTCCTCTTTTTTTCCTCTTCTTTTTTTTTTCCATTTTCCCCCCCTTCTTCTCTTCTATTTTCTATTTTTCTTTTTCTCCTATTTCTTTTAAAGTCCTCGAGTACTCCTCTACTACTCCTTAATTTTTCATTTTCAATACACTATAACCTTACAAAGAAGAAAGGAAAAAAAGAAGAGAAGCCCTATTTTAAAACCGAACCTCATATATACTTCTAAAATTTTTGGGGGGGTGTTTTTGTTTTTGTTTTTAATATACTATTTTTAAGAGTCTAACCTCTACTCTAGATTTTTAATCTTTGTTTTTCAGTATATGATATAAACTGTGAACATTTAAGAATCCAATATTCAGTTTCCATTTTTATTCAGGAGTGTGTTGATTATTCTCTCCCAATCTTGACTCTGTTTTCTACCTCAGAGCACCTCTATTTCCTCCTTTCCCCTTCTCTTCCCAATCCAATTCTGTGAATCTTTGTGGGTGTCTGGGCTACGGAGAACACTCTAGGAACAGACAACTGCATAGATCTGTCTCTCTCCTCTTGAGTCCCCCTTTTTCTCCTCATGCTCATCTCTATTTCCCTCCTCCCTGTCCTCTTCTTCATGTAACTCTGAACCTCTCTGGGAGTCCCTAACGGGGGAAAATCTTTCCGCCATTAACCTAGAAGTTTTATTATCAGTGCTGTATAGTTGGAGAAGTCCTGAGACTACAGGAAGAATAAAACTGAAATCCAGAGGCAGGAGACTTAAGCCCAAAACCTGAGAACACCAGAAAACTCCTGACTACATGGAACTTTAAGTAATAAGAGACCATCCAAAAGCCTTCATACCTACACTGAAACCAACCACCACTCAAGAGCCAACAAGTTTTAGAGCAAGACATACCACGCAAATTCCCCAGCAATGCAGGAACATAGCCCTGAAAGTCAACATACAGACTGCCCAAAGTCACATCTAACACATAGACCCATCTCAAAACTCATTACTGGGCACTCCATTGCTCTCCAAAAAGAAGAAATCAAGTTCCACGCTCCAGAACACTGACACAAACTTCCCTAACCAGGAAACCTTGACAAGCCAATCGTCCAACCCCACCCACTGGGTAAAAACTCCACAATAAAAAGGAACCACAGACCTCCAGAATACAGAAAGCCCATTCCAGACACAGCAATCTAAACAAGATGAAAAGGCAGAGAAATGCCCAACAGGTAAAGGAACATGACAAGTGCCCACCAAGTCAAACAAAAGAGGAGGAGATAGGGAATCTACCTGAAAAAGAACTTAGAATAATGATAATAAAAATGATCCAAAATCTTGAAAACAAAATGGAGTTACAGATAAATAGCCTGGAGACAAAGATCGAAAAGATGCAAGAAATGTTTAATAAAGACCTAGAAGGAATAAAAGAGAGTCAATTAAAAATGAATAATGCAATGAATGAGATCAAAAACACTCTGGAAGGAACCAAGAGTAGAATAACAGAGACAGAAGATAGGATAAGTGAGGTAGAAGATAGAATGGTGGAAATAAATGAAGCAGAGAGGAAAAAAGAAAAAAGGATCAAAAGAAATGAGGACAACCTCAGGGACCTCTGGGACAATGTGAAACGCCCCAACATTCGAATCATAGGAGTCCCAGAAGAAGAAGACAAAAAGAAAGGCCATGAGAAAATACTTGAGGAGATAATAGCTGAAAACTTCCCCAAAATGGGGAAGGAAATAGCCACCCAAGTCCAAGAAACCCAGAGAGTCCCAAACAGGATAAACCCAAGGCGAAACACTCCAAGACACATATTAATCAAATTAACAAAGATCAAACACAAAGAACAAATACTAAAAGCAGCAAGGGAGAAACAACAAATAACACACAAAGGGATTCCCATAAGGATAACAGCTGATCTATCAATAGAAACCCTCCGGGCCAGAAGGGAATGGCAGGACATACTGAAAGTAATGAAAGAGAATAACCTACAACCTAGATTACTGTACCCAGCAAGGATCTCATTCAGATATGAAGGAGAATTCAAAAGCTTTACAGACAAGCAAAAGCTGAGAGAATTCAGCACCACCAAACCAGCTCTTCAACAAATGCTAAAGGATCTTCTCTAGACAGGAAATGCAGAAAGGTTGTATAAACGTGAACCCAAAACAACAAAGTAAATGCAACAAGACCACACCTATCAATAATTACCTTAAATGTAAATGGGTTGAATGCCCCAACCAAAAGACAAAGATTGGCTGAATGGATACAAAAACAAGACCCCTATATATGCTGTCTACAAGAGACCCACCTCAAAACAAGAGACACATACAGGCTAACAGTGAAGGGCTGGAAAAAAATATTTCACGCAAACAGAGACCAAAAGAAAGCAGGAGTCGCAATACTCATATCAGATAAAACAGACTTTCAAATAAAGGATGTGAAAAGAGACAAAGAAGGACACTACATAATGATCAAAGGATCAATCCAAGAAGAAGATATAACAATTATAAATGTATACGCACCCAACATAGGAGCACCGCAATATGTACGGCAAACGCTAATGAGTATGAAAGAGGAAATTAATAGTAACACAATAATAGTGGGAGACTTTAATACCCCACTCACAACTATGGATAGATCAACTAAACAGAAAATTAACAAGGAAACACAAACCTTAAATGATACAATGGACCAGCTAGACCTAATTGATATCTATAGGACATTTCACCCCAAATCAATCAATTTCACCTTTTTCTCAAGTGCACACGGAATCTTATCCAGAATAGATCACATCCTGGGCCATAAATCTGGTCTTGGAAAATTCAAAAAAATTGAAATCATTCCAGTCATCTTTTCTGACAACACTGCAGTAAGATTAGATCTCAATTACAAGAAAAAAAAATGTTAAAAATTCAAACATATGGAGGCTACATAACACGCTTCTGAATAACCAACAAATCATAGAAGAAATCAAAAAAGAAATCAAAATATGTATAGAAATGAATGAAAATGAAAACACAACAACCCTAAACCTATGGGACACTGTAAAAGCAGTGCTAAGGGGAAGGTTCATCGCATTACAGGCTTACATCAAGAAACAAGAAAAAAGCCAAATAAATAACTTAACTCTACACCTAAAGCAATTAGAGAAGAAAGAAATGAAGAACCCCAGGGTTAGCAGAAGGAAAGAAATCTTAAAAATTAGGGCAGAAATAAATGCAAAAGAAACTAAAGAGACCATAGCAAAAATCAACAAAGCTAAAAGCTGGTTTTTTGAAAAAATAAACAAAATTGACAAACCATTAGCAAGACTCATTAAGAAACAAAGGGAGAAGAACCAAATTAACAAAATAAGAAACAAAAAGGGTGAGATCACAACAGACAACACTGAAATACAAAGGATCATAAGAGACTACTACCAGCAGCTCTATGCCAATAAAATGGACAACTTGCATGAAATGGACAAATTCTTAGAAAAGTATAACTTTCCAAAACTGAACCAGGAAGAAATAGAAGATCTTAACAGAACCATCACAAGCAAGGAAATCAAAACTGTAATCACAAATCTTCCAGGAAACAAAAGCCCAGGACCAGATGGCTTCACAGCTGAATTCTACCAAAAATTTAGAGAAGAGCTAACACCTATCTTACTCAAACTCTTCCAGAAAATTGCAGAAGAAGGTAAACTTCCAAACTCATTCTATGAGGCCACCATCACCCTAATTCCAAAACCAGACAAAGATGCCACAAAAAAGAAAACTACAGGCCAATATCACTGATGAACATAGATGCAAAAATCCTTAACAAAATTCTAGCAAACAGAATCCAACAACATATTAAAAAAATCATACACCATGACCAAGTGGGCTTTAACCCAGGAATGCAAGGATTCTTTAATATCCGCAAGTCAATCAATGTAATACACCACATTAACAAATTGAAAGATAAAAACCATATGATTATCTCAATAGATGCAGAGAAAGCCTTTGACAAAATTCAACACTCATTTATGATTAAAACTGTCCAGAAAGCAGAAATAGAGGGAACATACCTCAACATAATAAAAGCTATATATGACAAACCCACAGCAAGCATCACCCTCAATGGTGAAAAATTGAAAACATTTCCCCTGAAATCAGGAACAAGACAAGGGTGCCCACTCTCACCACTACTATTCAACATAGTCTTGGAAGTTTTGGCCACAGCAATCAGAGCAGAAAAAGAAGTAAAAGGAATCCAAATAGGAAAAGAAGAAGTGAAACTCTCGCTGTTTGCAGATGACATGATCCTCTACATAGAAAACCCTAAAGACTCTTCCAGAAAATTACTAGAGCTAATCAATGAATATAGTAAAGTTGCAGGATATAAAATTAACACACAGAAATCCCTTGCATTCCTATATACTAAAAATGAAAAAACAGAAAGAGAAATTAAGGAAACAATACCATTCACCATTGCAACAAAAAGAGTAATATACTTAGGAGTATATCTACCTAAAGAAACGAAAGACCTATACATAGAAAACTATAAAACATTGATGAAAGAAATCAAAGAGGACACAAACAGATGGAGAAATATACCGTGTTCATGGATTGGAAGAATCAATATTGTCAAAATGGCTATTCTACCCAAAGCAATCTATAGATTCAATGCAATCCCTATCAAGCTACCAACAGTATTTTTCACAGAACTAGAACAAATAATTTCACAATTTGTATGGAAATACAGAAAACCACGAATAGCCAAAGTAATCTTGAGAAAGAAGAATGGAACTGGAGGAATCAACCTGCCTGACTTCAGACTCTACTACAAAGCCACAGTCATCAAGACAGTATGGTACTGGCACAAAGACAGAAATATAGATCAATGGAACAGAAGAGAAAGCCCAGAGATAAATCCACGAACTTATGGACACCTTGTCTTTGACAAAGGAGGCAAGGATATACAATGGAAAAAAGACAACCTCTTTAACAAGTGGTGCTGGGAAAACTGGTCAACCACTTGTAAAAGAATAAAACTAGAGCACTTTCTAACACCATACACAAAAATAAACTCAAAATGGATTAAAGATCTAAATGTAAGATCAGAAACTATAAAACTCCTAGAGGAGAACATAGGCAAAACACTCTCCGACATAAATCTCAGCAGAATCCTCTATGACCCACCTCCCAGAATATTGGAAATAAAAGCAAAACTAAACAAAAGGGACCTAATGAAACTTAAAAGCTTCTGCACTACAAAGGAAACTATTAGTAAGGTGAAAAGACAGCCCTCAGATTGGGAGAAAATAATAGCAAATGAAGAAACAGACAAAGGATTAATCCCCAAAATGTATAAACAACTCCTGAAGCTCAATTCCAGAAAAATAAATAACCCAATCAAGAAATGGGCCAAAGAACTAAACAGACATTTCTCCAAAGAAGACATACAGATGGCTAACAAACACATGAAAAGATGCTCAACATCACTCATTATTAGAGAAATGCAAATCTAACCCACAATGAGGTACCATTACACGCCAGTCAGGATGGCTGCTATCCAAAAGTCTACAAGCAATAAATGCTGGAGAGGGTGTGGAGGAAAGGGAACCCTCTTACACTGTTGGTGGGAATGCAAACTAGTACAGCCACTATGGAAAACAGTGTGGAGATTTCTTAAAAGACTGGAAATAGAACTGCCATATGACCCAGCAATACCACTTCTGGGCATACACACCGAGGAAACCAGATCTGAAAGAGAGACGTGCACCCCAATGTTCATCGCAGCACTGTTTATAATAGTCAGGACATGGAAGCAACCTAGATGCCCATCAGCAGATGGATGGATAAGGAAGCTGTGGTACATATACACCATGGAATATTACTTAGCCGTTAAAAAGAATTCATTTGAATCAGTTCTAATGAGATGGATGAAACTGGAGCACATTATACAGAGTGAAGTAAGCCAGAAAGATAAAGAACATTACAGCATACTAACACATATATATGGAATTTAGAAAGATGGTAATGATAATCCTATATGCAAAACAGAAAAAGAGACACAGAAGTACAGAACAGATTTTTTAACTCTGTGAGAGAAGGTGAGGGTGGGATGTTTCAAAAGAACAGCATGTATATTATCTATGGTGAAACAGATCACTAGCCCAGGTGAGATGCATGAGACGAGTGCTCGGGCCTGGTGCACTGTGAGGCCCCTGAGGAGTTGGGCGGAGAGGGAAGTGGGAGGGGGTATCGGGATGGGTAATACATGTAACTCTATGGCTGATTCATGTCAATGTATGACAAAAAACCCACTGAAATGTTGTGAAGTAATTAGCCTCCAACTAATAAAATAAAATTAAAAAAAAAAAATGGTAGTCTCTTCAGCAAAGGGTTTTGGGAAAGCAGGAGAGTCACATGTAAATCAGTGTCGTTAGAACACACCCTCATATCAAAAACAGTAATAAACTCAAAATTGCTTAAAGAGTTAAACATAAGATATGACACCATCTTTTTAAATTCCATATATATGCATTAGTATACTGTATTGGTCTTTATCTTTCTGGTAACAATAACCCTATATGCAAAACAGAAAAAGAGACACAGATGTACAGAACAGACTTTTGGACTCTGTGGGAGAAGGCAAGGGTAGGGTGTTCTGAGAGAATAGCATTGAAACAATTATACTATCAAGGGTGAAACAGATCACCAGCCCAGGTTGGATGCATGAAACAAGTGCTCGGGGCTGGTGCACTGGGAAGACCCAGAGGGATGGGATGGGGAGGGAGGTGGAGGGGTGGGATTCAGATGGGGAACACATGTAAATCCATGGCTGATTCATGTCAATATATGGCAAAAACCACTACAATATTCTAAAGTAATTAACCTCCAACTAATAAAAACAAATGAAAAAAAAAAAAGATATGACACCATAAAAGTCCTAGAAGAGAACAGGCAAAACATTCTCTGACATGAAAGAAAGAAAGAGTTAGCTGCTCAGTCATCTCTGGCTCTTTGAGACCCCATGGACTATAGCCAGCCAGGCTTCTCTGTCCATGGAATTCTCTAGGCAAGAATAATGGAGTGGGTTGCCATTTCCTCCTCCAAGGGGATCTTACCAACCCAGGGATCGAACCCATATCTCTTGTGTCTCCTGCATTGGCAGGTGGGTTCTTTACCACTAGCGCCACCTGGGAAGGGAAAATGGCTTAAAGAGTTAAATATAAGATATGACACCATAAAACTCCTAGAGGAGAACAGGCAAAACATTCTCTGACATAAATCGTACCAATATTTTCTTAGCTCTCCCAAAGCATCAGAAATAAAAGCAAAATGAACAAATGAAACTTAATCAAACTTATCAGCTCTTGCACAGCATAGGAAACCATGAAAAAAAAAAAATGAAAAGACAAACTATGGAATGGTAGAAAATATTTGCAAACAATGAGACTCATAAGGGCTTAATTTCCAAAATATACAAATAGCTCATATAACTCAACAACACAAAAACAAAAATGCCAACTGAGAAATGGGCAGAAGACCTAAATAAATATTTCTCCAAAAAAAGACATACAGATGGCAAATAAGCACATGAAAAGGTGCTCAACATTGGTAATTATTAGAGAAATGCAAACCAAAACAACAATGGAGATACCACCTCACACCAATCAGAATGGCCATCATTTAAAAGTCTACAGATAACAACTGTTGGTGAGGATGTGGAGAAAGGGGGACCTGCCTATACTGTTATAGCGAATAACAATATAAGTTGGTACTTTTCAATATAAGCTGGTACTTACATACTTTTCAAAATAAGTTAGCACTTATATTGAAAAAAGGATGGGAAAAAAGAGAGTGGAGGTACCTCAAAAACTAAAACTAGAGTATTCATATGACCTAGCAATCCCACTTCTGGGCATACATACAGACAAAACTATAATTCAAAAAGATATATGTACCCCTATGTTTATAACAGCACTAATCACAACAGCCAAAACACAGAATCGACCTAAATGTCCACAGACAGGTGAAAGGATAAAGATGATTTGGTACATATATACACAGAATACTACTCAACCATAAAATAATGAAATAATGCCATTTGAAGCAACATGAATGTAACTAGAGTTTACATACTAAGTGAAGAAAGAAAGACAAATGTCATGTGATATCCCTTATGTGGAACCTAAAGTATGACACAAATGAACTTATCAATAAAAAAGAATCAGACTCAGACAAACAGAACAGACTTGCGGCTGCCAAGGGGGAGGTGAGGTCCAGGGAGGAATGGACTGGGAGTTACGGGTTAGCAGATGCAAATTATTATATATATAAAACAGATAGCCAACAAGGTCCTACTATCGAGTACAGGGAACTATATTCAGTATCTTGTGATAAACCATAATGGAAAGAATATTTTTTAAAAATGTATGAACCACATTTTTTTCTGTACAGCAGAAATTAACACAGCTTTGTAAATCAATTATACTTCAATAAAAATAAATCACTCTGACACCCCTTCTTGCACCCTGAAAGTGGGAAATAAATCTCAGATGGAAAGGCATCGCCTCTAGACCAGGAGGATAGAAAGCATCCTTAACTCCAGAAACAGGGAAGTCAAGGCTCAGAAAGCCGTATAGACAAACTTTGTTACTTCTTCATTAGTTTACTACACTAGGTGTCTCAGTGATAAAGAATCTATCTGCAATGCAGGAGACACGGGTTTGATCCCTGGGTTGGGAAGATCCCCTGGAGTAGGAAATGGCAACCCACTCCACCATTTTTGCCTGGAAAATCCTGTGGACAGAGGAGCCTGGCAGGGTACAGTCCATGTGGTTGCAAGAGTTGAACATGACTTAGCAACTGAACAAAACCAAGCAAAAACCCCTTTGATTTATTGAAACCTCACACATTTTTTTTTTCTGATCTAAAAATAATATATAAACAGTCTACTTTGGTCACTTCATTTTGGTCAATTTGTAGATTCCAATTCTACAAGAATTCTGTCCTTACAATTTTTTTTCCTCCTGTTATCTGTTCTGCATTGCCTTAATTACTAGATCAGCTAAAAGAACTAAAGGTAGGGATAAATTTTCCCCTTCCAAAGAATAGGAATTTAAAAGTTTTAGTTTCCTTAAAAAGCATTTTAAAAAAGAAAAATTGTGTGCCCAGAGGCCATGAGTACAGTATAACCTTCCACATCACAGTATTTCTGCAAGGCTCAGAGAAAAAAGATCAAAAGATTAAAAAAAAAAAAAAAACCACCTGTGGAAGTTCCCAACTTGTCCTGTCTTCCTTCTGTTTTATTTCAACAGTACTTCATATAACAGAATATCCCTAAAATATATGGGATATCATTGGTACTCTTCATCATATTTAGTGTCTAATCAGATTTTCTCATATTTCTATATAGTATAATGATTTTAGTAGTAACTTCAGTTCACTTATGGAATTGGGGGAGGTAAAACCATCAGAGAATGAGCACGAGGAACACACTTTTGGTCACTCAGTCCAACAGAGGTGGGTCTAGTAAGTTGCTGTTACAGGGAGAACGGACATGCGGAAAAATGGAGTATGTTACAAGAAAGAGGCAGGAAGATTTTTCTGAGTTTTAAATTGGTACTGGATGATTCTAACAATAGCGAAGTGAGGATTAGCTCTGATTTGGGTACATTCATGAAGGAATTTTGCAGCTATCCTTTAGTCTTCGGAGAATCACTGTTTTATGTTGGTTTTCCCAATGGCCTTTTCTGTGTCTGCTGCGGTCTGCTTATCAAAAGGACTGGTTTTTTTCCTTTCTCAATTCTAGATGGTTTTTGCTTTTTCAGGTAAGAAGAATGTCATTCAAGTTATATTTTTCTTGAATTCACTTATGTATAATATATACTGTCCAGTTGCATATACAATGATATTAATTCTATATTAGACATGAAAAGTCTCAGTATAATTAAACAGAAATTTTAGAACCTTATGCAATGCTTAAAATGTTAAAAAGTTATAAATGAGTATAATAATTTAAATTTTGATTTCTACAATATTTTTAGCAGATATCTGTAAGTAAAAAGTGGGAAAAGAGAATTAAAACAAAAATACAACATATTTCATAAAAGAACAATAAAAAACACTGCATAACAAAATGTAAGCTATGTAGGCCAAGTCTTCTTGGGTGGCTAATCCATAAATCATATAAACAATTTATGATTAAACAAGAAAAGTAAAATAAAATGGACTAGGAATTTGATGCAAACCTTTTTTGTAAAACAAAACTAAATGATTTTATGAAATCCAAAGAGAGGGATCAATAAAAATAATAGCAGAACATAATAAGTTAGAAAATAGATATTGAGTGAAAAAAATTAAAATACCCAAGAGCAAATTTTATGGGAAAACCAAAACGAAAAAAGAAAATCACTTGCAAGACTAATTAAGGAAGAAGATATGATCACAGAAACCTTTAACATTAAAAAAAATATTGAGTTAATAAGGAGTACGTTCTACCATGGAGAATACACAAGTATCTCAAAACGTGGAAGAAAATTTAGATCCTTAGAACTGCCTTGCATTTGAGATACATTTCCAGGAAGTATATTTAAATCTTAGAGTTCACTACGCAGAAAATTAAATGTTTATCATTTATATGATTTTATCTTATACACACTTTTACACATCCAAAATGTTTGTATATGTGTTGTTTTAAATAGGAATTAAGCTATATGCTTAATAACTTTTCCATATTATAAACATGAAAAGATGTTGGTGAGGTATAAAAGCAGGTATATACAATGTACTTCCTATGTAAAACACATATATGTGCATATTAAAATGTCTGTTAATATATGTAATATAATAACAAGACAATAGTAATGGGTACTTATGCAAAACTATAAATATACAAAAATTTTTAACAAAGTATATAAAGTATAGACTTCTGAAGATAACTGTTTCAATTCCCTTAGCTTTGGTTTCATGGTGTGATTTTTCTCAGTGGCAACAGCAAGAAGTGAATTGGAAGGAGAATGAGGTTGGTTTTAACATGCCCACAATTTGCTTCAGGAAGAAATCATTCTTCCTTGAAATGTACAATTAGATTTTTCTCAATTCTTCTTAATATATACATATGACTTCAAAGCTGCTCCTCACTTCACCTTTAATCAGGTAAAACTTTTATTACATAGAAATTCTACCTCTGCATTTTGGTTCATTTTTGTTGTTTATTTCAGTGTTTTATAGACGTGACCAACACACTGCCCTTCTTTAAGAACTCAGGTAAAAACAAGTGCTTAACTAGCTTATGAGCAAATGAAATACTGATAACTTTTCTCTCATAGAGATGCCCATTTTTTCTTCTCCCTCCACTTTAGTCAATTCGCAAAGAGTTTTCCATCTCCTCTCCCACATTCTGCAATCACAGTCAAAGCTGAAAGTACAGTTACATAATCGAACCACCTTGGATAAAGTTGATCAGTCCACCCTGGGCATCTGATCCATGCTAAACCAGTCAGATCTCAATGACAATTTAGATCTAAGACTTGCTTATCTATAGAGGCTGGTTTTTCTCCTAGACAGTTGAAACTGTTGAAATTGAGAGACTAATTGTACTCAAACTGCAAAGAGAAACACACAGAATTAGGAACTTTAAAAAGAGGTCATGAAACACCAAAAAAAAGCAAAACAGGAGATGTTATTATTTCATTTTGTGTACAAGCTTTCCTCATTATCTTGTGCTTTACAGACACTGTGTTTAGAAATAGATGGTCTCTGGCAACCCTGCATTAAGGAAGTCTATTGGCACCATTTTTCCAAAAGCACTTCCTCTCTTCAAATCTGTTTGTCACATTTCGGTAATTCTCACAATATTCAAATACTCAGCAAAAGCATTACAATACACTTAAGGATCAAGTTATTGGTAGCCTTTTTATTTTTAATAATAAAGTACTTTTTAACTGAGGCATGCACATTGTTTACATTAGACGTAATGCTATTACACTAATTAAGCTACAGTATATTGGAAGCACAATTTTTATATACACTAGGAAATTTAAAAATTCTTAGGACACACTTTACTGCAATATTCACTTTACTATGGTGATCTGGAACCAAGCATGCATTATCTCCAAGGTATGCCTATTAACTGTCACTATTTTTGTTTCAATTCCTCTTGGGTCCTAGCTGCATTACCTATTTTTTGGTTTACAAAGGATATCACTTTACCCAAATAAGTTTTCACTGAGAGCTGCAAGGTGAAATAAACTTCCTATTGTTTCTTCCAGTGACCAGCCATTGTCTTTCCATATCTATCGTCCTCTAAGGAGAAGATACCTTTTCTTGTTGAACATGTGCTCTGTATCCTACTTGTTCTAATCCCATTTCCGGGGTTAGAAATTTTAAATATATTAACCTCTGTAATCACCACAATAACCCTGTTAGTTACTGTTGGCATTTTACTTGTTACAAAAATTGGGACTCAAAGCTAGGAAACAACTTGCCTAAGTCACATTTCTACCCAAGGATGGAGCCAGAAATTTAGCTTAGGTGTGCTGACTCCAAAGTCAGTGTACTCTTCTTAATGAATTCCACTTTATTTCCTAGTCTAGTGACAATAATTACAGAAGGTTCAGTACCCACATCCACATAACCCTATCCCTAGCAGTACTAATTTGTGAATTTGTTTAAGATCTAGGGAATTTATTAACAGAAAATTTGGGGACTTGCTGTGATTGCCTGGACTTCCTGGAACATAGCCTTATGCAAAAGGCCAACAGACTCCTTAGAATCTAAATAGAGCCTAAGACACTTGAGTCACAAGTGAAAGTGAAAGTGAGTGACGTCGCTCAGTCACGTCCAACTCTTTGCCACCGCATGGACTATACAGTCCTTGGAATTCTCCAGGCCAGAATACTGACGTGGGTAGCCTTTCCCATCTCCAGGAGACTTTCCAAACCTAGGGATTGCACCCAGGTCTTCTGCATTGCAGGTGGATTCTTTACCAACTGAACCGCAAGGGAAGCCCAAGAATATTAGAGTCAGGGTAGTCTATCCCTTCTCCAACAGATCTTCCTGACCCAGGAATCTAACCTAGGTCTCCTGCATTGCATGCAGATTCTTTACCAACTGAGCTATCAGGGAAGCCTAATAGTCACAAGCTCATATCCAACTGGATCTTAGGTGACACATGGAATCATTCTAAGATACAAATAAAGCATATATCAATTTTAGGGGCCTGATATCAGTAAGATTACAGTTAACCCTTGAACAATGTGGGTTTGAAATACAAATACTCTGGTCCACTTATTTGTGGATTAAAAAACAAAACAAAACATAGCCCCTTTATCTTCATTTTGCATGTGTGCTCAGTCATTCAGTCATGTCAGACTCTTTCAACCCCATGGCCCACCAGGCTCTTCTGTCCATGGAGTTTTCCAGGCAAAAATAGTGGAGTGGGTTGCCATTTCTAACTCCTGGTGAACCCAAGTCTCCAGTATTGGCAGGCAGATTCTTTAACACTGAGCCACCTGGGAAGCCCATCTTAAAGTAACTAAATGTGAGGGGGAAATTTTGTGCTAGATTGGAGATCAAAATATGTGAAATCAAGAGAACAAGGGTTTGAGTCCTAATTCTGTGCAAATGGTTTCAGCTTCCTATACTTGGGTGAATCATTTACCCATCCCTTCGTTTTCCAGGTAAAGACAGTAGTGCAGGAATTTTTATTTTTCTCTGAGTGGGGGACAGAGGTGAAGGAGAAACTGCAGCTCCTGACCCTCACATTGTTCAAGGGCCAGCTGTAATTTTCTCCTCCCTGATATATCACCTTCCTCTCATTCTTGTTGCTTGTACTGGACACTTGAAGTTGTTTTCAAATGGAGTTAGAAGAATATGACTTTGGATATGAGCTTTGAGGAACCTTGGATGAGACAAACAATTCAGACCTGAGGGCATCAGGTGGGGGTGAGATAAACGAGATGGGTAAACAGGAGCACCTGGCAACCTAACCTGCACACAGGGCTGATTCCTAGGCCACACTCTTGAGACCCTTGAGTGGTCCAGAATGACTGTGCTGGTCACCCGGGGCTTGGTTCAGGCAAGTGCCCATCACTGAAAAGTTACCCATGTGAGACTAAAGTCTCACTAAAGTGAGACTTTGCCTCATACTGTCAGGAGCTCAGCCAAGACAGAGAGCCGCTAGGTGTTGAAGTAGCATACTGAGGCAACAACGAGTCGAAATGAACATAATGGTGAAGATTTTCATCACTTAATGACATAGTGAAGTTGTCCTTCAGAGCACTGGTTCCAGGGACCTGCGCGGATACGAAAACCTGCAGATGTCTAAATCCCTAATGGAAAATAGCATCGTCCAATTAAACAGTCAGAATTTGGTATCCTTGGTTTCACAACAGTTAACTCACCAACCAACCGAGGATTCTTCGTTATTGAATCCAAGTATGCGAAACCACAAAAGTGAAACCCGTGAGTTCAGAGATCGATTAGGTAAACCACTGGCTAAACTGAGAAAGCAAGGACTTCTCCCTTTTATTCTCCTCCTTGCGAGGGCTCATGGGTCCGGGGTCCAGGTGGAGGCTGTCTAACTGATGAGAGAGCTGAGCTCCAAACAACAATGCTACAGTTTTCTAGATGGAGAAGGGTTCAGGTTAGGAGTGGAAAGTACTGGGTACTGAGTCAGAGGGAGGGAAAAGGTTTCAGGATTCTCCTGGCCTCCCTGGCCCCTATAAGGATATCTCCACAGGGGCACCTAAAGAGAATCTCTGTGTGAAGCATCAAACAAAGAGACCCAAGAATGAAGAGGACTTGGCTATAAATGTAAAGATGCAAAGAGCATGACCAGTCAAAAGGGTCTGAGTCCTTGATGACACCTCCTGTCAAAGACTTCAGTGCATTCTTGAACCTTGCCTGGCACGGGTGGGCAGCTTGCCAGGTGAAGACTTTGTATTGCCTATGGTTAAGCATGGAAAAAAGAATCACACATAGGTTTTTAACAGGAACTAGACTCTTCAAACACAGTGCTTATGTCAGTCCAGGGTAAATAATCAGGGTTGGCACAAAAATGAAACTGATCTACCATCCTGTTCCAAAGAAAATTCAACCATGAGGGAAGCTGAAGTTTTGACAGTCTCATATTTTATCTTCATTGTATACCCACACTAGTGTGTGCTCTGGCCAAACTCTTTCTTCCTCATAGACATTTCTGTCATGGTTTTAAGTGTATTTAATTATTAGGTACTGACTTTCTAAAATTAACTTTTAAAACTAATCTATATGTCTTAGACTGTCTCTGATGATTCTAGTTCCTGAATTTTGGTGATTGGAATAAGTAAATGAATTGTGTGAGCATATGGTACAAGTAGGCTTCTTTTAAATTCATAGTGATTGGATTTTCACAAGTTTCACTTGAACTGCATCTGACTTTGATGGAAGACTGTAGTTTCTAAAGTCCACTTGTAGAAACTAGTTGCACAGTATGTAAAATTATCACTGACTAATATATTACATGTTTCATTTGTATTTCTTTGATGTCTCCCACCATTAGACTTTAAGTTCTCTAAGAGGTAGAATATCTTGGTTCTGTTTTAATCATTACAATATACAGGTGTTCCATTCATGTTTACTGAATGAATAAATGAATAAAGTTGTTATTATATGAAATAGATTTTAGTTGCTCTCAGTAAAAAGCTAAAATACACTTTAATCAGATATCACAGGAGAAATGAGAAATAGTTGCTGCACATACACATTGCAGAGTGATATTTGCACGCAGGAGAAACAAATTTAAACATTTCCATATTGGAAGGCATATTTTAAGACACATGATCACAAAAGCTTCAAACAACCAGCTATGGTCACACAGCAACCTCTGATAGAGGGCTAGACTGTGAACCTTCACTAGCCATCCTACTAATTACTACAACTCTACTAACCTGTAGCCACTTGGGAGGAAGGTGCAGATTTTATTATTTTCAAGGGATACCTTAGTTTCTCAAAAGACTTCCCAGGTGGGTCAGTGGTTAAGAATCTTTCTGTAAAGCAGGAGACATTCATTCAATCCCTGGGTTGGGAAGATCCCCCAGGGAAAGAAATGGCAACCCACTCCAGCATTCTTGCCTGGGAAATCCCATGGACAGAGGAGCCTGCTGGGCTAAAGTCCATGAGGTTGCAAAACTGTTAGCAACCAGTTTTTCAAATAATGAGTAAACACTCATAACACATACTCAATAATATTTGAAGGAGAAATTGTGCAAGATTATTCTTGGACTGGCCTGAATCTTTGAGGCTCATCCAATTTGACTCATAAATTCCTATTTAGATTTTATATTTCAGTCCAAAGATGCTGTAACCAAAAGAATGAAAATAGCAACACCTCACCGTGATTTTTCTTAGGACCCTCAAGGGAGTCACTGTGTTTATGTGAACAGGCTTCACATTGAATGGCTCTGAAGCTTAATCTTTGAAAATTCAGCCCTATAATATTTTCTTATTAAAGGTGTGTATCCCTATTTCCTTTATAATGCCAGGCTTTCTTGGAGGCTAGTTTTAGAGTCCTGGTTACTTCAAAGCAGTTTCCCATTGGAAACCTAGGTTTCCATGCTTAACCATAGGCAATACAAAGTCTTCACCTAGGTTTCCAATTCTCTAGGATATCATTCCTCAATCATTGATATACTCATTTCTGCAGTACATGAAGACTTTTCCAGGGCAGTCTAATTTCTGGGTCTTAGTAATATAGTTACTAACATTACTAGATAATATCAAACAGAATTCAATATTTGAAGTATAGCAGACTTTAATAACATTACAAAAATGTTTAAAATATTATTTAAACATGTGTTGATTATATAGATATATAATTGATTTTGATATAACATTCAATCTACAAATCATGATGAATTCATGATTAATTTTAATAAGTTCATATATAGATTCTTTTGGATTTTCTGTGTATACTCAATTATTTAGTCCATAAATAATGAGTTTTATTTCTTCAGTTCCAGTTCTTAAAAGTGTTTCTTTTTCTTGTCTTATTGTACCATCTGTGTTTTCCAAGAGCATGTTGATTAAAAGTGGGAGATGTATAAAATGTATATTCTGCTTCATTTCTGAATTCAAAGAGAAAGTTTTCAACATTTAACAACCACAAATAATATTTACTATATATACTTTTTAAAATCAAATTCAGTTCAGTTCAGTTCAGTTGCTCAGTCATATCTGACTTTTTGAGACCCTATGGACTGCAGCACGCCAGGCTTCTCTGTCCATCACCAACTCCCGGAGTTACTCAAACTTATGTCCACTGAGTTGGTGATACCATCCAACCATCTCATCCTCTGCCCTCCCCTTCTCCTCCTGCCTTCAATAATTCCCAGCATCAGGGTCTTTTCCAATGAGTCAGTTCTTAGCATCAGGTGGCCAAAGTATTGGAGTTTCAGCTTCAACATCAGTCCTTCCAATGAATATTCAGGACTGATTTCCTTTAGGATGGACTGGTTGGATCTCCCTGCAGTCCGTGGGACTCTCAAAAGTCTTATCCAACACCACAATTCAAAGTATCAATACTTCGCTCAGCTTTCTTTATAGTCCAACTCTCACCTCCATACATGACTACTGGAAAAACCATAGCTTTGACTAGACAGACCT
The DNA here is from genome assembly GCF_963930625.1 of Muntiacus reevesi. Classification (NCBI taxonomy): domain Eukaryota; kingdom Metazoa; phylum Chordata; class Mammalia; order Artiodactyla; family Cervidae; genus Muntiacus; species Muntiacus reevesi. The sequence continues at coordinate 117,415,980 of NC_089250.1, forward strand.
TTGTTGGCAAAGTAATGTTTCAACTTAGACAGTAATATACTGTCCAGGTTTGTCATAGCTTTTCTTCCAAGGAGCAAGTCTCTTTTAATTTCATAGCTGCAGTCACCATCTGCAGCTATTTATTTTGGAGCCCCCCAAAATAAAGTCTCTCACTGTTTCCATTGTTTCTCCATCTATTTGCCATGAAATAATGGGACTGGATGCCATGATCTTAGTTTTCTGAATGCTGAATTTTAAGCCAATGTTTTCACTCCCATCTTTCACTTTCATCAAGAGGCTCTTTAGTTCTCCTTCACTTTCTGCCATAAAGGTGCTGTTATCTCCTTATCTGAAATTATTGATATTTCTCCCGGCAATATTGATTCCAGCTTGCACTTCATCCAGCCTGGCATTTCATGAGATGTACTCTGCCTATAAGTTAAATAAGCAGGGTGACAATATACAGCCTTGACATACTCCTTTTCTGATTTGGAACAAGTCTGTTGTTCCATGTCCAGGTCTGTTACTTCTTGACCTACATACAGATTTCTCAAGAGGCAGGTCAGGTGGTCTGGTATTCCCATCTTTTGAAGAATTTTCCACAATTTGTTGTGATCCACAGACAAAGGCTTTGGCATAGTCAATAAAGCAGAAGTAGATTTTTTTTGGGGGGGGGGAACTTTCTTGCTTTTTCTATGATCCAGTGGATGTTGGCAATTTGATCTCTGGTTCCTCTGCCTTTTCTAAATCCAGTTTGAACATCTGGAAGTTCACGGTTCACATAGTGTTGAAGCTTGGCTTGGAGAATTTTGAGCATTACTTTACTAGCGTGTGAGATGAGTGCAATTGTGTGGTAGTTTGAACATTCTTTGGCATTGCCCTTCTTTGGGATTGGAATGAAAACTGACCTTTCTCAGTCCTTTGGCCACTGCTGAGTTTTCCAAATTTGCTGGCCTACTGAGTGCAAAACTTTCATGGCATCATCTTTTAGGATTTGAAATAGCTCAGCTGAAATTCTATCACCTCCACTAGCTTTGTTCATAGTGATGCTTCCTACGGCCCACTTGACTTCTCATTCCAGGAAGTCTGGCTCTAGGTGACATTTCTAGGATGCATCTTATTCCATTTCTAATTCTCAATAAATATATTTAATTCTAGGATGAAACCCCTTTCCTTCTGTTATTTGGAGGGACTCCATCATTATATATGAACTACATCCTAGCCCAAACTATTCCTTATTTAGTTTCCAGAAGCTCAATCTTTAAACCATAGCTCCAAGTCTGGCTAAAAGCTCATCCCTTTCCTGAATTGGATCATCTGCCTTACCTGCCCATATACATGCATGTTTTCTTAGACTTTCAGTCATGTCCGACTCTTTGCAACCCCATGGATTATAGTCTGCCAGGCTCCCTTGTCCTTTGGATTCTCCAGGCAAGGATGCTGGAGTGGGTTGCCATTCCCTCCTCCAGGGCATTTTCTTAGCCCAAGACTGAACCCGGGTCTCTGCATTGCAGGTGGATACTTTACTGCCTGAGCCACCAGGGAAGCCTGGCCATGCATCTAAGTTTGCCAAAATATATCTTTCTTTCACTACAGAGGAGAAGTTCATTTTTCTTAGAAACTGAACTCCTTCAAAGTTGCAAGTAACAAACAGCAAAATAAGACACTTTATATTGGATAAAATGTAAAATCAAATATTGCCATAGGTTATTTAAAAAATAATAGATAATTTTTGCTGATGCCCAGATAAGATGGCAGAGTAGAGGGAACTGAGCTTACCTCCTCTCAGGGAACACTCAAATCACAACTAACTACTGAAGCACCGTTGACAGAAAAGGTCTGGAACCTAACAAAAAATATATTCTACTTCCAAAGACAATGAAGAAACACAATGAGACAAGATTCGCAAAACACTCACATCCCATTCCCATTGGGTAGGAAACTCACAAACTGAAAAATAATTACATCACAGAGGTCCTCTCACAGGAGTGAGAGTTCTGAGGCCTACATCAGGCTCCCAAGTTTGGGGGTCTGGCATCGAGAAGAGGTGCCCCCAGATATTTGACTCTAAAGGCCAGTAAGGCTTGATCACAGGAACTCTTCAAGACTAGAGGAAACAGAAGCAATACTTTTGGAGGGATCTACTGAATAGCACTGAGAACTCTACTCAGTACTCTGCAATAACCTACATGAGAAAATAATCTGAATAAAGAATATATAAACATACACACACACATATATATTCAATTTTAAAAAGATGAATGAGATGGAAAAGTAAACATCGGATGCCTGATTAAAAATAATAATAATAGATCAGTTTTAATCAAATCTAGGATCTCTGAACCTCTACAAGAATTTTATTAAGGTCATTATGCAGACCAATCTTTTCAAAACATGAAACTCGTGTAGCCCATCAGGCTCCTCTGTCCATGGAATTCTCCAGGCAAGAATACTGGAGTGGGTTGCCATTCCCTTTTCTAGGGGATCTTTTCAACCCAGGGATAGAACCCGATCTCCTGCATTGCAGATGTATTCTATGCCATCTGCACCACCAGGGAAGTCCCTAATATCATGAAAACAGTCATAAACACAGTAATGAGAAATCAGTAGAAAACTTCACAAATTTAGGAACCCTATAAAATGTTCACTTACTATAAATGTCAAACACTGTTCTAGAGGAAAATGATTTAATCAATTAGGTTCTTATCAGTAGTGGAAAAAAAGAGTTTTCAATTATAATTTGGTAGACTTAGGATTTACAATTAGGTAAACAAAGTTGTGAAGAACATCTGTGCTCAATTCAGTATACAAAGAAACAGAGGAATGTAGAAATTTATCTAGGATAGCATGCAAATTGTAGCACCTAAATTTTCTTGATTCACCAGTTCTTTTTTACTTTCCACTGAGGAAAAACTGCCAGAGGTAGAAGCTAAGAAAATAAAAAAAGTTTCCCTTCTGTAATTCACAGAAAAAAATATACATATTAGCCTGGACACATATTGACTTTTATATGATGGGAGTGCATAGTCCTATTCTCAGTCTCAAATCTGAATGTATTTACCTGGCCCATAAGAGCCCCATATAAATTTTATTATTATTATTATTAGCTATCAAAAATGATATCTTTCCAAGCTTTAGCTATTTCTTCAAACATTACTTAATAATTTTGACAATAAATATAGAGTTGGTCTAAAGATGTTTCATTCAACCTTGTAGTACAGTAAAAAATCGTTAGTCCTTGTCCCTGGCTCCTGGAAGAGAGCTCCTAAAATGCTTGGAATCTCCTGAGGGATAGAAATAGCTTTTGTTGTTCATAATGAGCTCTTTCAAAATATCTGAGTTTATTCTAATGAAGTCACTATTGGTGGACTCTAAATAGCACAAGATGGGGGCTGATTCTCAGAGGCAAAAACCATGTCATTAGAGAATGGAATTTCAACCCCACCTCTGACCTCACTGGTGGTTGAGTTCAATCTCCAGTGTCAATGATTTAATCCAGTGTATTTATATAATGAAAACTACAGAAAAACACCCACAGGATGGGATTCAGAGAGCTCCTGGGCTGGTAAACATATCCAGGTGCTGTGAGACTGGTCCACCCAGAGAAAACATGGGAGTTTCACACCCCTCAATCTTCCCTCATACCTTCCTCTATGCATCTCTCCCATCTGGCTGTTGTATCCTTTGTAATAAATTGTATTGTATCCTTTATATTAAACTGAATTATATTCTTTATAATAAATAATGGGCTTCCCTGGTGACTCAAATGTTAAAGAATCTGCCTGCAATGTGGGAAACCCACATTTGATTCCTGAGTCAGGAAGATCCCCTGGAGGAGGAAATGGCAATACACTTCAGTATCCTTGCCTCGATAATCCTATGACAGAGGAGCTGGTGGGCTACATACAGTCCATGGGGTCATAAAGAGTTGAACTGGACTGAGGCGACTTAGTATATACTTAACATATGAGACAGAATTAACCGAAAGAGGCTGGGCTAACTCCAGTTAATCAGTGTCAGAACTGAATTGCATTTCTGTACATCATCAGAGAACTGGGGTAAGGAAAAAAGCTTCAAGTCAACAACTATTAAATATTTCCCAAACACATGGCTAAATAGCAAAATCATTCCCTTTCTTTCCATAAGGAACTATTTTCATCGTTTAATTGAATATCTATCATACAACTTAGTTCGCCTCTGCTTAAATTTTATAATAGCTGTTGACATAGCAAAGGGCAAGTGATGTGACAGGTTTATTCTCAGTGGGGAATTTGTAAAATACCCCAATTGAAACTACAGAATTTATTTTAGGTCCAATCAGGTTGAATTATCAATCAATTATTGTGAATTATTAACTGTGTCTATTGGTCTTTTCTCACCAGATCGTGTATATACTCCTTGAGGTGTTTAAGTATCTTTGCCATCCACCAAGGACCTTATTGTACTAGAATATAGTAGAAATCACTATGCCTTTATTAAATGACTTAGTACGAAATTTATGCAATAAAAAACATTGTCTTCTATTACTGTTCTGTTTTTTGCAGTCTCAGATTGAGCTTAGTCCCCTAGCCCATAATGCACTAAAACTCTTATGGTTTCATCTCCATCTTCTCAGGTCCAAATAGATGTAGAACATGTTGCTGATGCTGACTTCAGGATAAAGGGAAACCTGATAGGATAAGAGACCTCAGTGAAGTTACTTAAACTCCTGGATACACAGTTCTTTAGCTATCACATATGGTATACCTTAATAGTATCAAATTCATGAATTCTCATTACAGCAAAATGAGAATCCAAAAATAAAACTTCTGGAATATTTAGTAGGTATTAAATACTTTCTCCATTGAGAAAATAAATCATTTTTGTTATTGGTGTGGAGATGTGCTGATGGCTAGCAGGATACAATTTATACACTAAATGCCCAAATGTTTCCTCTATTTATATTACATAATCATTGTTTTATTAAAATAAATAGGTATACTCATTAATATTTAACACCTTTAGAAAGTATAAACTCCAAGATTCCATTCATAAGTACTTCTTAGGAGTATAAAAATCAGTTTTTCTCACCATTCATATTTGATTTTTCTCTTTTCTGATGAAAACATTGAAGGGGCATTAAAAACAGGTGACAATGTTGAAAATAAGGAAAATTTCAGTACTGTTAAATTTGGGCAGAAAAAAGGATTTGGGAAGAACAAAGATGATATAGAAAGAACTACAAAAAGGGAAGGGTGAAGTAATTGTAGAGCTTAGCATTCTAGAAACTGTTATAGTTTTGAGAATTTAATTTCTGAAATCAAATGCATTTTGTGTAATATATCAGACACCAAGTAATAGTATTTATTTGGAATTACTATGAATGTTCAACATAAGTCCATCAAGTCTTTTTATGAATAGTCCCAATTTTAAACCCAGGAGGTATTTACAAGAATAAAGCCTATAAAACAATCACAGTAACTAAGTATATTAAATGCTCCATCAGAAGACCTCCATTTACCTAATGAATTATTGCATGTCCTTACTCGAGATCAGATAAAAGAACTAATAGTTTTTTTTAACATGTTAGATGGTTAAAAAAAAAATAACAGAGATGAATTTTTTATACAGCTCATTTGTGGTTGGGACTTATCATGTAGCACCAGTGGTAAAGAACCTGCCTGCCAATGCAGGAGACATAAGAGATATGGGCTTGATCCCTGGGTTGGGAATATCCCTTGGAGGAGGACTTGGCAACTCACTCCATTATTGTTGCCTGGAGAATCCCATGGACAAAGGAGCCTGGTGGACTGCAGTCCATGGGGTCACAGAGAGTTGGACATGACCGAAGTGACTTAGCATGCACGCACACGTATTTCTGGTTACAAAGACTGAAATATTTACTACCTAGCCCTTTACAGTAGAGTTTGCTTATCTCTATGCTAGAACATTACATGGATCAAAATTTTTTCAGAGATCTTTCGTATTTGCAATATATAATTTTTGGTCTTCAGATTTATATATGACACTATAAATATATCATGTTTCCAAGTAAAATAAGGGAACCTTACAGTCTTAATTATGTATCTTCCTAAATTGCAATAATCTGATGCTCAAAAATAGCATGGCAACATTGGTGCTGCACTGGGGCTTAATTGATTAAATTTCTTTCTTCCCCTAAAATTGTGTCTTGAAATTTGTTCTCCTTGAGACGCATTGTACTCTGTCATCTGAACATATCACATTGCATTTACCTTATGAAGAATATTAAAAAGTAATGACTACTGTTGTATGTTTTAGAGTATGTATATTTTAGATGTTAAGATAATCACTAAATTGTTTTCTAAACTGGAATAATTAAACAATCTCAAAATTAAGCATAAAGTTCATTAGAGAAATAATGCCAAGGGAATTCTTTTCTAGTACTCCTTAAGGTAGAAATTTGACTTTTATCAAATGACTTTTCTATCTATGTTGAAACAGTTATGATCCTTTTCTCTTATTCTAAATTCCATTGCTCTATTAGTGATGTAGAAGGTATTAAGAAGAGATGACAAGAATACACAGAAGAACTATACAAAAAAGGTTTTAAAGACCTAGATATCCACAATGGTGTGATCACTCATTTAGAGTCAGACATCCTGGAGTGCGAAGTCGAGTGGGTCTTAGGAAGCATCACTATGGACAAAGCTAGTGGAGGTGATGGAATTTCAGCTGAGCTATTTCAAATTCTAAAAGATGATGCCATGAAAGTTCTGCACTCAATAGGCCAGCAAATTTGGAAAGCTCAGCAGTGGCCACAGGGCTGGGAAAGGTCAGTTTTCATTCCAATCCCAAAGAAGGGCAATGCCAAAGAATGTTCAAACTACCATACAATTGCCCTCATTTCATATGCAAGCAAGGTCATGCTCAAAACCTTCAAGCTAGGCTTCAACAGTATGTGAACCAAGAACTTCCAGATGTACAAGCTGCATTTAGAAAAGGCAGAGGAATCAGAGGTCAAATTGCCAATATCTGCTGGATCATAGAAAAAAACAAGACAGTTCCAGAAAAACATCTGCTTCTGCTTTATTGACTACACTAAAGCCTTTGACTTTGTGGATCACAATAAACTGTGAAAAATTCTTCAAGAGATGGGAATAGCAGACCACCTTAACTACCTCCTGAGAAATCGTATGCAGGTCAAGAAGCAACAGTTAAAACCGGACATGGAACAACAGACTGGTTCCAAATTGGGAAAGGAGTATGTAACAGCTGTATATTGTTCCCTGCTTATGAAACTTATATGCAGAGTACATCATGTGAAATGACAGGCTAGATGAATCACAAGCTGGAATCAATATTGCAGGGAGAAATATCAATAAGCAAATGGGAACTAAAGAGCCTCTTGATGAAGGTGAAAGAGGAAAGTGAAAAAGCTGCCTTAAAATAGCATTCACAAAACTAAGATCATAGCATCTGGTCTCATCATTTCATGGTAAATAGATAGGGAAGCAATGGAAACAGTGACAGGCTTTATTTTCTTGGACTCCAAAATCACTGGGATAGAAACTGCAGCCATGAAATTAAAAACACTTGCTACTTGGAAGAAAAGTTATGACAAACCTAGACAGCATATTAAAGAGACATTACTTTGCCAACAAAGGTCTGTATGGTCAAAGCTATGGTTTTTCCAGGAGTCACATACAGATGTGAGAGTTGGACCGTAAAGTAGTCTGAGTGCCAAAGAACCGACAGTTTTGAACTGTGATGTTGAAGAAGACTCTTGAGAGTCCCTTGAACTGCAAAGAGATCCAACCAGGCCATTCTAAAGGAAATCAGTCCCGAATATTCATTGGAAGGATGATGCTGAAGCTGAAGCTCCAGTCCTTTGGCCACCTGGTGCAAAGCATGAAGTCACTGGATGAGATCCTGATGTTGGGAAAGATTGAAGGCAGGAGAAGGTGATGGCAGAAGATGATCTGACTGGATGGCATCATTGACTCAATGGACATAAGTTTGAGCAAGCTCCTGGAGATGGTGAAGAACTGGGAAGCCTGGCATGCTGCAGTCCATGTGGTGGCAAAGAGTCAGTCACAACTGAGTGACTAAACAACAGTTTCTAATTTTAAATAACCCTTTCATATATGAATGAATTAAAGTTGGCCATGAAATCACAATACAAACAAACCTCTAATTCCATGGGTCTTATTCTGTTATGCTATTGTCATAAATTTCTCTATAGGTGCTATAAGTTTCATCTGTTGGCCATGATGCTTACACATTTTTATATCGTGAAACTCCAATACTTTGGCCACCTCATGCAAAGAGTTGACTCATTGGAAAAGACCCTGATGCTGGGAGGGATTGGGGGCAGGAGGAGAAGGGGCCGACAGAGGATGAGATGGCTGGATGGCATCACTGACTCGAGGGACATGAGTTTGAGCAAACTCCAGGAGTTGGTGATGGATAGGGAGGCCTGGAGTGCTGCGATTCATGGGGTCGCAAAGAGTCGGACACGACTGAGTGACTGAACTGAAATGAACCAAAGTAACAGAAGCATAACTGCTATTTGGATCCATTCATTAATTTGTGTCTTACTACATAACACTGGGATGTTTTTTGAGAATGTGGTCCTTATTTTATAGTCATCATGGGTTACTATATACATCTATATTTTATTTGCTATCTTTATCTTACCTTAATCTATCTATTTCAGCATGTTTCTGAAATTTAAACTGGATGTATTTTTCACATGATCACTTTAGCTATTTGTCAACTTCTCCTTTTTAAACAAATTAAACTCCTTGTAGATATTCCTAAAATAAAATGTTTATCCTGTACATGAGGGCAATTAATTTTTACAGTAGTCCTTTTATTAGGTTACATTACCCTTCCCATTTTAGTGATATGAAAGCTGGAAAATAATATTATTTAAAAAGGTATATATATATATATATATAACTGAATCACTTTGCTATACAGCAGACATTAGCATAACACTGTAAGTCACCCATATGTGTGTGTGTGTGTTAGTAGCTCAGTTGTGTCCAAATTTTGTGACCCCATGGACTATAGCGGACCATGGAATTCTCCAGGCAAAAATACTGGAGTGGGTAGCCATTCTCTTCTCCAGGGGATCTTCCCAACCCAGGGATGGAACTTGGGCCTCTGGCATTACAGGTGAATTCTTTACTGTCTTAGTCATCAGGGAAGCCCACTGTAAGTTACCAATACTTCAATTTAAAAAATAAATAAATAAACCTGTTAAAACAAGATTATTCTGATTATGTCATCTTGTGTTTCAACCTCTCCAATGGTTTCCTATTTAATTTAGAGAAAAAGTCAAATTTTTACTATGTGTATCAGTTAGCTATTGTCACAATGACGCGTAACAAAATATGCTAAATCTCAATGGGTTAAAACTACAATACTTTAATGCTCATAGCTATGGAATGATTGTCTGTGGTTTTGTGGTGGTAGTCTAGGCTCAGCTGCAATTGTTTCAAACTACAGTCTGGTTTTGGGTCTGGTTTTGCTTCACATACTCTTATCTTTGGTCAGTTCGTGCCACATGACCATCCAGAATTAATCTGCAGGGAGTACAATGTAACAATATGAAGCTAAGTTAAGTGACCTGTTCAGATCTGCTAAAAACCAGATGCTAGGAATGGATTGGAATTGTATGAGATTCAGTAGCATAAGGCCAGTGAAGGACAAAGGGAGTAGAAACTATTAGGCGGAAGAATTTTCATTGCAAAGTTGCAATCCAAGTCTGACAATTTTATAATGAGGGGGAGGAAGAGGAAATAGGTAGTGTGAGTATCAGATTGCAGTGCAGTTCTAAGAATGTTTCAGCAAGACTAATGTGCAATCTTTGAGTCTAAAGTCCCATGCAAGGGGGATTACATTCCACAAAAATGATACTGGTACTCAGGCACAGGCAATGAACAGTAACAGGCTAAGAACAGTCCAGTAGAAGTTCTGTCTCTGTGTGAACACTGTAATGTATCAGAGGGACCACACTAGAACTGGAAGTTCTGGTTCCAGTTATGATGTCTGAAGCAGGCTTTTTGGAAGAAGATCTGCACAGCATATTTATCAGTTTCAATGCCAGTTACATTGCCAAATCAACAAAATTGGAGCAAGGAAGTATATCCTCTCATGGAAGTAGGGAAGAGAGTATTATTAAAAAATAATCTAACAACTGCTTTCTTTTATTACCACTTTCCTCTCATTAAATCCCTTCTAGTCACACCATTTCATTTGTGCCAGAATACACCATACATTCTTCAATCAGACAAATTTTGCCTAGAATACATTTTGCCCAGATGATTACATGCCTCTCCTCTTCATTTCTTTCTGATGTTTATTCAAATGTCAATTCGTCAGCAAAGCTTTCTCTGATCACCTTTTCTAAAATCCCGAACCCCATCAGCATAAAGCACACTCCATAAATTGCTTTCAGAGTTTATAATTTTCCCATTTCTAAATACAGGCTAGATTAGTCAAGGAAAAATGCACATAAAATGTTATAAATCTCAAATTTTGGTACTACAGTCTCCTAGCTGATGTAGGCAGCAGGTAATCGAATTATTCTTAGAAAGAAGCACTATGAATAATTTAACAAGTGTTTGCCTTCAAGAAAATATTGAATTCAAGGCATTTTGCAAATAATTCAGTAAGTAAGAACAAATACTACAATAGCTACTTTTTAAGGAAAATGTGCAGACACAAGGAAAAGCAATGCCTCTTCCTCTATTGATTCCCTTATCCCCATGGGAGATAATCTAAAAAATAATAACAGCCTGAATCTTTGATTACCAAGTGTGATAAAATGATTCAGACAAGTTTCCTGCTATTGCACAGTGAGGCAAATAAGTACTGTGATAGATAGTCTTATGTGTTAGTTTTGTAGGCAAGAGTACCCATCTAATTAAACATTAATTTAGGTATTGCTATAAAGATATTATGCAGATGTGGTGAACACTCTTCAGTCAATCAAAGGTTATTCTTCAATTGGTATTCGGGATGGACTTCCTCCGATTAGGTGAAAGATCTTAAGGGGAAAAGTAAAGTACTCCAAGGAAGAAATTCTGCCTGTGGACTGCAGGCGTTACATACAGCTATAACATTATAAATTTTATATATCACTGTAATACTATAACCTTATATGTTGCAGTATTATATCTGTAAAACATAATAGCACAGCACACATACAATATCACAGTATCACATCTGTGCATCTATCGGTCTGTGTGTGTATTTAGTCACGTCTGAGTCTTTGCAAATCCATGGACTGCAGCCCACCAAGCTCCTCTGTCTGTGGAATCTTCCAGGCAAGAATACTGGAGTGGATTGCCATTTCCTCCTCCAGGGGATCTTCCGGACTCAGGGATCAAATCCGTGTCTCTCAATGTTTCCTGCATTGGCAGGCAGATGCTTCACCAGTGAGTCTATAGGGTACATATCTCCATGCTACCGGTTCTTTTTCTCTTGTACAACCCTGACTGGTCCATGCACCAAATAAAACCATTAAGGTTAAAATATATGTACAGTATTATATTATTATATATTATATATCACATAGAATTAATGGCTCTTTACTAACTCAAAAATCTAATAATTTGCCTTCCTTCTCCACTTTTCAATGTCAGGAGACCATTAGGAACTTTGATGGTTTTCCTTAGTATTCTGGTAATAGAACTCCAAAAAATGGAAATGAGTATACTCGGTAAAACAAACAAACAAAAAAAGAAAACAGAAATAACAAAACTTCCTCAAACATGCCAGACATTATACTGCACAATTTACATATGTTATCTAAAGTTAATCTTTTCAGAAAATGCATACCCCCATTTTACAAGGAAGTTAGTAGAGGGTTAAATGAAAGTTGCTTAGTTGTGTCTGACTCTTTGTGACCCCATGGACTATACAATCCATGGAATTCTCCAGGCCAGAATACTGGAGTGGGTAGCCGTTCCCTTCTCCAGATCTTCCCAACCCAGGGGTCAAACCCAGGTCTCCCACATTGCAGGGGGATTCTTTACCAGCTGAGCCACCAGGGAAGGCCAAGAATGTTGGAGTGCGTAGCCTATCCTTTCTTCAGGGGATCTTCCCAACCCAGGAACTGAACCGGGGTCTCCTGCATTTCAAGCAGATTCTTTACCAGCTGAGCTACCAGGGATGCCCTAACAGAGGGTTAAGATGCTAAGAAAAGGTGCTGCAATGTACAACAATCATAAGAAGCCATCAGGCAATTATGGATGTATACACTAGTAGCTCCCCATATACTGTACTCCATATGTATTTTAGACAATTTCAATTCTCTGAGACTATTTCCTCATCTCTGAAACAGAAAGGACAAAAACTGCCTCACTCTGGTGCTGGTTGTGAAGATTGAAATAGTATATGTGAATGCTTAGTCATGGGTGTTCAAAATGACAAGGGTGTTCAAAAATGTCTGCACCTTTAATATTCTAGATCACAACATCATACTTCAACCACCATAAAGCGTCCTGAGTACTCCTTTTACTTCATTTCCCATGGTGCAGCAAAAGGTACAGAAACATCCCTGTAGCCGCATTTCACCATCAGAATAAATGGATTTTCCATCTTAAATGACCAAGGACAGTTCTAAGGAGTTCTGTCCATGACTGTCTCTAGATCTGCCTTAATCTCTGCCATTCTAAAAGTAGATTTATAAAGAACTGATTTAATTCCTGTGAGATTTCGACCAGATCCTGGCAAGAAAAAACAAGATCTCTGAAAAAAACATTCAGTTGGATTTGTAATGAAGCAAAACAAAAGGAAACCAATCTATTACTGTTGTTTGATAGTAAATAATATTTTTCCTCTTTATTATCTGCCAAATACAGTTAGATTTTACCTTTGAAATAGTTAGCAATTTTTTTTCTTTTCTTTTTGCTTTTATTTCTCCAAGGAGGAGAAAAATCCCCAAAATAGCCAAGTTTTCACTTGCATTCTTTTTTTCCTGTCAACATGAAACTATTGAATTTACTGGTAAAAGGAGAGTACTTATGAATTGCAAAAGTGTGCTTTCTGATAAATACTTTATCATGTCTGAAAAATAAAAACCATGAAGAAATGCAATAAATTCTGGGTTTGGAGGAAGAAGCAGATTAACATCTTGCAATGTTAACCTCAGAGAAATGTGCCAGAGAGCTGAAGTGGCCACTTCCTGCCACTGCTCTGGCATCTAATGTGGGTAGGTACCTGATGTTCCTCAGAGCTTTAGGGGTTTTTATAAGAAACTCTACCTTCAGCTTTCCCACATACTCTCCCTTCCCCCACATCTAAGAAGGGATAAACACTGAATCCTCGGTATAGAGAGGCCACTTGGCATTAGTTGAGCAGACAGCTTTGTGTAGTGTTGAGCTGAGTTGTGAGCCAGGCTTCCAGGTGTGCAAGCTGGTTGCCTATGTGATATGAACAAGTCTCTACTTTCTCATTTGTAAAAGAAAGATAATACGTGGCCAACTTCCTACCAAGGAAGTTGTAAGGATTAAAGGAAATACTGTACCTGAGGAAATAAACAAAATACATAGCATGCTGTCCAATGTTAGCTACTATATTAATATTAGTATGATTATTGTTATTTTTATGGTTGTCAATTAACCATTTGGGGACTTGGGTTCTGGTATAAGACAGATCTGATTTCAAACCCCATATCTAGCTGTTTATATGACCATGAACAAATTCTGTAATCATTTCATGCTTTAGTTTCCTCATCCATCAGTTCAGTCAATCAGTCGTGTCCGACTCTTTGTGACTCCATGGACTGCATGGACCTCGTGGACCCCACAGACCCCATGGACAGGCTTCCCTGTCCATCACCAACTCCTGGAGCTTACTCACACTTATGGCCATCGAGTCAGTGATGCCATCCAACCATCTTATCCTCTGTTGCCCCCTTCTCCTCACGCCTTCAATCTTTCCCAACATCAGGGTCTTTTCTAGTGAGTCAGTTCTTCGCATCAGGTTGCCAAAGTATTGGAGTTTCAGCTTCAGTTCTTCCAATGAATATTCAGGACTGATCTCCTTTAGGATGGACTGGTTGGATCTCCTTGCAGTCCAAGGGCCTCTCAAGAGTCTTCTCCAACACCACAGTTCAAAAGCATCAATTCTTCTGTGCTCAGCTTTCTTTATAGTCCAACTCCCACATCCATATGAGACTACTGGAATAATCATAGCTTTGACTAGACAGATCTTTGTTGGTAAAGTAATGTCTCTTCTTTTTAATATGCTGCCTAGGTTGATCGTAGCTTTTATTCCAAGGAACAAGCGTCTTTTAATTTCATGGCTGCAGTCAACATCTACAGTGATTTTGGAGTCCATATGATTGGAATAACATCACTTCTCTCATAGTGTTGCTATGAAAATTAAGATGTCAATATACAGTTTAATACAGTTATAGTTATTACTTAATTTAAACCTTGAAGTTAGTGTATCTTATTAGTATAATTATTAGTGAGGTATGGATGTCACAAGTGGCACTAGTGGGAAAGAAGCAGCCTGCCAATGTAGCAAACATAAGAAATGCGGGTTCGATACCTGGGCCAGGAAAGTCCCCCCAGAGGAGGTCATGGCAACCCATTCCAGTAATTCTTGCTTGGAGAATCACCATGGACAGAGGAGCCTGGCTGGCTCAGTCCATAGGGTTGAAAAGAGTAGGACACAACTGAGTCAGAAGCAACTGAGCACATAGGCACACACCTTTGGAGAAACTGAAGTTCATATCATTTAAGAAAATCACCAACAGTGTACAGATTTGAATCCTGTTTTCTCTAACTTGTAAACCTGAGATAATTCCATAACAGCTCAAGACAATGATCTGTAGAACAAAACTGAGAGTCTTCTTTCTCTTCTCTCATGCCAAACTCAATCCATCATCTAATTTCTCAGCTCTGTCTTCAAAATGAGTCCAGAATCTATCTACTTGATACCACCTTCACCACATTTCCCTAAGCCAGCTCATCATCATTGCTCACCTGAACAATGTAGGAAGCCTCTGAACTGGTCTCTCCGCCCCAACAACTGCTTGCAAAGCTATTCTCATCACAGAAGCCAGACTGATCCTTTGAAAATAGTAATGAGGTTTTACCTATGGCTGATTCATATTGAGGTTTGACAGAAAATGACAAAATTCTGTAAAGCAATTATCCTTCAATAAAAAAATAAATTAAAAAATAATAATGAGGTAATTCAGCAATCTCTTTCAGAATAAAAACAAAATCCTTATCATAACCTACAGAGACTTAATGACCTGTTGCTTGTTGAGCATCTGACCTTTCTTTCTACAGCCCTGGTCCTTCATCATTCTGTTCCAACCATACCAGCTTTCTCACTTTTCCTCAAACAGACCAAGAAGTCTGCAGCCTGAGAGCCTTTGCACACTATGTCACCACTGCTTTGAAAACATTTCCCCAGATTCCAGCTTGACTGATTTCTTTGTTTCTTTCACATGCTGCTCAAATGTGACTGTACCAGAGAGAATTTCCTGACTACCAGATATATAACAGTACTTTCTCCCTCCCTCTGCCCATCACCCTCTGTGTTTTCTTCCACAGTAGTCAGTGCCATTTGACCTTTCTCTGTTAGTTCAATCCTAGAAGCTAAGTCTTTAGTTAATTTCTCATCCCTAGGGCCTGGACCATGACAGTGCCTGACACATAGTCAGCATTCATGGATATTTGTTGGGGGAAAAAATGGATGAATGAATGTGACATTTACCTGATACTCTGGGTGATTATTTAACCAGGAAGACAGAGTGACATAATGGATTTTTCCTGATTCCCCAAAGAACTACTCCAGGGAGACTGCAGCAATAAAAATGTATATTTCTTAAGGAAATGACCAGACAGAATTCTATTCTCCTTCCAAGTAATTCAGATATTTAATGAATATAATTTTGTCCTTCCTAGAAACTCCCCAAAGGCATAGAAAAAAATGTGAGTCTGCCTCTTCTAAATACCTAACCAGTACTGACAGCATAGCCCCATGAGTCTAATTCCAAGTTTTAGTTAGAAGAACTGCAAAGAATGAGAAATGTGATGCACAGAATTAAGGAATTTGTAACCAGTTGATTAAAGTTATTCATTCTAAGCTGTAAAGAGATAAATGAAGAAGATGAAGACTGGTTGCAGTGCATTTGGTAAAGTCAAGCCAAAATAAATAACAAAGCAAATTCTCTATTAGAGTTTTTATCTACGAGAATTTTATAAGCAATGCCATAGAAAAAAAAAATCTATCCACCAGGTGTCAATTTGAGCATGTTAGTTAGCAATGTTTTATCCACCAATCACAGCTTCCCTACAATTTGCTAATCTCCTGAGATAGATGCTGAAGGCTGCATTAATCCAGACTGTCAACTCAGACACTCATAATCAGAATATAAAATGGTATATGCCCCGGGTTCTTTAGTAGGAGAAATTGAGAAATCTCGTATGTGGGGTGTGTGGTCTTCACAGGCACAGTTCATAAACATCACAGTATAATCAAACTAATCTATTTTTAAAGATACAAGAGAGAATTGTGGCCATTTTTCAACAGGAAATAACTGTTCTGTCAAAGTCATCTTTTATTCCCAAAGAAATTTTTCCATCAGAATACTCAAAAAAAGGCCAAATGAGAGCCAAGTCCAACCCATCCCATTTGCCAAATAACTTTGTTTTTTTTCTGTGACTGAATTCAGTTCCGAAACCTGAAGGAACCTCAGCACTGTGCTTTCATACTAAAAAAAATATTGATTTAAAAATTTTGCCTATATGTATAACTGAATCACTCTGCTGTATGCCTGAAACTAACATGTCATTAATTAAATATATTCAAATGTAAAATACAAAGTTTAAAAATAAAAAAAGCAAAAATAAAATAAATTTTTTAAAATGTTGCCTGGTTTTATACTGGAACATACAGGTTTACATTGTCACACATCATGGTAAGTTAGTCAAATAAGAAGGAAAAAGAAAATAAGTAGAGGGTGAAAAATAAGACCTGGTCAAAAGAAATAAAAGGTGAGTGGAAAGCAAGTTCCCCACTTGCGTTAAGAAGCAGGCAAAGGCTCTTAGGAATCATCCAGAGAAGTGGAACTAATCCTGGCTTCCACTGGAACACCCAGGAGACATTTAAAAAATTTGAATACTCAGGTCTCCACTACAGAGATTCTCACCAAATTACCTGGGAATAAAGCAAGCATTAGTGTATTTTACAGATTCCTATGTTGATTAGAATAAACAGCAAGGATGGAGAGCACAGCATAAACCCAGCTTAGGAAATCCAGAGAAACTGAATAAGAGCCCAGAGGTGCAGAAAGTCAAGACTAAACCTAGTTTCATCTCTTAACTTATAGTTCTTTCTCCCCATTTACACAGGAGTGGCGGCTGCATGGCGTTACTGCACTCATCTCACATGCTAGTAAAGTAATGCTCAAAAATCTTCAAGCCAGGCTTCAGCAATACATGAACAATGAACTTCCAGATGTTCAGGCTCATTTTAGAAAGGGCAGAGAAACCAGAGATCAAATTGCCAATATCCGCTGGATCATCAAAAAAGCAAGAGAATTCCAGAAAAAACATCTATTTCTGCTTAATTGACTATGCCAAAACCTTTGACTGTGTGGATCACGATAAACTGGAAAATTCTGAAAGAGATGGGAATACCAGACCTCCTGACCTGCCTGTTGAGAAACCTATATGGAGGTCAGGAAGCAACAGTCAGAACTGGACATGGGACAACAGACTGGTTCCAAATAGGAAAAGGAGTATGTCAAGGCTGTATATTGTCACCCTGCTTATTTAACTTATATGCAGAGTACATCATGAGAAATGCTGGACTGGAAGAAGCACAAGCTGGAATCAAGATTGCTGGGAGAAATATCAATAACCTCAGATATGCAGATGACACTACCCTTATGGCAGAAAGTGAAGAAGAACTAAAGAGCCTCTTGATGAAAGTGAAAGAGGAGAATGAAAAAGTTGGCTTAAAGCTCAACATTCAGAAAACTAAGATCATGGCATCCAGTCCCATCACTTCATGGCAAATAGATGGGGAAACAGTGGAAACTGACAGACTTTATTTTGGGGGGCTCCAAAATCACTGCAGATGGTGACTGCAGCCATGAAATTAAAAGACACTTGCTCCTTGGAAGGAAAGTTATGACCAACCTAGACAGCATATTAAAGAGCAGAGACATTACTTTGTCAACAAAGGTCCATCTAGTCAAAGCTATGGTTTTTCCAATAGTCATGTATGGCTGTGAGAGTTGGACTATAAAGAAAGCTTAGCACTGAAGAATTGGTGCTTTTGAGAAGACTCTTGAGAGTCCTGTGGATTATAAGGAGATCCAACAATTCCATCCTAAAGGAGATCAGTCCTGGGTGTTCACTGGAAGGACTGAGGTTGAAGCTGAGGCTCCAATACTTCGGCCACCTGATGTGAAGAACTGACTCATTTGAAAAGACCCTGATGCTGGGAAAGATTGAGGGCAGGAGGAGAAGGGGATGACAGAGGATGAGATGGTTGGATAGCATCACCGACTCAATGGACATGAGTTTGTGTAAACTCCAGGAGTTGGTAATGGACAGGGAGGCCTGGCATGCTGCAGTTCATGGGGTTGCAAAGAGTCAGACACTACTGAACTGACCTGAACTCCCCATTCAATGCTACTATCTCTAAAGCTAGGCTTCCCTGAAGACTCAGATGGTAATGAATAAGTCAGCAATGCAGAAGACCCGGGTTCCATCCCTGGGTTGGGAAGATCCCCTAGAGAAGGAAAGGGTAACCCACTCCAGTATTCTTGCTGGGAAATCCCATGGCCACAGGATCCTGGCAGGCTACAGTCCTTGGGGATTGCCAAGAATCAAACATGACTGAGTGACTAATACTTTCACTGAATCTAACCTAATCCTTAATTATGATTATAAGTTCAAAATAAGACAGCCATGACATGGTCATCTTAAAAATTTGGAAGCCCCAAATAACAAGTATTCCTGGGTATATCATTCAGTGATCTGAGTCCTCATTGTTAAGACAGCAAACTACAAGGGTTCTAATATTATAAAGGTAAATGAGCCACAATTTTTTTTGAATCAAAAAATCTTATTCTCAATAGTTTGAGGTTGAATTATAACCATCACAAAATTGTGCCATGCACTTTTTCTAACTCCCTGCAATGCCAAGGCTGTATGTTGTATATAGTGGTAACTCAGTAGAAAAACACAAAATAATAGACAAACCAACAGAATAATCCTAACAGGTGGTAGTCTCTTACTGTGATGGCCCTGGTCTTTTACTGCTGTGTCCCTGAGCTTTATTTGCAATGAATTGTAAATCCTTATTGGTATGCAGCTACACACCCCCAGATCTATTTGGGAAGCCAGATGATCTAAGCCACAGTCAATCTTAAAATGTTAACTCAAAAGCAGAAATGTGATAGAAATGAATCTGATCTGCCTGCAAAGATGCAAGCATAGATATGGCTGGAACATTAGTCAAGGAAGCAGGCAGGCAGCTCTTCCAGTTATAGCTTTCCCACCTATAACTTACCTTTCATTGCTAAACACATTTTTGTTTTTGTACCACAGTAACATAGGATTTCTTCCATACACAACCATAGTAACAGAAAGTTATTGCTATGTGATTTCTTCCCTTTATAAATGCAGTCAATTTCCAAGGTCTATCTATTTATAATAATATGTATTTATATTCATGACAATCTAGAGTATAGGGAAAAACTGCATTTTCATATTAACTAATATATAAGGTGCTCAGAGGAAATTTTAATGGGAAGGTTGATGCAAGTTTTGGTCTAGAGGAATAAATATTGAAGCCAGCTAAAGTGTTGTTCATTTATCTTCTTTAAATATTTCACAAGATTTGTTTTAACTTCTCTTTACAAATGCTGACTTCAACATTACCTTATAAAAGTATTTCTGAACCCCCTAAACAACTGCACTGATTAGCTTGCTATGCTTATACATGTTAAGGAAAATGTGTATTAAGCCTAAGCCCTGCAAGAAAGCAAAAATATCAGAACACTGAATTTAGATAGTAGTTGCTCGGAGCCTAATACCATGTGAGATATATCATAGCAGCACTTTATCAAGCATGTTTTCTGTGTGGACGCTGTGAGTTACTTTGCATGTGTTATTCCATATAATGACAAGTTATCAATATGTAACAAGTATCCTCATTTTGCAGGTAGTTGAGAAAGCTCAGACTACAATGCTATCCACTGAGCAATTGACTGAGGTTGTTTTAATTTTATGAAGTCATAAATTAAACTTTTGACCAAGTATTAATGAACTTCAATACTGCAGTTGCCTACCAAAATGCCTAATAAGACTAACCTTCAAGCAAATAAACAAATAAATAAACAAAACTGCTCCACATAGTTACCCACCTAAATGTTCAAGCTAGAAAATAGGTCAACTGCTTTACTTTACAGCTATGAACCAAAGAATATCTTAACTTACCTAGGACTGCACAATTACTTACTACTAAATTACTGGTTATGACTAGGCTATGGAGTATTTGCTGAGCTAATATTTTCTATATACTTTCTAAGGCGCCTCATGGTTTGCTTTAATAGATCATTTGAAAGTTGTCTTTGGGCATTTCACTAAGATGCAGAAAGAGGAATTGCAAATGGGTATCTGTTATTTTCATTAATATTTTAAAATAGATTATAACATGCATAATGACTAAGTTGCTGTATTTTTTTCTGTATAGTCCTCTGCCTACTCTTAACTTTCTTGTCTCCTCTGTAAGTAAGTAAAGAAATCTATTCATAAAACCCACTGACAAGGTATTCTACAGTTTCGTTTTATGTTCAGGTAAAAAGTTCCCCAGTATTGGCTATATATACTAATAGCTTCAAAGAACAGCTTGGCACCACAAATAAACAGATTACAAAGGGTACACATTCACTAAGATCACAGACGTAAGTTTCAAATCCCACTCCCCCCCACCCCCTGCCAACACACACACACACGCGCACCACTGTCAGCTGTGTGAATTTGGATTATCTCTTCTTATCTTGGTGCTATTTCTGAAAAGATATATTAATAGATGATGCATCTCATAGGATATAGGGAGATATAAATGGAATAATTATACCAAAGAAGTTCTCGCACTGCTGCAAAAGTTCTATGCCTCATAAACTTCCCAACCTGTGGATCCACCAAAGGGACTGAGAATCCTCAGGGAATCTGACTTTGAAGTTCAGCAGGATTTGAATACATAACTTCCACAGGACGGGAGGAACAGAGACTCTTGGAGGGCACAAACAAAAACTTGCGTGCACTAGGACCCAGGGGAAAGGAGCAGGGATCCCAGAAGAGAATGAGCCAGACTTTCATGGGAGTGTTTGGGAGTCTCTGGTGGAAGCCTGGGTTAACAGTGGCCTGCAGCGGGGTCAGAGATACTGATAGCAGCAGTCCTGGGAGGTGCAGCATGCTGGTATAAGTCCTTTTGGAGGAGGTCACCATTACCCCTACCCAAGTTTGCCCTCAGAACCAACTACAGGAGGGAACACAGCACCAGTCATGAACAGAAAATTGGATTTAAGATTTACTGAGCATGGACTTACCCATCAGAGCAAGACTCAGTTTTCCCCAGAGCCAATCCCTCCCATTAGGAAGCTTGCACAAGCCTCCTATACTCATTCATCAGAGGGCAGACAGAATGAAAACCACAACCACAGAAAACTAACCAAAATGATCACATGGATGACAGCTTTGTGTAACTTAATAAAACTATGAGCCATGCTGTGTAGAGCCACCCAAGACGGATGGGTCGTGGGGGAGGGTTCTGACAAAACGTGATCCACTGGAGAAGGGAAAAGCACACCACTTCAGCATTCTTCCCTTGAAAACCCCATGAACAGTATGAAAAGGCAAAAAGACATGACACTGAAAGATGAACTCTTTAGAAGCTGTCCAATATACTACTGGAGAAGAAGGGAGAAATAGCTCCAGAAGGAACGAAAAGGTTGAATGAAAACAGAAACTATGCCTAACTATGGATGTGTCTGGTGGTGAAAATAAAGTCCAATGCTGTAAAGAGCAATACTGCATAGGAACCTGGAATCTTAGGTCCATGAATCAAAGTAAATTGGAAGTGGTCAAACAGGAGATGGAAAGAATGAACATCGACACTATAGATCAGTGAACTAAAATGGACAGGAATGAGTAAATTTAATTCAGATGACCACTATATATATATTACTGTGGGCAAGAATCCCCTAGAAGAAATGGAGTACCCCTCATAGTCAACAAAAGAGTCCAAAATGCAGTACTTGGATGCAATCTCAAAAATGACAGAATGATCTTCATTCCTATCCAAGGTAAACCATTCAATATAACAGTAATTCAAGTCTATGCCCCAACCACTAATGCCAAAGAAACTGAATGGTTCTATGAAGACCTACAAGATCTTCTAGAACTAACATCAAACAAAAATGTCCTTTTTATCATACGGAACTGGAATGCAAAAGTAGGAAGTCAAGCGATACCTGGAGTATTGACTGCAGCCATGAAATTAAAAGACACCTGTTCCTTGGAAGAAAAGCTATGACAAACCTAGATGGCATATTAAAAAGCAGAGACATTACTTTTCCAACAAAGGTCTGTATAGTCAAAGCTATGGTTTTTCCAGTGGTCATGTATGGATGTGATGGTTGGACCATAAAGAAGGCTGAACACTGAAGAATTCATGCTTTTGAACTGTGGTGTTGGAGAAGACTCTTGAGAGTCCCTTGGACATTATGGAGAGCAAACCAGTCAATCCCAAAGGAAATCAACCCTGAATATTCATTGGAAGAACTGATGCTGAAACTGAAGCTCCAGTATTTGGCCACTTGATGTGAAAAGGAAATTCACTGGAAAAGACCCTGATGCTGGGAAAGATTGAAGGCAAGACTAGAAGGGGGCAAAACAGGATGAGATGGTTGGATGGCATCACTGACTCAATGGACATGAGTTTGAGCAAACTCCAGTTGATAGTGAAGGACAGGGAAGTCCAGCATGCTGCAGTCCATGGGGTGGCAAAGATTCAGACACTTGAGCAACTGAACCAAAAAAAATATAAAAATGTATATAAAGCAGTTATCAAAATCCTGGGCATATAGTGTTGATGATAGTGTGCATTTTTTTTATCATATGAAAATTATCATCCACAGTGTTTTCATTCACTAGCCTTTGATGCTGAAGCTCCCATTTTTCATTTTAATCACTGTCTTAAACTGTCCCCAATTGCTCTTGAATAGGACAGATCAATGTTTGCATCATTGCTCTGTCTCAGAATCAGTGTGAAAAGGGTGGACTACTGCTTGTATGGAGAGATAGAGAGCAGGGTTCTGATCTTCACTTATAGCTGAAAAATGTAATTATTTATATCTGTAAGAGTTCGGAATATACTGCCTATCCAAGGCAAGTGCATTCAGTTCAATTCAGTTCAGTCGCTCAGTCATGTCCAAATCTTTGCAACCCCATGAACTGCAGCATGCCAGGCCTCCCTGTCCTACCAGCTCCCAGGGTTCACTCAAACTCATGTCCACTGAGTCAGCGATGCCATCCAAACATCTCATCCTCTGTCGTCCCCTTCTCTTCCCACCTTCAATCTTTTCCAGCATCGGGGTCTTTTCAAATGAGTCAGTTCTTAGCATCAGGTGGTGAAAGTATTGGAGTTTCAGCTTCAACATCAGTCCTTCCAGTGAACACCCAGGACTGATCTCCTTTAGGATGGACTGGTTGGATCTCCTTGCTGTCCAAGGGACTCTCAAGAGTCTTCTCCAACCTCACAGCTAAAAAACATCAATTTTTTGTCACTCAGCTTTCTTTATAGTCCAACTCTCACATTCATTCATGACTATTGGAGAAACCATAGCTTTGACTAGACAGACTTTGTTGGCAAAGTAATGTCTCTGCTTTTTAATATGCTGTCTAGGTTGATCATAACTTTCCTTCCAAGGAGCAAGTGTCTTCTAATTTCATGGCTGCAGTCACCATCTGCAGTGATTTTGGAGCCCCCCAAAATAAAGGCTGTCACTGTTTCCAATGTTTCCCCATCCATATGCCATGAAGAGATGGAACCAGGTGCCATGATCTTAATTTTCTGAATGTTGAGTTTTAAGCCAACTTTTTCATGCTCCTTTTTCACTTTCATCGAGGCTCTTTAGTTCTTCTTTGCTTTCTCTCATAAGAGTGGTGTCATCTGCATATCTGAGATTATTGATATTTCTCCCAGCAATCTTGATTCTAGCTTGTGCTTCATCCAGCCCACCATTTCTCATGATGTACTCTGAATATAAGTTAGATAAGCACTAGAGATGCTCAGAGGGCTCAAACATACTTTGTCCACACCAGGACTCAAGAGACCCTAAAGAAACAGAGATATAACTGTGTTTGGTTGTCTCCGGGAGGTACAGGTCAGCAATAGACTGCTGAGGGTGCAGGGGGTCTGGGTGCAGTAGACCTGAGTATTGCATAAGCCCTCTTGGAGGAGGTCACCATTAACCCACCATAGAGCTGCCAGAACTTACACAAGGCTTGGGAAACAGATTCGTGGAGGGCACACACAGAACCTTGTGTGCACCAGGACCCAGGAGAAAGGAACAATGACCCCTCGAGAGACTGACCCAGACTTGCCCATGAGTGTCCAGGAGTCTCTGGCGGAGGCGTGGGTCAGTGGTGGCCTGCTGCAGGGTCGGGGGCACTGAGTGCAGCAGTGTGTTCATGGGACCTTTTGAAGGAGGTCGCCATTATCTTCATTACCTCTACCATAGTTTGGCATCAGGTCAAATAACAGGGAGGGAACACAGCCCCACCCTTCAACAGAAAATTCGATTAAGATTTACTGTCCATGGCCCCACCCATCAGAACAAGACCCAGTTACCCCCTCAGTCAGTCTCTCCCATCAGGAAGCTTCAATAAGCCTCTTATCATTCTCCATCAGAGGGCAGACAGAATGAAAACCACAATCATAGAAAACTAGCCAATCTGATCACATGGACCATACCCTTTTTTTAACTCAATGAAACTATGAGCCAAGCTGTGTAGGGCCACCCAAGATGGACAGGTCATGGTGGAGAGTTCTGACAAAATGTGGTCCACTGGAGAAGGGAATGGCAAACTACTTAACTATTCTTGTCTTGAGAATCCCATGAACAGTATGAAAAGGGCAAGTACATAAAAAGCATTTAATATGTTCAGTTGTTCAGTCATGTCTCACTCTTTGCAGCCAGCCCCATGACTGCCAGGCACCTTTGCCTACAGAATTTTCTAGGCAAGAATACTTGGGTGGCTTGCCATTTCTTACTTCAGGGGTTCTTCCTGACCCAGGGATTGAACCCACGACTCTTGTGTCTCCTGCATTGGAAGGCAAATTCTTTATCACTAGCATCACCTGGGAAGTAAATGTCATTAAGTCTATATAGCATCAATAGTAAGGAAATCAATGTCATTAAATCTATACACCATCAATAGTAAGGGACATCATAATTTCATGTTCCACTGGAATAAAAAAAATGCCAACTAAAGTGTAATATAACACTTCCTGATCATATTGATCATAAAATATATTGTTACTTCAGAAATGTTAGAATATGGAAAAGTATGCATCTTAGAATCAAAGAAATTCAATAATCCCTTCTTAGGAAATAAACACATTATCCATTTCCCGTTAAAGATTTGTCTGCATTCTTTGAAAGGAATTTTCCATTTTTTACCCACTAATGAGTGACATCAAATTATCTGTTTGATTATTCACTCCCTTTGTGACAGTAATATATGTGTAGACCCTTGCCCTAGTAGGTCTTTCTTAACTACTTGACATTGGACTTGTCCAGGGGACTTGATTAATTAGCATGGGGTTCCACAGTGTCAGTCTTAAGCTGAACTGGGGGCTGGGTAATTCTTTGTTGTGGAGGGCTGATGTTTAGAGCATCTGTGGCTTCTACATTACTTTGCCAACAAAGGTCCATCTTGTCAAGTCTATGGTTTTTCCAGTAGTCATGTATGGATGTGAGAGTTGGACTATAAAGAAAGTTGAGCGCCGAAGAATTGATGCTTTTGAACTGTGGTGTTGGAGAAGACTCTTGAGAGGCCCTTGGACTGAAGGAGATCAAACCAGTCTATTTTAAAGGAAATCAGTCCTGAATATTCATTGGAAGGACTGATGCTGAAGCTGAAACTCCAATACTTTGGCCACCTGATGCCAAGAACTGACTCATTTAAAAAGACCCCGATGCTGGGAAAGATTGAAGGCAGGAAGAGAAGGGGACAACAGAGGATGAGATAGTTGGATGTCATCACCGACTCAATGTACCTGAGTTTGAGTAGACTCTGGGAGTTGGTGATGGACAGGGAGGCCTGGTGTGCTGTGGTTCATGGGGTCGCAAAGAGTCGGACATGATTAAGTGACTGAACTGAGCTGAACTGTGGCCTCAACCCACTAGATGCCAACTATGCCCCTGTCTCCCTATGAGTTGCAACCAAAAATGTTTCCAAATTCTGTAAAATGTCCCCCGGGCAGGGGATGAAATTGAAGGTGTTGAGAACCGTTGGATTAACAGGATGCTAGTGGACCTGACTTGAATAGGAACTTAAAACTTGTTAGTATAGAGTTTTTTCTTTTTGCACCGTGGTGTTGAAACAATAGGAGATCTGGTTTCCTCCCTCTTCATGCTCTCCCTCACTCTGAGTGAAGCCTGACTCATAGCTTGAGGCAGAGCCAACCTCAGTCAGTCATTTATATTGCTTTCATTTTCTTGGGTTTTTTCTTCACTGGCAAGACGATATCCTCAGGTAATAGCTTCAGAATAAAAGACGAAATTCATACTTTCATTGTTGTTTTTTAAAATAATTTTAATTTGAGTTTGAAGATTATTTTTACCTAGAATTTTGAGGGTATTGCACCATTTTCTCACTTTCAGCTTTCTAAAAAATTAAACAAAGAGACGTCCAGTGCCATGCAGCTTCCAGGTCCTCTAAGTCTGCCTTTTATTTCACACTCTGATATTTCTTTTGGACTTCTCTTTATAGCTAGGGTGTTGAAATATCATAGTAATATTCTGTGAGGTGCATTTTTACATTTACTGAGTTGGAAAATTTGGGGGTCTAATGATCTTGAATTCTCTATTAATGGAAAAGTTTCCATTATTATTCTTTATTTAATTCCTCCTCACTCTTTATCTCTTTCTTCTCTTTGAGGAATTCTTGTAAGTTATTTATGGTACATATTTTGTCTTTTTGTTCTAATTTCCATGAACTCTTTTTTCTTACATTTTAATCTTTCTATTGCATTAAGATTTTGCATGTATTTATATGTGTGTAATAACTCTCTTACTATTTTTTTCTTTATTAATATTCTATATTTTCTTGCTTCATTGATTTAATATATTTTATCAGCACTCTAGGGATAATATAAATAGATATGATAGAAACTGTCTTTCATGCTGTAGTTATATTTTTGCTGAGTCTTGGTTTTTCACATCTGAGTGAAGCCTTGGAAAGCTCAATGAATGCTTTATGTTAAAATATCTCTAAACCTTTTCTTTTGTGGTAGTCAGCGCTCCAGAGAAGAAGCTCCCAATCTTCTGCCTGGAGACAGAAATCTTGCTGTAGCATTCTGAATCTGAGCAAGAAATGATTCTAGGGGGATTTTTTCATGATTCACTCTGATAGTTTCAGCTGCACTGTTTTGCTTTCAGTATATCACTTCATCCCCACCCTTAATTTCCCAAATCCAGGACCTCTCTGATTCAATTTCTTCAAGAAGAGTGCTCTTTGGAACACTTATTTGATTGGAATTGGGATATTCTGGGTCATTTACTTTAAAAAGTTACTTACAAACAGGAGCGAATATGCAGGAGAGGAGAAAGAAGGCAAAAAGGCTTCAATACCACATAATCAGTAGAGAGGAAACTAGTGAGATAGATGAGATGAGGAAGAGGAACCGAAAGTCAAAATGACCCTTCTGTAGAATTCACACACTTTTCCAGCCCCAAACCTGAACGCAGCTTCTCAGAACATCTGGTTCCTCCAGTTCCAGAGCCTCTCTAAGATTCTACATGGGAAGACTGTTATTTCTTTTTGGTAGCCATCTCTGTAAGTAAAGTTTCTCTCCCATAACTGTCATTTAAACAGACTTTCAGAAAAGAGAAACCTTACTCCAGGGCATATATCTGGACAAAACTATAATCCAAAAAGAGATATGCACTCCAATGTTCGTGGCGCTATTATTCACAATAACCAAGACATGAAAACAACTTAAATGTCCATCAACAGATGGATGGATAAAGATGTGGTACATATATGCAATGGAATACTACTTAGCAATAAAAAGGATGAAATAATGCCATTTGCAGCTACATGGATAGAACTAGATATTATCATACTAACTGAAGTAAGTCAGAGCGAGAAAGACAAATATCATATGATATCACTTAGATGTGGAGTCTAAAATATGACACAAATAAAGTATCTATGAAACAGAAACAGACAGACATGGAGAAAACACTTGTTGTTGCCAAAGCTGGGGCAGGGGAGGTATGGGCTGGGAGTTTGGGGTTAGCAGACCTATTATATACAGAATGGATAAACGATAAGGTCCTTGTATACCACAGGGCACTATATTCAATATCCTGAGATAAACCATAATGGAAAAGAATATAAAATAGAATGAATCACTTTGTTATACAGCAGAAATTAACACAATGTAGTAAATCCACTATACTTCAATTAAAAAAAGAGAGAAAGGAGCAAAGATAATTCTGTTTAACTCATAAGATTTAACCAGAAGTTGGGGACAACATTTTTATAAATGACATGAAGATATATGGCATGCTTATAATTTTTGAGGCTGAAACTTTCCAAGGTAGGAGAACTGTGTAATAGTGAATGATGAAATCAGGAATCCATAATTATTAAGCTGTTTGAAATAGCTAAATCTGATAGATGCAATTTAGCCAAGGTGATATAAATCTAGTGTATAACTTCAAAATGCCAACTGCACAAGTGCAAAATATACAAGAATGTGAAAAACTCCAGAGGTTTGGGTAACTGAAAGTTCTCCTTGCTCCACCAGTGTGCCAACAGTGCTGAGAAGGCCAATATGATATAAAAATGCATTAAGTTCAACTATACCATGTATTTTTAATTATACTTGGAGTATTCTGGGTGATACAGTTTAATAAGGTACTGATAAACTAGAAACTATATAGATGAGAGGGCTTCCCTGGTGACTCAGTGGTAAAGAATCTGCCTGCCAATGCAAGATACCCAGGTTCTGTCCCTGGGTTGGGAAGATCCCCTGGAGGAGCAAATGGCAACCCACTGCAGTATTCTTGCCTGGGAAATCTCATGAACAGAGGAGCCTGGAAGGCTACAGTCCATGGGGTTGCAAAATGTCAGACATGGTGACTAAAAACAACAAACAATATAGATGAGAGGTCTTGGTAGCTTTCTTTTGAAACAGTGAGTCATTTTACCTGAAAAGGATGAAAGCTCATGGGGGAAGGATAGTTGCCTTCAGGTATTTTAAAAACCAATATGTGCAAAAGAGCAAACTCAGCAGGGCAACCGATGGCAGAATTCTTGAATAAAGTTAATGAAAGGCAATGTCTGGCCCATTACAAAAGAGAACTGTTCATCAAACATAGGTTGCTGATGGATTATTAATTAAAAATGGAGGAAGAAAAAAAATTCTCAAGAAAGAATCACAAGAAAAAAAATTCTGTGTATGCTGATAGATGTTAACTAGACTTATTGTGATGATCATCTTCTAATATATACAAATATTGAATGATTATATTGTACACCTAAAACTAACATAATGTTATATGTCAATTACATCTCAACAAAAAAGAATGGAGGTATGCCATCATTGCTTTGCTTAACATTAGAAGGCTATGTATCAAGAGATTTTCCAAGGGTGCTTACCTTGTACCAATTATAAGGCTAAGTGCTTCTCAATTAGGCCATCAGGCAGTAACTTTCATTATTCACACTTTACATTTAAGGAGAAACGAGATTCAATAATTTAGCCAAGGTCATAGAGCTAGTTAATTAGAACTAAAATTAAGACATTTCTTTCTTAGGCTTCTGCTCTTAACCCCTAAGCTGCAGGGCTCTCAGATGAGAAAGATTTTTTGACCATTCTCTGCCCAGCCCAGACCATCACCAAGTTCCACCTTTATCATCCCTTGTCCCTAATGCCTGTGAGCTCCGTGTGCTCAATAGCTCTGATAGGAAACTCCTCCTAAAGCTTGCTTATTCCAACAATACCTGGAAAGATGGGCAGTGAACAACTATATTGCTCACCAGAGAGAAGGGGTAGAAAATCAGCAGTTCAAAAGAGCACAGCCAGGAGCCTGGAGCCCCAGTTATAGCCTCCAACAGGGCAAAGGGTGAATGGAACCTCAGATACCAGAGGAATACAGATCCCCACCCGTGGTGGATAAAAGGACATCTGGGTGCCCTACAGAGGTGAGCATCTGCCCCACCACCACACATTCTCCCTGGAGGTGGGGTCAATGAAGGAGCAGGGTACAGAGAAAGGTTGTGTTTATTGCTAATCAAACAGAAGGGCTTTGAAGCATTTAAATTTAAAGCTTTGCTGCAGTTTTGATATATTCCCTCTCATTGGCGAAAAAGACCCACCAAATATGTTTCTATGTATCTCAGCTTCAGTTATAGAGGCAAATTCTCTCCTAGAGCGGAAGATCTTGAAACAAATCAAAGGCTATGGTGTGGACATTGTTGGTGTTCTGTTGTATTCCATAAAGTTAAAAAATGTTTACATTTTTCAGGTTTAGAGTTGATTGTCCCAGGAAACCAGCAGCTTTCCCAGGCAAATGCAGCTTAATTCTCCTCTCTAATCTAAGGCCAAGCTCTACCCCAGACCAAATACTTCAGTCAGAAATATAAAATGATCACATCTTCTTCAGTCTGAACAATAATCTTTTTCTATAACCATTTCCAAGTTTACTTTGGAGTTCTTTTCTTTCTGTTCATAGTGGAGTATATATATATAGTGAAATGTTGATTCAGCATATAGTATTTTTTTTACTTTTTTTTCATGGCTAAAAAGGGCATTCCAAGGAGTCTATGGTGAGTTAATATCTTTTGAAATGTATGCCATGGTTTAAATATTAATTCAAGATTTATGTTTTTCTGAACTATGTTCTGCCCCTGTAAGAGACCTCAGTGTTTTATAAATGACTGGCTTTGTTTGGCAGAAAATGGTTAAACACAAAAATTCCTGGCTTTTGCAACAAGAAGATAATGAAAATTATGACTTAAGAAAGGATAGTGAATTCAATGACAACTGTCTGATGGCATGTAAGATAGATTCCTTTCCACTGAAAGCTCGAGCAGCCCAAATGACCTTCCCGACAGCCACACAGCAGAAGAAAAGCAAAAAGGTGGCCCATCTAGCCTCTGCTGTCTCGAGAGATTATTCTTTTCACATTGAAACAGAATATACAGTTCTTACGGGCTGCTTCATCAGCACTTGCTCACTTCCTGCAGGGAAAGAGCAGTATGAGACACTGATCTACAGGCCCCATGCGACAAACAGTCTCCCTTTACACACACCACTGAGGGAATGATGTGCATAGGAATTTGGAGAGGCAAGTCTACAGTGTGGGAACAGTAGAGTGAGAAGAGAGAGAACAAACCAGATGGAAAAGATATGGGGTACTATGTGGAAGAATTAGGCTTCCCTAGTGATCAGTGGTAAAAAATCTGCCTGTCAATACCAGAGATGCAGGTTCGATCTGTGGGTCAGGAAGATTCACTGGAGGAGGAAATGACAACCCACTCTGGTATTCTTGCCTTGGAAATCCCTTGGATAGAAGAACCTGGCAGGCTACAGTCTATGAGGTTGCAAAGAGTCGGAAACAACCTAGAGACTGAACAATAACAAACGGAAGGATTGAGTCCTAGGTGGGGAGCCACTGCAGATGTGTAGTGTTGCATCATAGAAGCATCACTCTGTCTTTTTGCAGTCCCGTGCTGCAAACCGTCGAGCCTGCATGTTATCATCAATTCTAAAATAGTTACTGAAGACTCTCAAGAGCTCCCTAAGTTAACTCCGTTCCAAGTAAGAGCTCCATTTGACTGATACATGAGGCATTGATTCTTGATTCTGGGGTCATGATATGAGTAACAGTTCTGTCACAGCCTCCAAATGCAGAGAAATGAGCAGGTGTTTTTACTGTAGTTACCTCAGTGCCTCTCTTCCATTAGCAATTCAGAAGTGTTCTTAGGTCGTTCTAATGTCAGTGGAAAGTGAGACTGAGTGGTGAAAAAAAATATGGATGGCTAATTATATGGTTTAATGTCCCCTTCCTCCTGCAAAGAAGCAAATCGACACTTGTCTTATAAGAGCTATTTTTTCCAGAAGACAGCATCAACGATCCTTCTGGGAAATTTACTTGGATTGATTTGACTCCAAAACATGGTTTTTCCACGTATGGCTAAGTCCCTATGCTGTTCATCTGAAACTATCACAACATTGTTAATTGTCTATACTCCAATATAAAACAAAAAGTTTTTTTAAATATGGTATTTGCAAATATGGTTGGATTTAATTTCATATGCTTTATCTCATTTCTACTTAACCACTTATTGGTCATGAACAATTATTATTCCTATTTTATAAAAAGTGGAGACATGATACTTGGAGGGATAAATTACTTTTTATTGGAAAAATATAATTAGTCAACAGAAATTGAACTTGAACTAGTTATCTACTGACCACAGGGCTCATAATCTTTCTTCTAAAGGTCAGTGGCAAATAGCACTGTTTAAATGCCAGTTGCTTACATTAATATGCAAAGAAATTATACTTCATGTTAATTGACAAGTGCACATATTCTGAGACACCAAAGCTTGTTTGTTGTTTTCACTAGCTTAGTTTATATTTTTTATCTGATGGAACTTTGGCTGTAGAGAGTGGCATAAAGACACTGTGGTATCCAAAAGTAGGAAATAAACAGACACTTTTCCAAGGACAAGTGCATTTCTGTAATAGAAGGCAGTGTACAGGAACAGAGTGAGGTATTCCATGGCCTTGTCAGGCCCCTGGCGTGT
This sequence comes from Muntiacus reevesi, assembly GCF_963930625.1. Taxonomy (NCBI): domain Eukaryota; kingdom Metazoa; phylum Chordata; class Mammalia; order Artiodactyla; family Cervidae; genus Muntiacus; species Muntiacus reevesi. The sequence goes on from NC_089250.1 coordinate 117,449,033, forward strand.
TTATCTAATTCTCTCCGCTGTTTTTGAACTCAAAGGAGGATATAAATATGTCACCCTCACCCAACTGGAAGCAGGAGGAAAATGCACAAATGAGAACAAGAGTTTGAAATATAAAATTACACAGATAGAATTTTATACCAAGGTACCATTTTAGGAAGCGGGCAAGATGAGTTTCCTTTGTAAATGTGCAACATTCTGAGTGCAGAGGGACCTGTCACACGTAGTATATTGTGATGTGGTCTCTGAACACTTAGCGGCCTTCATTTTATTACCATTTTCCTCTGGAGCAGAATGACATACTAAACTGATCAACAGAAGACTTCGGCTTCCTTAAGATGTTTACAGAGATTGTTGAAATTGAATAACATGGAATGCTCTTTTATTTTTCTGTTGACTGGTACATTGTCTGACTTCTTTGGATGTTTTAAGACCTCACCAGGGTTTACTTCCTAGTTCTGAATGTGAACCACAAGGAACAGGTTAACCGCTTGCAGATCTGTACATTATCATGGATGTTAAGAAAAGGTATGAAGCTATTCAGACAGAGGAAAATGTGGATTCTCCGGTAAGGAAAATTATCAAAAAGACCTCCTTTTAGATTTTTCTTTATCAGTGTAAGACTTGATTCAGGTGAAACCATACTGGATCCCCAACTAGAACACACAGAGAAGAGTCTTTCTTAGAGGATTGAAAGTAAGAACAGGAACTTTGCTGGGTGTCTCTGGGATTTTACTCTGCTGTTCGTTCAGCAGGTGGTTGGAGAGGAGTGGGAAAGGAAAGGGGAAGATAACTGATTTCTGATCGCTTTTCTATTCTGTAATTTCTTACCAGACACTGAGGTAAGAATTTTCTCAATTTTTCCCAGTAATGTGCTGGTATTGTTATCATCATTTTGCAGGAATGTCTACAATATAAATTTCCAAGGTTGGAGACAGGTCTCAAACTCAGATCCTCTGACTACATGGTGAGTGCTGCTATTACCCGGGACTCTGGTTTGGAAGTGACAGATGTTGTCTATCTGCTAAGTCATGTCTGACTCTTTTGCAGCCCCATGAACTGTAGCCCACAAAGCTTCTCTGTCCATGGGATTTCCCAGGCAAGAATACTGGGACGGGTTGCCATTTCCCTCTCCAGGGCATCTCCCAACCCAGGGATCAAATTCGCGTCTTCTGCATTGGCAGGCAAATTCTTTACCACTGAGCCACCAGGGAAACCAAGTGACAGAGACCCAGTTCAAAGTATTTCAGGTGAAAAGGAATTCACTGGCTACCCAGGAGATGGAAATCTAGGTATAAGTTGGTGGCTAGGTCTCAGAAATTTGAATGCCCAGAACATTTTCTGAGTCTCATTCCTTCGCCTTACTTGACGGCATCAGTTGTCAACTGGATTCATCCACAGAGCAGGAAATACAGTTACTGATGACTCCTCTGTCTCACATTTTCAACTTTGATCACTATAGAGACTGGGATAGAAGGTCTGCCTCTATGTAAATGTCCTGGGTAAATTTCTGATTGGTTCCACTTAGATCAACTGCAAACCAATGAACTGTTCCTATCAGGTGAATTTTTATGATTGGCCTGTCTTGCTTAGGCAGATGCCCAGTAATGTCAGAAAGAGCAGTATATGCTACATGAAATAATTTGGAAGCCACAGTGGCAGGGGGTGGAAGTGGAACTTCCATCTCTGACACTATAAACATGTATGTTTCCTGTACCTACATAGCAAGGCTATGTTGGCAGCTCCTTTACCCTTCTGTGGGGTATGACCCATCCTTTGCGGATGAATCCATGTTTTCTCGTTTCACCGGTCATGTATCACATCCCACTATTTTGCCCCCCTGAACTGCTCCATCAACAGTTGAGGGGACATGGGTAAACCTATGGCTGATTCATGTTGGTGTTTGGTAGAAACCAACACAGTACTGAAAAGCATTATCCTTCAATTAAAAATAAATAAATTTTTTTAAAAAAGAAAAAGTTGGATCCACAGTTATTTTCTGACTCTTAGATCGCCACAGAAATGAACAAGATAGGAGTTAAAGAGAACCTTCATTGGCATTAGCAATGAGGGAATCTTAGCAGCCACATAACAAAATTTTTAAAATGTTGACTGCTGCTTGCTGAGTCACTTCAGTTGTGTCCGACTCCGTGTGACCCCACAGACGGCAGCCCACCAGGCTCCGCTGTCCCTGGATTCTCCAGGCAAAAACAATGGAGTGGGTTGCCATTTCCTTCTCCAAAAATGTTGACTAGGAACGTGCAATTGGATTAAATTGAAGAAATTTCTGCAACTTTCCCTAAAGTCATAGTAACAGCCTCCACCAGTTTCTCCAAAGTAATGCCAAATTAACACTTGAGATTAATGAGGACACCATGTTTGCTGTATGCAAGAAGACACAAGAAAAGAGCTCTAGTGCCCTTTCAGTGGAAAGGTTGTCTTAAGTTTCTCCAAAAGGAAAATTCTGGAACCATGTCTGTCTTAGATAATCAAGCAATTAAATGGATGCAAGCTTAGTAAAAAAAGAACCTTTATAGTCTGCAGTCTAGAAGAGATGCTGATAAGCAAGGGGGCCATGGGAGGGTGAGGTGATGATAGACTTGAAGAAGCGAGGTCGTTAAAGCAACAACCATTTAGAATGTCTCTAGACTTGGGATCAATACTTGTGCTACAGCACTGGCAATAGAAAGTCCCTGGTTTCCCTGCACTCAGGGCAGGAGTACAAAGCAGTGACTGGTTACAGATGGATGGCCTCTTGGAAAACGGCGACAGTTAGTGAGCGCCTGCAAGGAGCTAGGAACATGCCACTTCCATCTTTCAAACAAAACGCAGAGAAAAGGAACCCTTCAGAGGAGAAACAGAGCCCTCTATTGTGGGCTTATGTGAATTTATGTATTGTAACTTCATTTTTCCTCTTGGATATGAAAGATTCAAAAAGAACACAACACAGTCCAATAGAATAGCTGATTCTGTCTGTGAATTAAAATCATCCAGGATGACTTCATAATTCCCAATGCCCAGGCCACACCAAAGTCTAATTAAATCAGAATCCCTGGAGGTGAGATCCAGGCCCCTATACTGTCTTTAAAGCACCCTGGATTCCACTGTGCAGTCATGGTTAAGAGGCACTGCTCTAAATAAACATGAGGTAAATAAATGTCTCTTTCTGCAAGAATAAGCAGAGAGCAAGAAAAATCACTAGAATTAAAAAAGTTACTGCAACACAAAACTGTAGGGGTTTCTGGAGGAAACAGGAAAAAGCTAGCAGGGGTTCCTGATTTTAAAAAAACAAGAAAACAAAAACATTTAACTTTTATGTATGGTATTCTTTTAAAAATGCATTGTTCACTCTGACTTTCTCAAGTCAATTATGGTTTTCATTCTTCTGATGATGAATAGCAATATTTGAAGGTGAAATTGCCAGTTTGTCAAACATACATTTTAGCTGCAGCACTGTTGTCTTTATCCGAACAGGGTTTTTCCAGTTATTTGAGAGCTTAATTTCATTTGGATGTGATTATTTTAATTAAAGTCATAGAAAGAGAAGAAAATTAAAAATGAAGTTCCTGGTCATAGCTAGCACAATCCTAATATAATATAATATGATAAAACTTAGAGACAAAAAGTGTTAAGGGTATATAAAGAAATTGAGTCTGTAGTCTTAGTCATTGAATAATCCTAGTAAACTGTGCGTGAAATTGTAAAGAAAAGTAAGTTTAAAAATTAAAAATCAGTAAAATCTAAAATATACACAGGTGTACATATGTAAAGTGTATATAAAATATTTGTATATATAAAAGATATATACAATATGCCCTTGAAATTAGTGACTAAAGGTTACAGTAGGGAGAAATTTTAAAATGATATATTTGGCTCTGTGAGAACTTATAAAATGCAAATCTAGCTTCTCAAATTATACATATTTAACTTGTACATGTTCTCAGGAATTCATTATGTATGAAATTAAGTGCTGGGTGAAATTCAAGGAAGCAGAAAAAACAGAAAAGAGCATCCCAAAGACTATTTTCGGCAATGGCACATGAACTCAGTGTGAGTATTTGAGAGGTAATACCAGCAGATAGCAATAGGGGGTGGCGGAGTGGGTCAGGGAACAAAGTAAAGCCATGAAATGTCAAGTGACCACTGCCCTGGTCAACCAGAGCTTGACTCCTTTGGCGCTGTGAGCGTGCATAGAACAAGTGCCTGAGACTCTCCCAGCGGAAGGGCAAGAGATGCTGTTCCGTTGCTCAGCCGTGTCCGACTCTTGGTGACCCCACGGACTGCAGCACTCCAGACTTCCCTGCCCTTCTCCATTTCCCAGTGTACTCAAATGCATGTCCACTGAGTCAGGGCTGCCATCCAACTATCTTATCCTCTGTTGTCCTTTTCTCCTCCTGCCTTTAGTCTTTCCCAGCATCAGAGTCTTTTCCGGTGAGTCGGATCTTTTCCAATGAGTCGGCTCTTCGCAAGAGAGTGGATGTTTATCCACTAGTGAAGACTGCTGACAGGGGCATTCATTGCTTGACATCTGTGCTCTGCTCAGGCAACGGGATGTGGGATGGAACCCCTGCTCCCTAAGTCAAGAGGCACATGTACCAGCAATCGGATAAGCAAAGCGAGACTAGGAGCAGGGTTGTGACAGCATCTGCTAAAAAGTATGTTTTGAAATAAAACAGAGCAGAGGTCAGCAAACTTTTTTTTGAAAAGTACCAGCTGGTAGATATTTTAAGCTCTGTGTGCCACATATGGTCACTCTCACATATTTTTCCTTTTCCTTTCTCTATCTAAAAATGTAAAAACAATCTAGCTCATATAAAAATAGGAGCCAGACCACATTTAGTCCACAGGTTGTATTAACAGATATCTAAAATAGAGAATATTAAAAAAAAATACTAAAAACCAAATTTATCAGTTAATATGAGCAATCAAAATGAATAATACTTTCTAAGATAAAACAGTCTTTGCATGAAAAACGTTTATCATGTGTTGTTTATGTAATACACTTAAAATTAATACTTTAGAAAAGCAGCTGCGCAGACATGTTAGATGATTAAAAACAGATATAGGGCAGGCAGGAACAAGCAAGGTAGAATTCAAGGCATTAAATTTCATTCAAGGTTCTCTGCTTGAAAAACAGGCCATTTAGTCAAAGCAAAAAAACTCAGTTATCCTTTTCTTTCTTTTTCAGCATTAGCAAGACAACAGAATACAGTCTCTGTTTGAAGGAGAATCCTGAACTTCTTCCCCCCTTGTCCCAGGCTCCAATTAGCGTTTTCATCCAAAAGAATCTTTATGTCTCTTCTGCCTCCTTACAGATGCTCGCTCTATCCTGAATCACACATGTGGATATTCAATATAACCTCCTAAGCAGGTTTAAGATTTTCAAACAAAAGCAAATAGGAGAAAGAATCATGCTCATAGATAAATCCTGCTTTTTGCCCAATATTTTTCTTGCTGTTATAACAGTTTTTTTCCCTATTTTCCATACTGCATTGTATATGTGAAGGCAAAATTATTATAGACCATTCTCTTTAAATATAGTGACACTAAATTATAAATAAAATACAAAAGTGATAAAAACAAAATCAAAACTCTCAAGCTCCCATACTCTCCCCTGAGTTAAGAAACCAAATCACACTAGTATATTATTTTCAAAATAATGACTGCGAAAACTACATATCAAAATATAGAAGGTATATCCAATGAAGTGATATGAAAAAAGTTTTGAAGTTTATTCCAAGTTTTGACATAGACATTTATTTACATGCCATATAAACTACTGTGGAACTAGGGAAAAAATTAGAGCAATGCCTCTAAACAATTAAAACTAGGAATTTGTTTAAAGAATCTTTCAATCAATCAAGAAATTCTTCTCTTCCATGGAATACTATGTGAGAAATACTGTATGAAAACAATAAAGAGTAAACATTCTCCATAAATGAGAGATCTGAGAAACTGGCAAATCCATACTAGGAACTAGATTGCTCTCATAAAGCTTTCTGCTAATAATAATAATAAAGAAATGGAGAACCCTTCTCTAAACATTTTATGAAGGCAGAACAACAGTAAAAAACACTATGCCTAAAGCTGACAAAGGATTTCTGGAAAATTTAAATTATAGACCAGAATTAGTCATGAACATAGATTTAAAAGTTCCAGATCATCGTCCCGGGACACGGGGCGCGGCCGGAAAGGCGGCCGCCCCCTCGCCCGTCACGCACCGCACGTTCGTGGGGAACCTGGTGCTAAACCATTAGTAGACGACCTGCTTCTGGGTCGGGGTTTCGTACATAGCAGAGCAGCTCCCTCGCTGCGATCTATTGAAAGTCAGCCCTCGACACAAGGGTTTGAAATAAATAAATAAATAAAATAAAAGTTCCAGATCAAATATTAGCAAATGAAATCCAGACTTACATATAAGTAATATGGTGGTATATTCATATAATTAAATGCTACTCAGCAGTAAAATGAGTGAACACATACATGTAAAAGCAAACATGAATGAATATCAAAAACAGTATGCAAAATAAAAGAAATCAGACATAGAGTACTTAAAATATCTGATTTATATGAAATTATAGAATCCATAAAACTAATGCCTAAAATTAATCTATAGCTAAAGTATACATAGTTTATACATACATGTATAAAACTACTGCGTAGCTTTGGAAATCATTGATTATCTGAAGCAGCAGTAAGGGATGCTTTAATGCAAGAGCCGTAAGAGAACATTCTGAGGTAATGGAAATGTTCAACACCTTGAATGGGGCTATGGCTAATGGGTGCCTAAATTTATCAGTTTCCAAATGTCAACTTCAAATGATTGACCTTTTATATAAATTATGCCTCAATAAAGTTGATTAAAATTGTGTATTAAATAAAATCTAAGTTACAGATTTTATTTAACATACATTACTTGGTGACTCAGACAGTAAAGAATCCACCTGCAATGCAGGAGCCCCAGGTTCAATCCCTGGGATGGGAAGGTGCCCTGAAAAAGGATATGGCTTCCCACTCCAGTATTCTTGCCTGGAAAATCCCAAGGACAGAGGAGCCTGGTGGGACCCAGTCCATGGGGTCACAAAGAGTTGGACAGAACTGGAGGACTAACACTACAATACAGAACAATGTGTTCCTTCTGGTCTAAATTGTGATACATCATATTATATAATAGATAATAGACAGATATAGATAGATGTGAGTGATGTCAAAGAAACAGTTAAAAACAATATGACATGATATTAACGATGACATAAAAGAGATTTCAGGCAAATTTTATCTTTGAATTATAACTGACAAATGTAATTTACAAATTTACTGAAAATGAGCATGCATTAACTTTTCCATAAGTTAAAGAAAGGTTATGAAAGGCAAATATATGTGTGTGTATATATATATATGTGTGTATATATATATATATATAATGCATGTAATGTGGTAGATTTTCAGGATGTGTTTTACAACTTCTTTTCAGCTCTTTTTTCCCCCCTTTTTATAACTCTCTTTTACCAGCTCATTCTATTTCCAGTCTCTTGTGCATTTACTTCTGTTTTCCTTTATTCACATTGTATTACACATTCATTCCTCTATATCCAGATCCAATGATGTTTGATGAAAGCTTTTTTCCCTCAATTTAATTCAATTCAGTACCAGAAATCTTCAAGGAACTAATTATCAAGTTTGCACAATATTGAAGCAAACACAGCCACACACAAAACAAGATGATAAGAAAATAGGATGTGTCTCCACTGTAATTGCATTTTTTCATTTCTTCTGACCTTAATTCAGCCTGGACCACAGTTTCTCACATACCTCCTGGGATATCAAAGCCAGTCAGCACTAAGAGAAACTCTGGCTATGAAAACCACAATGGTAAACTTATAAGCTAGGGACCCTCTCAGAGGCAGCCTTAAAGAAAGCACTGTTTGATGAAAAATTGTAGTAATTGGCCAAATCCTGCTGCTGTGTTCTCTTTTGGAGGCCAGCTGAGAAGACTCCCCTTTTCTCAGCTGCCCTCTAATGAAAGAAAACCCTTGCGGTCCTACCTTTGGTAACCCAGGAAGTCAGGCCATCCATTCTGGTGGACACGGTGCTCCCAGAGAGGAAAAAGACAAGAATGGACACATTGACTGATTGTAGTCAGTGCTGGTTGATTGAGAGAAGACTAGAAAAGAAAAACAGCAAAAACACTTATCCTCACTTTATAAGGTATTTCCTCACTTCATTTTTATAACCCTCCCCTCAGGAATGAGTTACGAGAAGAAAACAGAAATAAAGTGCACAGATACAAAGATGTCTTTATTTGCTGACTGTTTGATGGCTTAGGTTTAAAATCCTAAGAAAGGAATCTGTCAAAAAGGAATAAACTCTACTACTAGAATTACTATTATTCATGAAAGTTAAAATGTGAATATAGTAAGATGAATTGTATTTCTATATGTTGTTGTTGTTCAGTTCCTAAGTTAGGTATGACTCTTTGTGACCCCATGGACTGCAGCCCACCAGGCTTCCTTGACCTTCACCATCTCCCGGAGCTCGCTCAAATTCATGTCTGCTGTGTCAGAGGTGCCATCCAACCATCTCATCCTCTATCACCCCCTTCTCCTCCTTCCCTCAGTTTCTTCTAGCATCAAGGTCTTTTCCAATGAATAGACTCTTCACATCAGGTAGCCAAAGTATTAAAGCTTCAGCTTTAGCATCAATCCTTCCAATGTATATTCAGGGTTGATTTCTTGTGCAGGATTGACTGATGTCTCTGTAGTCCAAGGGACTTTCAAGAGTCTTCTCCAACACCACAGTTTTTTTTAGTTAATTTATTTCTTTTAATTGGAGGCTAATTACTATACAATATTGTAGTGGTTTTTGCCATACATTGACGTGAATCTGCCACGGGTGTACATGTGTTCCCCATCCTGAACTCACCTCCCATCTCCCTCCCCATCCCGTCCCTCAGGGTCATCCCAGTGCACCAGACCTGAGCACCCTGTCTCATGCATTGAACCTGGACTGGCGATCTATTTCATATATGGTAATATACATGTTTCAATGCTATTCTCTCAAATCATCCCACCCTCACCTTTTCCCACAGAGTTCAAAAGACTGCTCTTTATATCTGTGTCTCTTTTGCTGTCTTGCATATAGGGTCATCATTACCATCTTTCTAAATTCCATATATATGTGTTAGTATATTGTATTGGTGTTTATCTTTCTTTTACTTCACTCTGTATAACAGACTCCAGTTTCATCCATCTTATTAGAACTGATTCAAATGCATTCTTTTTAATGGCTGAGTAATATTCCGTTGTGTATATGTACCACAGCTTCCTTATCCATTAGTCTGCCAATGGACATCTAGGTTGCTTCCATGTCCTGGATATTATAAACAATGCTGCAATGAATATCAGGGTACACGTGTCTCTTTCAATTCTGGTTTCCTCGGTCCAACACCACAATTTGAAAGCATCAATTTCTATATACCATATTTTGCTATATATATATATATATACCATATATTTCTATATACCATATTTCTATATACTAATAAATGATTGGTAAATACCACTTTTCTAAAGGTATAAGGAAACCAAATTTCTTGTTTAAAAATAAATTTAACCAGAAAACATGAAGTAACTGTACAGTGAAAGCTAGAAAACATTGTCAGAGAAATTAAAGAGGACCTGAATAAATGAAAGAGCACAGTCATAGAAGGTAAGGTTAAATATTATTAAGGTTCTCTCCACATTGATCCACATATGTTCTCAGCAGAGACAATATCACCCCTCAAAAGGATGAAAATGGCTTATCATCTTGCAAGGCTCAACCTTATGATAAGATCTTATTCTTTATTATTTTAAGTATTTTGCTTCAGAAGATTTAAATAGAATTCACTTTTTTTTTTTCTCCTTGGAGTTGGTGTGGGGTACAATTTTTTAAATGATTGAGCAATAATGATCTAAAAATTCAAGACAATTTCAATCAAAACTCCAGCAGCCTTTTATTAAGTTGATAAGATAACTCTAAAATTTACATGGAAATCCAAAGTCCTTAGTGAAGTGTAAAAAGATTTGGAAAAGAAAGAGGACTCAAGACAGAGTATATTGGATCAAGGGTTAAAATATAGTAAAATATAAAGTAAAAGATTAGAGAAATAAACTTGCACATACAAGGTCAACTGATTTTTTTTGTGTGTGTAAAAGCATCTAAAATAGTTCAATGAGGCAAGGATAATTTTTTTAATGGCAATAACACTACTAGATATTTGTATGAAAAAAAACTGACCTGTATATGATACTATACACACAAACTAATGTGAGATTTACAATATAAATAAACATAAAAGCTAAACTAATGAAAATTCTAGATAAAAATACTGGTGAATATTTTTATGAACTTGGAGTAGATAACAATTTCATGGATGCACAAAAAGTACTAAACATCAAGCAAAAAGTCAATTAATTGGACATCATTAAATAGTCTCCTCAAAAGACACTCGTAAGAAAATAGACAAGGTACAGACTTGAGAAAATATTCTCAATACATCTGATACACATCCACCATTACACCTGCTGACATATATATATATGTGAGCAAGGGCTCTGTGTGTGTGTGTGTGTGTGTGTGAACACATACAGGTCTGTGTATAAAGAACTTCTACAATTTAAAATAGATGAAATAATTCACTATCCAATTAAAACAGGGGAAACATTGAACAGCCACTTCACAAATAATGTTCTCCAAAAGGCACATAGTAAGATGTTCAATGAATTAGTCATCAGATAAATGTAAAACAAACCACAGTGTGATACCACCACACACCCACTAGAATGGCTATTCCATTCCAATTGTTGGCAAATTTGTGAAGCAATTGATATGCTCATGTATTACTGGTTGGTATGTAAAATGGTACAAATGTTTTGAAAAACAGTTGGTTTCTTATAAAGTTTAACATATGCTCACTACACAATCCAACAATTTCACTTTTAGAAATTTTCCCAAGAGAAATGAAAACACATTCATGAAAAGACCTGTATAAGAATGTACACATTTTACTGATGCTTTCTCAAAGTTGAAATCAATCCATGTGTCCATGAACAAGAGAACAGATAAAAAATAGCATAGTATATTTGTAGAATGGAATACTATTTAGTGATGAAAGAAGACAGATGACTAATACTTCAAATAGCATTATGCTGAATGAAAGAATCTGGAACATAAGAGTACACACTGCATAATTCTCTTTCTATGACATTCAAGAACAAGGAAAATCTATGATGATAAAGATGAGAACAGTTGTTGCCTCTGGGAGATGGGGCGAATAAAAAAAAGGGGGTGAGGAAACTTTTTGAGATGATAACCTGGTCATCATCTCTCTTGGTTAGAGAGAGGCATAGATTTGAAACAATTTATTGAAATGTACATTTACAATCTGTCTATTTCATTTTATGTAAATTACACTTCAATTTTAAAAAATAAAACATAAGGAAAAAAGGACAAAAGCCTAACCTATAAACCAAATCTATTGGATAGATACATCAAAACAAAACAGAGACAAATGGATGAGGCTACAGAATAAGATTTAGGGAGATACGTGTATACATTCTCAGTCACTGAGTTGTGTCCAACTCTTTGCAACCCCAGGGACAGTAGTCTACCAAGTTCCTCGGTCCATGGAATTTTTCAGGCAAGAATGCTGAAGTGGGTTGCCATTTCCTACTCCAGAGGATCTTCCTGACCTATGGATTGAACGTACATCTCCTGTATCTCCTGTATGGGCAGGTGGATTCTTTACCACTGAGCCACCTGGGAAGCCTTGGGCGGTACACTTGTATGATAAAACTAAAGCAGTGCAAGGAAATGCTTATTAAAATTCCAGGCAAGAATACTGAAGTGGGTTGCCATTTCCTCCTCTAGGTTTGAACTGATTGGTCGACTCCTAACAAAGATGTTAGTCTCACAATAATTAATTGTATATGCATTCTATAGCAGTTTTCTGTACCTATATTTTAGTTTAAAAGTGAGAATAAATAAGCTTAAAAATAAATCAAAGCAATCTGTTTTATAAGTTTGAAGAAGACTCCAAGGGTGTGAGATTTAAAATGAGGCTTGAAGGCTGAAAAGGAGCTAGTCCTATGAAGAATAAGGAAAGAGAAAGAAAAAACACATGTGAGAAAACCAAAACCAGGTCCCTGTGACTGCTGCATGATGAACTTGGGGAGTAGCATCATGCAGTTATGCTGGCGATGAAAGCAGGAGCCACAACATGCAAGATTATAGATTAAGATAAGGAATTTGAGCATTATTCTACATGAATTAAGACATAAAGAATAGACATGGTAGAGGAAACACTTTTCATCTGACATTTATAAGAGATTTGACTGTGGTTTTCGTATAAGAATTTCATTAAAGGACAAGAGAATGGAAATAGGGAGAAAGGATGATAACAATGAAGATTTGGTTATGGTCACAGTAATTGGACTCAGGCAGCGACAGTGGAGACAGGGAGAAGTGAATGTGTTCAAGATTTTTGGTTAAGTGGGTGACAAGAAGTGAGAAACTAATAATTCTGGTTCCTTTCCATCAAGATTAACTGAGCAGGTGAGAATGTCATATATAGATATATAGATATAGTAATAGATTAATGTAGGAAAACACTGGGGGAAGGAAAATTCACAACTAATTTTAGTGGTTAAGAACCAACACTCTTGGGCATTCCCTGGAAGTGCATGGTTAAGACCCCATGTTTCCAATGCAGGGAGCACAGGCTTGATCTATCACTGGGGGACTAGAATCCCGCAGGCCACATGATGTGGCCAAAAAATTTTAAAAATAACTGTAAAATTCAGCACTCCTACCAAAAACCCAAAAGCTTATATCCACATTCTGCTAGCCCATTCCACAGTTTGGCAAGAATCTGTTTGCTTAACTATTAATCCTCACTTCTCAGCCTAACTTTTGTCCCAATCACACTATCCTTGTCTCTTCCCCTTGCCACCCATACTCGCATGTCTATTTAAAATGCATTTCTTTTCCTGAATGGAAGAACTTTTCCTACCATATGTACATGGTTAAGTTTGAATCTCTTTGCCAAAGCCCACTTCAAATTTTACCATTTCCTTGGAAGCTTATTGGGGCAGTTCCTCAGTGTAGGAGTTGCCTGGCCTATGTCTACATACTTCTGTACTACAGTTTTATCATATTGTGTTTACTGATATTTTTCTATATTCCCCATTAAGATGAAAGTCCATTGAAGATAAGAATGATATCTTTCTATCTTTACTGTTAACACAGTGCATAAAGAGGAGCTAGTAATGAATAAACATTTATTAAGTGGCTCTTTTGAAAGAAGTTCAACCAATTCATGCTTCTGCAAAATTTGAGAAAATCTACATGCTTAAAGCTACTTGTGATGAAAGCACATAGCAATTCAATTCACAAAATATATTAATATATTGATCAACTATTATGGGCCAGAGTTAGATATTAGGACTAGAAAGAGGAATAATAAATGCTGCTCTGCTTAATATACTCCCCAACTAGTTGGTGAGTGATGTTTGAAAAGAAAATTAAAATAAAATGTGGCAAATGTCATAATGTAGTTAAAACAAAGTGAAATTGGAATGCAAATGAAGGAGAAAATTATTCCACGCAGTGGGGATTCTCTTAAGAAGTCACTTTTGATCTGGCTTGTGAATATGGAGTAGTCATTTTATTATTTTTTAAAAATTCAATATATCTATCAAGTGAAAATCTCTTGATGCATTCAGGTTTTGCAACATGTGGTCACTATTTTTGTCTTTCACACACTTGTCTTTCACAAGTCAGGAGAGGCTTGCTAGAGCCACTAACCCACCTATACTCTCACGCCTTTTCTATCTGTTGAAGAGAAAGCTACCTGGAAGGGAAGACTCCTCAGTGAGTTTCAGCCTTGAATGGTCACTGGCTGCAGGAAATTGAGTATGTCACTGCCCCCTGAGGGGCATCATTCTCTTCACCTATAAAATGACAGGAGCAGACTAAACCTCTACTACCTCATTATCACATCAAGGTCCAGTAAAATGGTACATTCCAAGAAATACAGATCAATATTTATTAGAGGAAATCAGTTTAGAAAATAGTACAAAGTTATACATAGGACTTGCAGTTTCTAGTTTCATATGTAAGGAGGTTGGGAGTTACCACTCCATACTAATAATGAATAAAAAGCTGAACAGACTGAAAAACCAACTGTTCTTGGATCCATAAAACAAGGAAGGCACAGGTCAAACTACTGTGCAGGAAGAGGAGAAAGGGAATCATTTTAAAATACACTAAAGGACTCTGTTATTCTTAACAAGGCCTGCACTCGGGGGAAACTATAGTTAACCAGAACCTAAAATGGGGTAGTATCAGAATCTAAATATCCTGAGAAAGGCAATGTCTAACTCAACCTAATCTAGCTATCTTGTCCCATTTAAAGTGGGAGAAAAACCTGAGAAACACATGTGAAGTTCATGTGTTTAGAGGCATAGGCCTTCTGAAGACTGATATATAATCACAGGACTGTAGAACGCTTCCCCTCCCACCACAACTTGCAACCACATTACTACAGGCCTATTTCTAACAGTTCTTTTTACCTGGTACAACACAACATGTCTGGCTATCAAGAAAAAATTATAAGGCATACCAAAAACCAAAACCAAAATTTGAAGGGACAGAGCAAGCATTAGAACCAGATATGGCAGGGGTGGTGGAATTACCAGACTGGGAAATTAAAGCAACTAAGATAAATAGACCAAGGGCCATAACAGATCAACAGATGGCTGCAACAGATAGACAATGTAAGCAGAGAGATGGAAATCCTAAGAAAGAAATAAAAAGAAATGCTAGATAAAAACCACAGTAGTGAAAATGAAGAATTCCTCTGATGGTCATATTAGTAGACTAGACATGGTTGAGGAGAGACTCTCCATGCTAGTTGTCAAAACTGAGATTGTCAAAAACTGAGAAACAGTGAGAACAAAGAGGAAGTGAGCAGACGATTCAAGGACTGTGGAACAATATAAAAGGCATGACATACATGTAATGGAAATACCAGAAGAAAAAAGAGAAAAAAGAACAGAAAAAGCATTTGAAACAACACTTACTGAGAGTTTTATCAGATTAATGCCTGGACTCAAACAACATATTCAGGAAACTCAGAGAACACCACGTAGGAAATATTCCAAAACATCTACACTTAGGCATATAATTTTCAAACTACAGGAAATCAAAGACAAAGGAAAAATTCTGAAAGAAGGCAGAGAAAAAAAAAAAACACCTTTCTATAAAGGAAGGTAAAAATTATACCTTGCAGAAACTATGAAAAAAGAAGAGAGTAGAGGGAAATGTTTAAAGTGTTCAAAGAGAAACTCACTAACTTAGAATTCTATAGCCTACAAAATTACTCTTGTAAATTTACTCTGTAAAAAGACTGATGTTGAAGCTGAAACTCCAATACTTTGGCCACATGATGGGAAGAGCTGACTCATTTGAAAAGACCCTGATGCTGGGAAAGATTGAGGGCAGGAGGAGAAGGGGACGACAGAGGATGAGATGGTTGGATGGCATCACCGACTCAATGGACATGAGTTTGAGTAAACTCTGGGAGTTGGTGATGGACAGGGAGGCCTGGAATGCTGCAGTCCATGGGGTGGCAACGAGTCGGACATGACTGAGCGACTAAACTGAACTGAACTGAAGTAAAGGAAAATGAAGACTTTCTCAGAAGAACAAAAAGAGACTGAATTTGTTGTCAGTAGACTTGTTTTATAGGACATGTTAAAAAGAAGTTATTTAGAAAGTAGGTAAATAACATAGGTCAGAAATTTGGGTCTACACACAGAATGGATGAGTATCGAAGAAGAAATAAATGAAGGGAAATTTTAAAAAGCGTTTTTTTCTTATTAATGATCTGGTAACAGTTTATTCAAAATAATACCAAAAGTGTATTAGAGTATGTATGCTTATGCAAAGATCAGATACAGACATATATATCTCTCTCAAACATATGTACACTCCTATACTCAGTTCCAACTCTTCCACTCATGGTCATGGGCCAGTCTAACCTGTCTTGGGACCTGACTGGATATACATCCATCTACGTCTTTAGAACTAGGCCTGCAGACCTCAAATGTGTCCATGGAACTTGAAGCATCTCTCAGGGCTTGGTCTCAGCTTCTCTCAGCCATGGTCCAGGGCAAGTATTAGCCTCCCAGGGGTTTGGTGTGAGCCACACCAGTCATACACCTGGTAATAGATGCAGTCAGTCAACTGAGTACCTAACCATGGACCCAGAACCAGGTCATCGTCCAAGTGCCACCCTACTGAACAAGGTACTGGAGGCAGTTCCAATTGCCTGACTTCAAGATTTATTGTAGCTATACAATAAATGAAGACAATGTGATGTTGGTGAAAGGACAGATAAACAGATCAATGGAACAGAATAAAGATCCCAGAAATAGACATACCATAAACACAGTTAACTGATCATTGACAAAGGAACAAAGACAATACAGTGGAGCAAAGATGGTCTCTTCAACAAAGAGTACTGGACTACCTGGACATTCACATGCCCAAAAAAAAAAAAAAAAAAAAAAAAGAATCTATACACAGACATACACCTTTCATATGCATGACTTTAAGTCATACACAAAAATGACTTAAAATGGATCATAGACCTAAGTATAAACCATAAAACAATAAAACCCTTAGAAGATAGCAGAGCAGAAAATCTACATGACCTTGGGTATGCTGATGCCGTTTTAGATATAAAATGGGTGCATACTCAATTGCTAAGTTATATCTGACTCTTTGTGTCCCCATGGACTGCAGCCCACCAGGTTCCTCTGTCCATAGGATTTTTCCAGGCAAGAATACTGGAGTGGGTTGCCATTTCCTTTTCCCAAGGATCTTCCTGACCCAGGGATTGAACCTGCGTCCCCTGCGTTTCCTGAGTCTCCTGCATTGGCAGGCAGATTCTTTACCACTGAGCCACTGAGGCAGCCCTTTAGATATAACACTGAAGACAAAATCCATGAAAGAAATAATGAAGAAGCTGAGCTTCATTACAATTAAAATTTTCTGCTCTAGGAAAGACAATATCAAGAGAATTACAAGGCAAACTACAAACTGGGATAAAATATTTTCAAAAGACACATATGGTGAAAGACTATTATCCAAAATATGCAAAAGACTCTTAAAACTCAACAATAAAATCATACAGAAATTATCTTTAAGATTAAAAAAATAGAGGATAATCATCTATTATAATAAAATTTACCAAGAAAAGTTGCATATAAGTAATAGGGTAGCAATAATTTTCCTGTATTTTTGCAATTACCAGAATCACTTGCAAAGTGCTATATCACATTCCTTGGTGGCTCAGATGGTAAAGCGTCTGCCCGCAATGCAGAAGACCCAGGTTCAATCCCCAGGTCAGGAAGATCCCCTTGAGAAGGAAATAACCAACTCCAGTATTCTTGCCTAGAAAATTCCATGGATGGAAGAGCCTGGTGGGCTACAGTCCATGGGATTGCAAAGAGTCAGACATGACTGAGCGACCTCACTTTCACTTTTCACTTGTAAAGTGTTATATCAAATAGAATAAAAATAAAATATTTAAATATAGTAAGTCCCCTCATGCAAACAAGTTCCATTCTGAGAATGCCTTTGTTAAGTTCAATTTGTTCATAAATCCAACAAAGTTATTCTAGATACCCAAATAACACAACTAGATATGGTACTATATGTAATAGGTTTAAAATTCCTTTCACACAAATAACACATAAAAAAACAAAAAATAGAAGAAAACTTTAATCTTACAGTACATTTACCTTGAACAGTACAGTACAGTACAATAGCTGGCAGATAGGGACTGGCATCGAGTGAACAGGCAAGAAGAGTTACTGACTGGAAGAAGGAGAGGAGGTGGGAGATGATAGTTAAAGGGTCATCATTAATAGGAGAGAGAGGGCAAGCTGCAAGCTCCCTTACACCTGATGTTGATGGAATGTATATTCACATCTTTGAAAGTTCACAGCTTGAAGGTTCACAAGTAGGGGACTTACTGTAGTTTTCATTCCACTTTAATGTTCTATGAATCAATTTCTTTTCATTGACTTACTATACTAACATTTTAAAAGAAGATAGTACAAAAATCCTTCCCCTCAGTTTGTTAACAAGAATGGTGAGATAAGAGAAAGTACTGCTACAGCCATCCCACTGGTGAATAACAAGATAAACAAGCCCAGTCAGAAACCGCACCCCTCCAGTCTGAAATCTCTTCCTAGGAGGAAAGTCTTTCTACTGATTTGAATGTTTGAATGGGGCTCAGCAGGGTTAGCCAGAGTGTGATAATGACATACTTTCAGGTCTTAATCTTCAGAGCCTGCCTTGGCTTGCTCTAGCCTTCACCCTAGAGGATTTCCTCCACATCATTCTCAGATGTGTTTCACAATACCCTGGACTCTAATATGTAGCAAATACAACTACACATTCATTTATATACAGCTTGCTTACAGAAAAACTTGCTGAGACATTTTGAAATGGAAACCGGGAGGAGATAAACAAGCAGGAAATTTCCCTTTAAATGTAGACTCTGAGCCTAAAGGGAATTGTATTTCCACTTGTAAAGCAGAAAAAAACTGGCCAGCTCTCAGGAAGTATAACAGGTGTTTTCCCAGCCTAGAGGAGCTAGGAGGTACAAGGAGTTCATAAAAGCAGAAGAAAGTAACACTATCTACACGCCACCTCTCAGCCAGGTAAAGTGTTGGCTTTCTCTTCCTGCCCCTTCCCAGTTACAGCAGAACCCGAGGGTGAACACACAAAAGTTCACACACTGACAGAAGGAATCACAAGACCATAGCTGCTAGTCCCTGGGGCGTGATCCATGGGCAGGGGGTGGACTTCTGGTGCCTTTATGCAGCCACCACCAGGGTTCTCAGGAATAGACACTGGATCTGTACATTTTTACAATAGCTCCAGGACTGGTTCTAGTCACTACCTTCAAATTGTGATGCTCTATGCTAGTGAGCAACCTCTTGACCAACTTGTAGATTTTCCTGCAGGCGCAGATTTTCTGACCTTGATCTTGGGAAAGGAAATGAGACGAAAAAAGCTGTGGTGCATACATACTATGGAATATTAGTCATATAAAGGAACAAAATTGAGTCATCTGTAGAGAATGGATGAACTTAAGAGTCTGTCGTGCAGAGTGAAGAAAGTCTGAAAGAAAAAATAATATTGTATATTAACGCATGGGGCACCCCTGGTGACTATTGGTAAAGAATCTGCCTGCAATGCAAGAGATGTGAGTTCAATCCCTGGGCCAGGAAGATCCCCTGGAGAAGAGCATGGCAACCCATTGTCAGCTAAAAAATATACTCACAGCCTGAAAGTAGAGAGTAATTTTATTTGGTGGGAATGTCTAGGACTCTGAGCTCTGGAGACAGCATCTCAATAGCTCTGAGAAAACTGCTCCAAGAAGGCAGAAGAGAAAGTCAGGCTATATACAAGTTTGCAACACAGGGAGCAGGCAGTCTGAACATCAAAGATCAGGTATCAAGTTAAGGAATTTAGCACTCTACATATGGGAGGATGCAAGCCTCTGGACTCACTGAATTCATTCCTTTCGTATGCACCTCAGCTATCTGGGGGCCAATCCTTGTTCATCTTATTTCTTGCACTCCCTCAGCTCTTCAGCAATCATCATGGGGTCGGGGGGGGGGGGCATGTGCTGGATTGCAGTTTGGGGAGCCCTCGTTCACATTTGGAGGACAGAAATCACTGATGGCTGTGACATTTTTTATTGATTGATATGGCAGGAGATATTTTCATTTCACACCACTCAAGTCTTCTTGCCTGGAGAATCCCATGGACTGATTGAAGACCCTGGCAGGCTATGGTCCATAGGGTCGCAAAGAGTCAGACACGACTGAAGCGACTGAGCAGATACACATGCACGTAATCTAGAAAAAAAGTGGCACTAGTAAATCTATTTGCAGGGCAGGAATAGAGAAATAGACATAGAGAATGGACTTGTGGACACAGCAGGGGAAGGAGAGAATTGAGAGAATAGCATCGTCATATATAGCAATATATAGCATTGCCATATATAGTATTTACCATGTGTCAGACAGCTAGCGGAAAGCTGCTGTAGCGCACGGGAGTTCAGCTCCATGCTCTGTGATGACCTGGAGGGGTGGGATGTGGGAGTGGGAGGGAGTCTCCAGAGGGAGGGATGTCTGTATATTTATAGCTGATTCGCTGTTGTAGAGCAGAAACTAACACAACATTGTAAAGCAATCATCCTCTGTAAGCAATAGAAACTTGAAGCAGTCCATTTTCAAGACAAAGGAACTAGCTCTGAGTGGAAAAATTACTAGCAGATATACTTGCAAACACGACAAAGTTGAGGCCTGGACTCTTTAGATAAAGTTAGGGTTGGGTAACAAATGACAAGGGCTATGAGGGGAGGAGGGCTTCCCAGGTGGCGCTAGCGGTAAAGAACCCGCCTACCAATGCAGCAGCTCTAAGAGACGCGAGTTCGATCCTTGGGTCTGGAAGATCCCCTGGAGAAGGGCATGGCAGCCCACTCCAGTATACTTGTCTGGAGAATCCCATGGACGGAGGAAACTGGCAGGCTATAGCCCATGGCTTTGCACAGAGACAGACAGGACTGAAGTGACTCAGCACGCAGGGTTGGGGGAGGGAGATCAGACTGGATCCTAAAGAGATAGGATTCCACCCTATGCCTGTGCCCTGGCTCTAAACTTGCCTAAGGACTTGCAGACATGACACAGTTCATGCACCTGGAGGGTCCCTAAGCAAACAGGATGTTGGGGGAAGGGATAAACCTGCAAGAAAGTCTTTGTTGAAAAATGCAGATGTAAGTTGGGACAGGAGATAAAAGGACACCCTATAAGGAAATAATGAAACTTCGGCCATGAATGGGAAAATTGTGGGGCTTCCCTGATAGCTCAGTTGGTAAAGAATCTGCCTGCAACGCAGGAGACCCCCTGTTCAATTCCCGGGTTGGGAAGATCCCCTGGATAAGGGATAGGCTACCCACTCCAGTATTCATGGGCTTCCCTTGTGACTCAGTTGGTAAAGAATCCACCTGCAACGCAGGAAACTTGGGTTTGATCCCTGGGTTGGGAAGATCCCCTGGAGAAGGGAAAGGCTACCCACTCCAGTATTCTGGTCTGGAGAATTCCATGGGTTGTATAGTGCATGGGGTCACAAAGAGTCAGACACAACTGAGCGACACCCCCACTATACTCAGTCAATGAGGAACTGGGTGTGGGGGACCTGTGTGTTAGGGAATAAATTGCTTGTTGTAACCACCCTGGGTGTGCCTGCCCACCAGACACCTGATCTTACAAAATCATCATTAAAAGTCTCCTTGTCTCAGTACTTCGTGTCTTTGAGTCCATCCTTTGGTTTTGGGCTGGTGAGCATATTTTTCACATCCACCAGTTGTAAATAAATAAAAGAAAAGGAAAAGAAAGAAAGAAAGAGCTGAAATGACCCCTTGCATAGCCCAGGACTTCAATACACCTTCTTACCCACATGTTAACCACTCCCTTCCGACTGCACCCTCACACCATCACGTTTTCTAGCCTTCCACAGTGCCATGTGAGATGTATAAGATTTAAGCTCTTCTCCTTTTCCCTTCATGTATTGAGTAGGGACATATCATGTGTCCAGCATTGCTCTAGGAGCTTGAAATAGATAAAGAAAGTCCCTATCCTCAAGGAGCTTGCACTGTAAAGCAGAAGATAATCAAGTGAAAAAGACGTAAGAAGTGAGAGAGGTTCTGGATTCATCTTTACTCTAACTTCAAGGTCTCAGAGTGTATTTGAAGTTCCATTCCAGAAGTCTACTCTTGAATTTTAATCTTTATTAAAAATGGTACATCAAGCTAAATCCAGTGGGTGTAAGACCAAGGTCAAACATCATATTTTTCAAAATCCAGTGGTAGTCATCTTTACCTAAACAAGGTTAAGTTTGTGAGATATAAATTGTTGCTCATCACTAATTTTAAAAAATAGTGCAAGACAGCAAATAAGTTAACCTAATAAATGCAGCAACACAACTATATAAAGATGTTGGTACTGCCAGAGTTGATAAAGGAGATTTATGATAAAATCTTCATAATGGATCATGGTGTTAGACTACTCTTATAGGAAAGTGTGAATTTAGCCTTTAGAAGTACAATTTAAGGGAGACAATGTGCTAAAAGTATACAAGACCAGAAAATTCTAATAGGGCTTGGTATATGTAAAAACAGTTCATACTTTTTATTATATTATTACTTCAAAATATGAGAATTCTACAGCATTTATCTTTCAAAATGAATTTTAAAACTGCTTATTTCTTTAGAAGAACCCTAATAGCTTTCACAGGTAAGTTTTATGAGAATATGTATCTTAAATCATGTTTTCTAAATTTTATATGTGAGCCAGTCATTTTTTTTCACATAGTTGCTACAATTTTCTTTTAGAATTTATTCTTACACATTTACTTAAATGCTATCACTGATTACTGCTACACATAGAAAGATAGATGTTCTGTGCTTTTTATTCATAAGCTGACACCTTACTGAAATTTCTTATTGTAATTAATAATTTTTGTCAGTTTAAGCTCTTAGGTTTCCATGGTAAAGTCATATGATCTGCAAATAATGATGAATTTCCCAGACTTTTCCAATTATATGCCTCCATTTTCTCTTTGCAAATTGGATTGATTGCAATTTGCAGAAAATTCTTATGCAGATTTTTTTAGAAGAGTGGTTTACATATGACATTATTATAGGTCTGATTTAATGGGAATGTTGCAAGTATTAAAATGATGATATTTTTTATTATGGTTTAAGAGTGATATTTATCATCTTAAAGTAGTATCATTCTAGTCTTAGTATTACCAGCAAAAATAGATATTTCACTTTGTGTTTAATTAAATGTTTCCTCATTGTAAAACTGGATAAACATGTTTTAGTCCATTAAAATATCTTCAAATATTACCAGATATCTAATTTCAACCATCCATATATTTCCTATTTATTGGATAGACAGTACTTTATAGTGTTTTGCTATTTTAATTTATTATAAAAGTCTTTGACTTACTTTTATATAAACATTTGACTGCTAAAATAATGAGAAATGTATTATAGTTATCTATTTTGTGTTACCTGTGACTTTTTAAAGTGGTATTTTAGTTCTTTAAATTAAATTGAGAAGTGTTGTTTTTTATGTAATTTGTAATGTCTTTTAAAGTACTGAAATCTTTGTTCTTTAAAGTTATAAGCAATTTTTGTCTGAATTTACTATTCTGACTGGATAGTAAAAAATGGTCCTATATTGAATATTTTGAAAATTACTCTTATGAGTTTCTGGTAAACTTGAGGAAAAAAAAAGAGCTGTTAATTGAGATTCCTTTTTCTAAATATGTAATACTTCTGGATAAATATTATAAAGTGTCTGGGTATACAGAGTAGCATTAAGAATTGAAAGGTGGAACTGCCCAAGCATTATAAATGAAGAGGAATCTCAAAATCAGGGCAAACATTGGAAGCTGAAGACAGAATGGCTCATAGGTTTTTATGTTTTGAAGCTGTAGAAACTATGGGTGGAGATTTGGAACATAAATTAAATAAATTTAGACAAAAATATTAAAGAATAAATTCATTTTTCAAAGACAAATGTAACATTTCACAAAGAAAATGACTAAATATCAGGCTATCAGTGAAATCTCAACCAATTTCAAAGAATCAACACTATCTCAGCTTTTTTTATTACAAGAAAATGTTAGAAATCTTCAATTAAGGTTAGATGACAATTAGATTAAATGACAATCTAACCTCTATATAATGAGAACCTAAAACAAAGGAGGGCCTTCCCTCGTGGTGCAGAGGGTAAGACTATGCACTCCCAATGCAGGTGTGAGGGTTCCATCCCTGGTCAGGGAACTAGATCCCACATGCCACAACTAAGACCCACCACAGCCAAATAAGTATATTTTTTAAGAGAAAAAAATATAAAATAAAGGGTACTTTAATTATTCTATAGTTTAAGAAGAAAGTATAACAGATGCTATAAAAATTTCCATTCTAAACAATAAGTAGTATATGCTAAAACCATATGACTTATAGCTAAACTAATACATAAACACTTCAGCCTTAAATTCAGATAATACTAAGAAAAAAATAGTATATCTGAAACAATCAACTAAGTAAATCAAAAAGATTACATTCATTACCCACCTTTTCCCAACTCCAAAAAGAAGAAATAAAATATAAGAAACTATATGAAAGAAATATAGAAAAGAATGGACTTGTATTACAAAATTTTAAAAAATCATAAAAATGTATGTCATAAACATCTTTAAAAGATAAAAGGGATACACAAAACTAAAAACTGGTTCTTGGAAAAGACTGAAAATTAACATAGCAAGACTGAAGAAACAGAATAGAAATAAACACTGTAAATAAAAACAAGATCCAAAACCACATACAGTGAACATTATTTAAAATTAGAAATGCAAATATAATGGATTGACAAAAGGTTCATTTGGTGTAACATCTTTTGAAAAAACATGAACGAACTTTTTGGTAACCCAGTATTTTAAAACAGACTGAATACATTAATTTTTAGGAGAACATAACATGAATTAAAATAATAAAAATGGGAAAAGATTTTTACTACTTGTTTTTTAAAAATTATTTCTTTTTCTCCTATAAGCCATGTGCACATGCATTCGTGTGAACACAGACACATGCAAAACACGGAAGGAGGCCATTGCATTAAGATAATACTTCACTGAATTTCTATAAATAAAATTGCTTCAAGAGGAGGAAATTTATGAAACTGTCCACTTCACTTCATAAGCTGGTAAAACCAATATCAGAAAAGTTTAAAGACTGTTAATTAAATGTATATTTTCATTATAAGAGATCAATTATAGAATAGATGAAAAATTCTAGATAAAATATTAAAAATGAAATTTGACAGTGAATTAAAATAGTATTGTGATCAACTTCAATTCATAACAGAAGCAGAAGAATGGCACAGTATCAGAAAATATTGACGTCATTCACCTCATTAAGATTTAGGAAAATAAGTATGATAACTACAGAAGAACATGAGGTTAAGATACAGAAAAAAAATTATTATATGGGGCAAATACATGTTCACACCCAAAATAACTAACCTGGTCCCCTCTCTCACACCATACACAAAAACTGATTCAAAGTGAGTCATGAACCTAAGTGGAAGAGTAA
Organism: Muntiacus reevesi; assembly: GCF_963930625.1. Taxonomy (NCBI): domain Eukaryota; kingdom Metazoa; phylum Chordata; class Mammalia; order Artiodactyla; family Cervidae; genus Muntiacus; species Muntiacus reevesi. The sequence goes on from NC_089250.1 coordinate 117,474,324, forward strand.
AGCTACAAAACTCTTAGAAGAAAATATAAGAGTAAATCACAATCTTTCATTAACAGCAAAAGCAAAAGGTATAAGATTGAAAATCATGGTTAATCAAAACTAAAAACATTTGTCCTTCAAAGAATACCATCAAGAAGGTGAAAAGACAACTCAGAATAGGGAAATTATTTGCAAATCATGTATGTAATGAGATAATTATATCCATATTTATTTAAAAAATATTATAACTCAATAATTTAAAAAACAGCAATCAATTTTAAAATGGGCAAAATATTTGAGTAGACACTTCTCCAAAGAAGATTTTAAAATTACAAAGACATCCATTTGTTATTCATCTCCAATGACAGAGGCACCACTGGAGAAAAAAATAAAGTGAGATACTGCATCACAAACAGTAGGATGGCTATAATCAAAAAGACAGATGATAATAAATTTAGACAAGGATTGGGAGCAGTTATAACCCTTATACACTGTTGGTGGGAATGTAAAATGGTGCAGCCCTTTGGAAAACAGTTTAGCCATTCCTCAAATTGTTTAACATTGAGTTACCACCTTGTTGTCATTGAGTTGCTAAGTTGTATCTGTCTCTTATGCAACCCCATGGACTGCAGCCCGCCAGGCTCCTTTGTCCACAGGCTTTCCCAGGCAAGAATACTGGAGTGGGTTGCCCTTTCCTTCTCCAGGAGATCCTCCTGACCCAGAGATCAAACCCACATCTCCTGCTTGGCAGACAGATTCTTCACTATATGACCTACCAGTTCCACCCGTAAGTCTCTACTCAAGAGAAATAAAGAGGGACATCCCTGGTGGTCCAGTGGTTAAGAATCAGCCTGCCAATACCAGGGGCGCAGATTTGATCTGTGGTCCACGAACATTCCATGCCAGGCTACTGAAGCCTAGCAGCCTAGAGCCTGAGCTCTGCAACAAGACCCATGGCAACAGAAGTCTGTGCACTGCAAATAGAGAGAAGTCACTGCTTGTGCAACTAGAGAAAACCCACACACAGCAACGAAGACCCAGCACAGCCATAAAAATAAATTAATTAAAAAAGAGAAATGAAGGTATAGCTCCACATAAAAACTCATACTCAAAATTCCATCCTAGATGAATTAATGAATACACAACATGTGGCATGTCCATATAATGAAATTTATTTCATAATAACAGAGAATGAAGTCAATATCACTAAGACATGGATGGATAGCAAAAACATAAACTGTTTATGCTAGGACAAAGAAGCCTGTCACAAAAATACTGCACATTATGTGGTACTGTTTATATGAAATATCCAGAATAGACAAATTTGTAGAAACAGAAAATATATTAGTGGCTGCTTAGAACCCAGTGGGAATTTATGGGGGAAAGAGCAAGAGCTTGTTTAATTTACACCAATTAAAGTGCTCATTAATGGGTACAAGATAAAAATGATCAAAAATGACTGTGGCAATGATTACACTACTCTGTGAATGTATTAAAAAGCATTAAAAATCACTCTAAATGAACAAATTTTATGGCATTAAATTATATATCAGTAAAACTTTATTTTTTAATTAAGATCTATTTTGAGACATTTGTTTCAGAGATAGTACTTATTAAGAATTCTTGCTATAAGACACCAAAAATGACCATCAGTGGTATTTATACTTGACCAAACTGCTAGTTATCTTTGCTACAATAATAAATTACATAATTAAAGAAGGCCAAGATTGGATATATATATATATATATATATATATATATATATATATATATATAATATTTATGAACCACTTACAATTCTCAGAGAAAAATATTCTCAGATGAATAGGAAGAAGAGCAATTCCTCATTCTGATAAACTATATCTTGCAAAACTTTGCAAACCTCCTTGTTGCTGTCAAAAAGAACATCAATGGAGGGATAGATAAATGTGTTATGTTCAGAGAGTGAACATATCAGGGTTTCCCTGATAGCTCAGTTGGTAAAGAATCTGCCTGCAGTTCAGGAGACCCCAGTTTGATTTCTGGGTTAGGAAGATCCCCTGGAGAAGGGAAAGGCTACCCACTCTAGTATTCTGGCCTGGAGAATTCTATGGACTGTAGAGTCCATGGGGTCGCAGAGATTTGGACACAAATGAGTGACTTTCACTTTCACTTTCTTTTACTTGCAGAGAATGAATAAACCTAACAATTAAATATTTAAAATAAAACTATTGTATTAACTTGAATTCATGTAGAAAAATAAGATTAAATGTAAAAGGGAAGTTATGCAAATTTTATAAATCAATACACAGACACAGGCATGTTCTTTAAGGATAAAAAATATATAGCAACAGTTTAGAACTTGGACCAAAATTATGCAAGACAAGTATACAACAGTGCTTGCTTTTAAGGAAAATAAAAACTAAAAAGAATAACGGAGGAACTTTAGATTTATTTGCATGTTCTATTTAATTTAAAAATTTAAGCTACACAAATAAAAAAGTCAGCATTAATCAATTTCTTCAGTGAATACATGGGAATATGTTATTATCTGTAGTTTATTGCAGTTAAAGGGGGCTTCCCTGATGGCTCAGATGATAAAGAATATGCCTCCAATTCAGGAGACCCGGGTACTATCCATGGGTTGGGAAAAGCCCCAGAGAAGGAAATGGCTATCCATTCCACTATTCTTACCCAGAGAATTTCATGAACAGAGGAGCCTGGCAGGTTACAGTCCATGGGATCTCAAAGAGTCGGAAAGGACTTTCGCAACTGAGCAGAGCAGTGAGATTAAGTGGTTCAATGTGGCGTTCTCCTTGTCTATTCATTCAAATCATGCTTGTCTTTGCTCCTTACCCTTGCATACTAATATTGGTCTTTTAGGATATTTTCCATTTATTTCCCCAATCTCTACTGTTTTGTTTGGAGGAAAAAATATCTGAGCCCTGAGTCTATCCCATCATATCACATTTTCCCAACAACACTACTTGAGGCAAAAACATTTTGATGCTTGTGGCATATGTAGACTCTTTAAAAAAAATGATATAATGCAAGAAATCATTTTAATAGTACTTAGCTTATAATAAGCAACCAATAAAAGCTTGTTGCTATTACTTTATGAATTGCTTCAGTGAAGATCAGGGAGGGAGGGGAAAGATATTCCATGTAGTTCAAGTTTCTTCTAATAGAGAACTGAATAGGTTATTTTAAAGTAGCATCTCATACATAATATTGTTTAAAGTAACATTTCATTATATTGCTCATGTGTCTTAAGTCTAAAATCCCTACAAGCTAATTCATTTTAAAATGCAGATAATGGAATCCTTATTTCATATTCTTGTCTGGAGAATTCTTGATTAAATAAATGTAGCTACACCACTGTGAACTTTCCATCATAATGGGAGGAAAACCTTATACTCTACCTTTACTTTATGGAGGATGGAAAAGTGAAAAAGTAACTGGCTCCTAAATATATTTGGATTTAGGAATAATGTAAGTAATTCATACTTGGACAGAAATTTAGTGTTAAAGAATGCCAGCATGTATTTAACCTCTGATTGAATAGATAAAATACAGAGGAGGGCATAAACCTCAATCTCCTGGCACTTTCCATTACATCTCATTGGCTCCAAATCTATTTCCTTCTTTCATTATCAAAAGAAACTAAAATGATTTTCTAAATTCTACAAAGATTCAGGCTATAGTGTTCCTACTGTTTTGCATTTACCCATTAAAGCAGTGTATTGTGAATACTTATTAAGTAAATGAGGATCTTCCTAGGCGGTGCTAGTGGTAAAGAATACGCCTGCTAATGCAAAAAATACAGGAGACATGGATTCAATCTCCAGTCCGGAAGATCCCATGGAGCGGGGCATAGCAACTCACCCCAGTATTCCTGTCTGGAGAATCCCAAGAACTGGACCTTGTCAGGCTACAGTCCATAGGGTCACAAAGAGTTGGACAGGACCGAAGCGACTTGGCATGCGCACAGCATTAGGTAAATTAATGGCAAAATAAAAATTTTCAAAGATTTTTAGTTAAGTTTAGCATTTGTATCCTTTTAAAATGCAACTCTGTTCTGTGAGTTGAGAAACATCGCTGAAACATCAGCAACTCGGCTAGAAGTTCCTAGGGAAGAGATTCAAGAAAATACACTCAGCTCTGCACAATCACATCCAATTCTATTGCTGCCCAACTGCTGTGTGTTGAAAATAAAATTTCAGTCTGTTATTAACATATCTTCAAAAACAAAGATATTCTGCATATGGTTAGGTATATTGGCATCTAAAGTCAAATCATCTAAGAAAAGTTCCAGTTACTGCTGAGTCTTGTTGTCAAAGTCCATTAAGAGTTATTCCATAAAATTATCTAAATATCTGAATTAAATGGAATTAAATTATATGCCAAGAAACAGAAGAGATTTGATTACTCATTTTTATGACTCACCTACCCAAATGCCTACCTAGTACTTCTTAGATTCCTTTTCATCTTCCCTTTTATCTCTGAACACAAGATATAGAAATATATATGTGTATACATATAAATATATATATATAAATTTAGATTTATGATGAAGTACAAAACAAAAGGTTATTGAAGGTAAACGCCTTTCTCTGCCTTTTGTTCTATTAAATCTGAGTTCCTGCATGAAATTACATAAGGCCAGGGAGGTGGTGAGAGATAGAACCCTTAAGGTGAAGTCAGGCTAACCCGGATGGGAAAAGAGAAGTCTTGTGGTCCTTGCACAGGAGGAACCAGAGATCCACAAATGGGAGGGTGGTGCACACACTCCTGCACGGGCCAGAGGAAGGTACAGCTGCATGGGTATCCAGGGAGATAACAGCCTCAGAGCAACCTCGGAGCCGCAGAGTGCTGGCCTCATAATTCTTATTAATTATGTAAGCATAGAATACCCTATGTGTGTCCAAGAGAGTTAAAAAAAAATCAATCATTCATGTTAAGCCAAAGCTAACAACTCTTGTGAATAATTATTTTAAAAGTGAATTTATGGTTGGGTTATGTGTAGGAAAGAGAAATGATTAGTAGAAGAGGAATAGAGATTGTGCAATACAGTCATAGAAAAGAGACAGAAAATTGAGGGAAAGCCCAGCCAGACAGACACTTGAGCTCAGGTGTGTGTCACGAGGACTGACTGAGTCAGGTGGGTGTATTTTGTTGAGGTCTAATGGGCTGTGGTGGAGCAATCATGGAGTAGCTTGGCGTGGCAAAGTAAGACTCCCAATTCCTGTGTGCATGGAGAATCTCCAGATACAGGCTCTACTAAAAAGGTTAAATTACATTATTCCAACATCTTTTTTCACATGGAGCATACAATATATTTTGAATTTTTGAACTATAGAGTGACTAGGAGGTAGGTAGGTAGGTAGAAAGAAAGAAAATCAGTACAACAAAATATTAAAACTACGAGGGCAAAAGAGCCCCTCAAAGAATCATTTCACCTGTACCCTATCCAAATCGCCTTGCCAAAACCATCTTCCATTTTCAATTCTTTGAAAGCCTGTCTGTCTCACTGGGTGGGCTGGTTTTTCTTGACCTTCTCTGGCTTCATTTGATAAGGAAAGCTGTGTTGGCATCCTGGAATCAACTTTAGAGAAGCTTAAAGAAGCTCTGAGGCATTTCTCTTTTCAGCTCTAAAAATACTCTCTATTAAACCTGTTCAATTTCCTAAATCATATTGCCCTTGTCTCTTCTTCCCTGTCAAAGCTACCCTTTATCAGTAAAATCACTTGCTTGGGAACTGGCAGCTGAAAACTAGAAATGCAAGATTCTAAGTCCTATTAATGCTGGAGCAGCCAGATGTTTAATAAATATCTGTCATTTTAACTTTGTTCTGTGATACTCAACATGTCAGACTTATGGAAAAAATGGTGGAATGGAATTTTTATCCTAGACAAGTATGATGTATACTACAGATATTATGGGAGTACAATATTCTTGGTTTGATGTTGCGTGTAAAATTCCAGTTAGCTTTGTAAAGTCTGATCTAAAATATACCTCAGTCAAACATGACCATCAACATAGCATCAAGAGTGCATTTCATATAGAATTTGAAAACATAAAGATCTCAACTGATTTTTCACTTTGGTTTCTACCTCTTTATTGTAAGTAAGAAAATGACAACATTTAATAATTATTAATTTTTGAAAGCTTAAATAAAAATGAAGAACAACAAACTTAAATGAAAAGAAAGAAAAATAAATACCACTTACCTATTGCCTTTGGAAGCAGTGTGAATATTTCAAAATCATTTTAAAACTCATTGTTGTGTTTAGTTGCTAAGTCGTCTTTGACTCCTTCCCACCTCATGGACTGTAGCACACCAGGCTTCCCTGTCCTTCACTATCTCTCATTGTTTGTTCAAACTCATGTCCATTTAGTCAGTGATGCCATCCTACCATCTCATCCTCTGCCTTTTCCCTTCCCTCCTGCCCTCGGTCTTTCCCAGTATCAGGGTCTTCTCCAGTAAGTTGGCTCTTCACATCAGGTACCCGAAAGTATTGGAGCTTCAGCTTCAGGATCAGTCCTTGCAATAAGTTATTCAGGGTTGATTTCCTTTAAGATTGACTGGTTCAATCTCCTTGCAGTTCAAGGGACTCAAGGGTCTTCTCCAATACCACAGATCAAAAGCATCAATTCTTCAGCATTCAGCCTTCTTTGTGGTACAACTCTCACATCTATACATGACTACTGGAAAATTCATAGCTTTGCTATATGGGCCTTTGTCAGCAAAGTGATGCCTTGCTTTTTAACATGCTGCCTAGGTTTGTCATAGCTTTCTTTCCAAGGAGCAAACATCTTTTCATTTCATGACTTCAGTCACTGTCTACAGTGATACTGGAGCCCAAGGAAATAAAATCTGTCACTATTTCCACTTTTCTCCCTTTTATCTGCCACAAAGTGATGGGACGGGAAACCATGGTCTTAATTTTTTGAATGCTGAGTTTTAAGCCAGCCTTTTTGCTCTCTTCTATCACTCTCATCAAAGGGCTCTCTAGATCCTCTTTGCTTTCTGCCATTAGAGTAGTATCATCTGTATATCTGAGGTCATTGGTATTTCTCCCAGCAATCTTGATTCCAGCCTGTGATTCATCCAGCCTGACATTTCTCATGATGTACTCTGCATATGAGTTAAATAAGCAGGATGACAATATATAGCCTTGTCATACTCCTTTCCCAATTTTGAACCAGTCTGTTGTTTCATGTCCAGTTCTAACTGTTTCTTCTTGACCCGTGTACTGGTTCCTTAGGAGACAGATAGGATGACCTGGTGTGCCCATCTCTTTGAAGGATTTTCCATAGTTTACCATGATCCACACAGTCAAAGGTTTTAGCGTAGTCAATGAAGCAGGAGTAGATGTTTTTCCGGAATCATTACATACATGAATTTCAAACTATTAAAAAGTTAGTATATTGGAAGTATACAAAAGATTAAGGGGTGCTCATTGCTAGCTGGTGAAATTGCAGTTTATAAATAATTGCAAATTGTTATTTGCAAAAATATAAATATTATTACAAATATTAATTACAGTAATATAAATTATTCTTTATATTTTATAGTATTTTTTTAAAAATTACTGTTAGTAAGTAAATAAAATATGTGATCAGAAAATAATGTAAAACAAAAAATATACCTAATAGGTGATGAAAAGGCATTTGAGTGGGCTTTAAAGACAATATTCTATTGGGTAACCAATTATACTTGAGTATTTATTTCTGTTATGCTGATGATAATTTTTATGATTAGCATATATTACTCAAAGTGTTTGAATCAATTAGTAATATTTGGGGGAAAAGTCATTTTGTGAAAGTCATCATTCTAAGAATAAACCTCTTGCAAAAATAGAAAAAGCAGACTCCCTGGTGATCCAATGGCTCCACACTCCCATTGCAAGGGGCCCAGGTTTGATCTCTGGTCGGGGAACTAGATCCCACATAGCACACTAGAGTTTGCATGCCACAACTAAAGATCCCACATGCCATAACTAAGACCCAGTGTAGCCAAATAAATAATAAATATTAAAAAATAATCTATATGTCTTTAAAGGTACTATTAAAATTAATATAATGAGTATTATCTTTAAGATAAAATGTTATTAAGAATTATAGCTAATAGTATTATACTGCACATTACAATTGCTAAGAGAGTAGATATTAAAAGTCCTCATCACAAGAAAAAATATTTCCTTTAGTAACTATGTATGGTGTTAGATGTTAACTAGACTTATTATGGTGGTCACTTTGCAATACTTAGAAATAATGAGTCATTGTGTTGTACACCTTAAAGTATATACCTCAATAAAAAAATAAAAATTTAAAAAATTATAAATAACATAATCTCTCAAGCCAAAAGCAAGTAATGAAGAACAAACAACAATGGTTATTCTCTTCATTAACAGAAAAGTATACATACTGAAAAAGATAATGGAAATTTTTCATTACTGAAGATGCTACGAATGCATATTTTAGAAATTCGAGAAAATTAGTTGAAAAACTCTTGCAATAGAAAATCAGTAAGAAAACTCAATAAGTTGATTGATTAAAATTTTAATATCATAGCTATTTTGAGACCTCTCTGAGGTACAACTTTTTAATTTGAATCAGAATCTAAATAACAAAATCTACATTTTTGAATTGTCTAATCGAGTTCTTAAATCTCTTTTAATTTACAGATCTCTTCAGAATGAAAATTCTCTAGCAATTTTAAAAATTCTGTAGAGACTGTAAACTCTTTATATAGTGTTACTTGATATGTTCCTCTGTGTATTTGTTTCCTCTAATACTTGGGCTTAGAGGTTTAACCTGACTCAGTTTTGGTATTTGTGAGAGGGTAAAAACACTTCATATTTATAGCTAGTGTTGTATTCCTCCATCAAGGCATATATAATGTCTAGTTATCTCTCTTTTTGTGATAATAGCTACCATTAAGAAATAAAGCTTAGGTCTATGAATAATTTATTAAGTGTGGCAAAATAGTGATAAGCCAGTTAAATCATTTTTTCTCCATAATGGTTTTTTTTCTTTTTTTTGAGATCTTCTAAATTCTATGAAATGTTTTTTTTTTTTTTTTCATTTATTTTTATTAGTTGGAGGCTAATTACTTCACAACATTGCAGTGGGTTTTGTCATACATTGACATGAATCAGCCATGGAGTTACACGTATTCCCCATCCCGGTCCCCCCTCCCACCTCCCTCTCCACCCGACTCCTCTGGGTCTTCCCAGTGCACCAGGCCCGAGCACTTGTCTCATGCATCCCACCTGGGCTGGTGATCTGTTTCACCATAGATAATATACATGCTGTTCTCTCGAAACACCCCACCCTCGCCTTCTCCCACAGAGTCCAAAAGTCTATTCTGTACTTCTGTGTCTCTTTTTCTGTTTTGCGTATAGGGTTATCATTACCATCTTTCTAAATTCCATATATATGTGTTAGTATACTGTAATGATCTTTATCTTTCTGGCTTACTTCACTCTGTATAATGGGCTCCAGTTTCATCCATCTCATTAGAACTGATTCAAATGAATTCTTTAACGACTGAGTAATATTTCATTGTGTATATGTACCTCAGTTTCCTTATCCATTCATCTGCTGATGGGCTTCTAGGTTGCTTCCATGTCCTGGCTATAATAAACAGTGCTGCGATGAACATTGGGGTGCACGTGTCTCTTTCAGATCTGGTTTCCTCGGTGTGTATGCCCAGAAGTGGTATTGCTGGGTCATGTGGCAGTTCTATTTCCAGTTTTTTAAGAAATCTCCACACTGTTTTCCATAGTGGCTATACTAGTTTGCATTCCCACCAACAGTGTAAGAGAGTTCCCTTTTCTCCACACCCTCTCCAGCATTTATTGCTTGTAGACTTTTGGATAGCAGCCATCCTGACTGGCGTGTAATGGTACCTCATTGTGGTTTTGATTTGCATTTCTCTGATAATGAGTGATGTGGAGCATCTTTTCATGTGTTTGTTAGCCATCTGTATGTCTTCTTTGGAGAAATGTCTGTTTAGTTCTTTGGCCCATTTTTTGATTGGGTCATTTATTTTTCTGGAATTGAGCTTCAGGAGTTGCTTGTATATTTTTGAGATTAATCCTTTGTCTGTTTCTTCACTTGCTATTAATTTCTCCCAATCTGAGGGCTGTCTTTTCACCTTACTTATAGTTTCCTTTGTTGTGCAAAAGCTTTTAAGTTTAATTAGGTCCCATTTGTTTATTTTTGCTTTTATTTCCAGTATTCTGGGAGGTGGGTCATAGAAGATCTTGCTGTGATTTATGTCGGAGAGTGTTTTGCCTATGTTCTCCTCTAGGAGTTTTATAGTTTCTGGTCTTACATTTAGATCTTTAATCCATTTTGAGTTTATTTTTGTGTATGGTGTTAGGAAGTGTTCTAGTTTCATTCTTTTACAAGTGGTTGACCAGTTTTCCCAGCACCACTTGTTAAAGAGGTTGTCTGTTTTCCATTGTATATCCTTGCCTCCTTTGTCAAAGATAAGTTGTCCATAGGTTCATGGATTTATCTCTGGGTTTTCTATTCTGTTCCATTGATCTATATTTCTGTCTTTGTGCCAGTACCATACTGTCTTGATGACTGTGGCTTTGTAGTAGAGTCTGAAGTCAGGCAGGTTGATTCCTCCAGAAGGATAGGACAAAATTTAAGATTTATATGCGTTCCAACTTTCACTCAGGAATTCTTCTACACTGTCTGTGTTCCATTTGAGGATGCTTAGTTCTTCAGCAATGTTCCCACTGTCGTCCAAAAGCTTTAGCACAGGGTCTGAACCGCGAACATACTTGATTTGCAGTCCTTTGAATAGTTTGGGTTTATCACTCCTGACGAAAGCTTAGACTTGAGGGAACCTCCCCAATTTTCATCCACAGACTTCAAGAATAGTTCCTGCATACAGCTTTTTGGTTTCAAATTGTGCTTCTTCCTGACAGCACCCTCTACAGTCAGGATCCAGCTGCAGAAGGTTGAACTGTCCAAGCAAATCACAGGAGCTGCAGAGCAAGTTGCTGGAGACACCTAACTCTCTGCAAGACTCTGAGGAAAACTCCGCTCCCAATGCAGAGACCGTTTGAAGCACGGTCGCCAGCAGCAGTCGCAGCCCAAACGCCGCGCCAAGCCATCCATACGGCCGGGCCGCCATCACTGCCACCTTCCGTAGGTCTCCGGCTGCCCAGAAGGCATAATGTTTTTATAAATAAAAATTTCTTCTCGATTTCTATTTATTAATCTACTGGGGTGTGTGTGTGTGTGTGTGTGTGTGTGTGTGTGTGTGTGTGTGTGTGTGTGTGTGTGTGTGTGTGTGTGTGTGTGTGTGTGTGTGTGTGTGTGTGTGTGTGTGTGTGTGTGACAGGCTACTTTCCAGTCACAGCGTGCAGGCTTCTCAATTGCAATGGCTTCCTTCGCTGCAGGGCAAGGCCCTAGGACACATGGGCTCAGAGCTGTGGCTACAGGGCTTTCCAGTGTGGGCCCAGCAGTTGGGGCTCATGGGCTTAGCTACTCTGCATCATGTGGGATCCTCTTGGATTAGAGATCGAAACCGTGTGTCCTGCACTGGCAGGTGGATTCTCCACCACTGAGCCAGCTGGGAAGCCCTGCTGGTATATTTTTAACAGAAAAAAATAGACAAGTGTTTCATTCTTCCCCATTAATTATCTGCTTGTAAAATAATAATTTAGTTCTCCAGCATCCTCCCAAACTGACCAATTTATTTTCTTTCATTTACATATGATAACATTACTTTTCCAAACTCTAATGTATTGGATACATAATTCCTAATATTCTTAATATGAGTTAATAGTTAAATTTCCCATTTCATGTCTTGTTTTTTCTTTTAATATGTTGTATTTAAGTGTCTGCCATTATTTATTGAACTAAAGTATAATTATAAAAGCTTCACCAAAGTAGATTTAGGAAATATACTAATGCTAATTGTTTTCAAGATTTAATTAATAAAAGTAATGATGAAATGAAAATGATTTAACACAACTCTCTCTGGTCATTTTTCAAGATTGTTTTTAAAGAGTAAATTAGAGAAGAGTTTGTTTCTGAATCAAATAGTATAAGTAATTTATGACAAATCCAGAAAAAAAATTTTTTTCCTTAAGAAAGTATTTACTACTTTTAGTTGTTAGCTGTAGGGCTCAGGTATTCCATGTTTCCCAGTACCAGTTTCTAATTATTGTCTTTATGACATGGCTTTTTGCAGAAATGTCCTATGCTTCTTCATGAGTCTTGCCAATGGAAAGGTAGCTATAGAGGAACCATCCCCAGATCAGATACAGGTGAAAAAGCAAAAATAGTAGGATCTTATTAATTGGAGTGGAAATAACTAGCTCATCTAAAACAGGTACTTAATTCTCCACAGTGTATAAAAGGGTATATGTCTTTCCCTAGATCTCTATCTGCACACAGCTCACAATATAAGGTTCTTCTTGCATGGCTCACTACAGTTTTGTCCATGATTAAACCAGGCACAGGATAAATCCACTGGTGCTGACACAAAGTGCTCAGCGCCTACAGACAAGAGCGAGGATAGATTGTCTCTTTCTACATATTTTAAACCCCTTGTAAGTAGTCATTCTCTAGCACACTTTATCAGTAATTATCCCAGTAGAAAGCAGATGACAGAGTCAAATTAGATACTTACAGAGTGTCTAATAAAAAGCCTGTGAGCAGATGTGTAGTGGAGTTGTAGAGAAAACAAAAAGAAATGGTGCGATATCCCAGGTCTCATGAGAGCAGAGACCTACTGTCATTTCCTAAACCTGAGGAAGTTTCCTCTTCTCAGTGACATGAACTAATAATTCTGGAACTAATCCACGTATACTAGAAGTGGACAATCAGGTTTCCAAGAGTTGGAGGAAGGGATTATATGGAAATGAGAAGGTTAGAATTCTGAGTGTATACATGCTCAGTCACCCAGTGGTGTCCAACTCTTTGTGATTCATGGACTGCAGCCGTGGACTGCAGGCCTCCAGGCTCCCCCGTCCTTGACATTTTCCAGGCAAGACTACTGGAATGGGTTGCTGTGTCCTCCAGGGGATCTTCCCTGCCCAGGGATCAAACCCATGACTCCTGCATCTCCTGCAATGGCAGGCAGATTCTTTACCACTGAGCCACCTAGGAAGCCCATAACTTCATAGCATTAGATTAGATGCAAAGGTACCAACATAAACTGATAGACCTTCTTTAAGTCTGTCTACTGAGAGGCCTAGAAGCAGCATCAAAAGGGCAATGAGCATAACTTGAACCCTTGGAAGCAACTAGATCTCCACGGAAAAATGGTGAATTGTCTAGGGCTGAGCCACTAAAACTATAAGAAGCATCTCAAATGTTGTGTTGAGCCTCAAAGTAAGAAAATACTTAAAGAATGGTGTGACACAGCAATTCCACTACTGGGCATATGCCCTAAGAAAACCATAACTGAAAAAGACACATATACTCAAAGGTTCACCACTGCAGCACTATTTACAAGAGCTAGGACAGTGACACAACCTAGATGTCCACCGACAGATGAATGGATAAAATGTAGTGGTACATATATGCAAAGGAGTAGTACTCAGCCATTAAAAGGAATAACGTTGAGTCAGTGAGGTGGATGAACCTAGAGCCTGTTATATCTAGTGAAGTAAGTCAGAAAGAGAAAAACAAATATCTATTAATGCATATATATATATATGTGTGAAATCTAGAAAATTGGTACTGTTGAACCTATTTGCAGAGTATAAACAGAGACTCAGACATAGAGAACAGACTTAAGGACACCATGGAGGAAGAAGAGGGTGGGATGAATTGAAAGTAGCTTTGAAAATATATGCATTACCATATGTAAAATAGATAACTAAAGGGAAGTTGCTATATAACACAGGGAGCTCAACCTGGCGCTCTGTGACAACCTAGAGGGGTGAGATGAGATGGGAGATGGGAGGGAGGTTCACAAGGGAAGAGACATATATCTATGGCTGATTCATGTTGATGTATGGCAGGAACTAACACAACATTATAAAGCAATTACCCTGCAATTTAAAATATTTTTTCTTTTTTTTTCTTTTCTTTTTCTTTTCTTTTTTTTTTTTTTTCCAGTGGGTTTTGTCATACATTGATATGAATCAGCCATAGAGTTACACATATTCCCCATCCCGATCCCCCCTCCCACCTCCCTCTCCACCCGATTCCTCTGGGTCCTCCCAGTGCACCAGGCCCGAGCACTCGTCTCATGCATCCCACCTGGGCTGGTGATCTGTTTCACAATAGATAATATACATACTGTTCTTTCGAAACATCCCTCCCTCACCTTCTCCCACAAAGTTCAAAAGTCTGTTCTGTACTTCTGTGTCTCTTTTTCTGTTTTGCATATAGGGCCATCGTTACCATCTTTCTAAATTCCGTATATATGTGTTAGTATGCTGTAATGTTCTTTATCTTTCTGGCTTACTTCACTCTGTATAATGGGCTCTAGTTTCATCCATCTCGTTAGAATGGATTCAAATGAATTCTTTTTAACGGCTGAGTAATATTCTATGGTGTATATGTACCACAGCTTCCTTATCCATTCATAAAATATTTTTTCAAAATATGAATGTGGAACATGTCAAGAGAACATTAGAGTCAGCTTGAAGAGCCAAGACTCTGAGAATATGACTTGAAAATATATTTTATAGTAGATTATAACCCTGTTTTTAAAAATGAAAATGCCCGAGTCTAGCCTGATGCAAATAAATGATAAATAAATAAATAAATATATGAGAAAGAAAGAAAAGAAATAAAAGAAACTGTGAAGAAAATCACATAGCAGGAACCATGGCTTTTGCTACAGAGATGCAGTTCACCAGTGGTGACCCAGAAGGAAGAAAGCTGGAAAGCAAAGAATTGCCCATCAGACCTCTCTCCCACCCTCCGCCCCACCAGCCTCCTGCTGGTGCCTCCCACTGACGGCTCCTCACCAGACTAGAGGTCATGGCAGCACATCAGTGCAATCTGTGCAGGTCAGATTCCTGGAAGATAGGAAACAGAATGACAAGATGGTTTGTGGACCCTTAGGAGCAAAAAAAGGTGATCCAGCAAACTCTTCAATGTGGTTGCCACAAACGCTTTTCCAAAACTGGCATTTTAGCTATTTTTGTTCGCTCTGATCATGTCCTACTCTGCAAACCCCATGGACTGTAGCCTGCCAGGGTCCTCTCTTCATAGATTCTTGAAGTAAGAATATGGGGGTGGATTGCCATGCCCTCCTCAGGGGATCTTCCCGACCCAGGGATCGAACCCACATCTTTTATGTCTCCTGCATTGGCTGACAGGTTCTTTATCATTAGCACCACTTAGGAAGCCCATTTATTAAATAATTATTGCCAAAAAGACAGAACTTCATGAAAACCAAACTCTTCACAGCTTGGTCCTAGCCTGTCTTTTTAAGTTTTTCTCCACCACTGCCTCTCTCATAAACTAAACTCCAGTCTAACCAGACTATGTGATGTTTTTGAAGCCATTCACTTACAGCATTATGGCTTTATCTACCTAAGTTTCCCCTTGCTTGGAGTATTCTTTTTTCACTTATTAACACAAAATTTCCTACGGATCCTTAAAGGTCTGGGTCAAATATAACCTCATTTCTTTTCTTTCCAAACATCATTTCTTGTTCAGTCACTACATCATATCGAACTCTGCAACCCCATGGACTGCAACATGCCAGGCTTCCTTGTCTTTTGCCATCTCCCAGAGTTTGCTCAAACTCATGTTCATTGAGTCAGGGATGCCATCCAACAAGTAAAATTTTACTCCACTTTTATTAGGTAAAGGTAATTGATGAGAGATTTGTGCTTCAATAATCCTATTCCAAAATCAATTATCAACATATACCATGTAATGTATTATTTTTTTTTACCTCTTTCTCAGCTAAACTGAGATCTTTGTATTTTTGCCCTATTCCTGATATAAAATTCAGAAGCTTTATAAATAGTTGTTGAGATGAATACGTGATGACTCAAGTTGCATAGCAATCTGATTTTCATACTACTCTTCATGAAACTCTACATTCAGTCACTATGTTCTAAGAGTCAGTTCCTCAAATCACCAGGCACCTTCATCACCACACAGCTAATTCAACCAAATCACCAGCTCTTATATTTACTTTATATACAATATTTTCTTTGAGCAAAAATTCCACTGCTAAAACATTTTGAAAAAGTATTAAGACACCACAGAATATTTTAAGAATATCTTGCATTTATATAACTGACATTGAAAATTACATATACATTTGGCCCATGTATGTGCAGTTGGTTGAATCTGTAGATAATGGAACCTTCAGATAAGGAGGGAAAATATCCAAGGATGATATAGATAGATAGATAGATACATACATACATAATTAGATTTGATTATAAAATAGCATCATATAGGAGGAATGACTTGGTTTTTATGTCCTCCTTTTATAAAAATTGAAGATTCAAGAAAGTTAAATAACTTGCTCAACATCAAATATCTTGCAGTGAGGCAGGACAGAGTGTCCATGATGAATAGTATTCTCTTTTAAGGAGTTTGTAAAAACAAAGGAGGAAATGTCAATAAACAGACTCTCCTAATAATGGCTGAAATTCCCTGTGTTGTACAATATACCATTTTTGTCTACTCATAGTAGTTTATATCTTTTAATTCCATACTCATAGTTTACCTCTCCCCCATCTCTCTCCCAGCTGAATCCACTAGTTTGTTTTATGTATCAGTGAGTTTGCTTCTGTTTCACTTTATAAATTTGACTTTTATTTTTTAGATTTCACATATAAGTGATAATATACAATATTTGCCTCTGTCTGGCTTGCATAACTATTATTTTGCAATAACTTTAAATGGAATATAATCTATAAAAAATACTGAATCACTGTTGTATACCTGAAGATAACAGAATTCTGTAAATCAACTATGCTTCAAAAAAATTACATAGGGAAAAAAGAGAGAATCTCTCTCGGCAAAGATCTTGGAAAAAATTCAAACCTTCTGAATTTAAGACTGGAAAGTCTACATCAAACCCCCTGTTCTCCCTAGAGAAGCATCAGCAAAAATTACCAATTTGCCTGTGAAAAGGGAGGACAATTTTCTCTTGATGTGCTTTCTTTCCTTCTTTTAGGTCAAGTAAGTGATACTTTTCTATACAAGGAATGTCATCCTGTTAGCCTGAGGAGATTAATGCAAGTCTTAAATGAGAGTGATCTGTTTTTCCTTCACTGGCCAGGTCTGGCTGAGGAAATGAATTGCTGCCGATTTTTTGCACAAGAGAAATGTTGCTCTTACTAGAATTACTAAATTAAATTGGAGATTTCCTCACATTAACTCCTCAGTGATTGCTACTACAAGAAGTATTTTATTTTGGCAACTTTTGTTATAGGAAACAGAATTTCAAACTGGTTCCAAGAGGAGGGTAGTTAGTTACAAATACATGAAAGATGTGACTTTCATGGAAATCTAAGAACAGAAACATTGCAGGAGGAATTTGAACACCTGTAACTTGTAGGAGAGTCTAGACATGGGTTAGTGACAGGCACCTCAGTGGTAAAAGGAGTCACAAGATTTCTGTTGAAGTAATTGGCCATGAACATGAACACAGTTATGCTTTGTATGTCTGTTTATTTTCAGTCTACTAATCACTCCATATTTTTAATATTTCCTAACTTAAATTCTCAAGACAGTCAGACCTGCTAGTCTAGAATTGTTTCTTAACATTTAATATGGATACAGAGCAACTGGGAATCTTGTTAAAATGCAGATTGATTCACGAGGTCTTGGGTAGGGCCTGAGATTTTGCATGTTTGACTAACTATATGGTGATGCCAGAGATGCTTGTCTACAGATCATGGTATGTGTGCAAGGTAGAGAATCTTACCAAGTCAGGAAATAGGTGTACTAGGCCAGTTCAGGGGTTTGACTACCTTTAGGTTTTGTGCCTATGATTTGTCCAATCACTTGGGGCCAGAGTTTTGGGATAGGTTGCTCATTGTATCAAATACACAGGAACTGTGAGAGGGGAAGCTTACCAAGAAAGAGACTGGGGTTAAGGTGGCACTTAATGCCTCCAGTAAGCAGTTACTTTCCACTGAGCATTGGATTTAGTTCAGTAACTTTATCCACTGGTGAGTATCATCACTAAAGATCAAAAGAGAGCCAGACACTCAGAGACTCTCTACTCACCATATTACTTCTTGCTTTAATTTCAAGATATGAAGAAGTGACCTCATTTTCTCATAGTCTACTTACAGTGGGGAGAATTGTATTCACTAGTAATTTCACTAAAAAATGTGTTCCTCTTAAAAGCAACCATCTTGGTAATTGGTATGTATTAACCAAAGTTGTAGTCTCAGATATTTTTTCTTCATGTTGTGGAAAAATTTAGAAACTGGGATTTTTAATGGAAATTCTCTATCCTGAAAATGGGGTGATCATTCTAGAATACACCCTGTATCTGATCACCATTGTTGATTATTTACCTCTAGAATAAAGACCAGGTTCTTCTGCTCTTGGGACACTTCAGAATCTGATTTCAGTGTATCTTTCTGTATCATCTCCTATCACATTGCAGCAAGTCATATTCTGTGTCATGCTATGTCATATCTATTTATTTGCTATTACTTATCTCAGCGAACATTTGAGACTCTGTGGTTTTTAGTCCAGGTCTTTTTACCTAGAAGCTGGTTCCTTATATATTTGCAGCTCCTATTTCTGCCCATCCTCTGATGATTCCCCTCACAATTAGTTATATCATATTCTTTGCTCCAACAGCCTAAAATAGTGCTTAGTACAGTATATTTGTTTATGCATGTCTACTATAAAGAGCCTCTTGATAAAAGTGAAGGAAGAGCATGAAAGAGCCAGCTTAAAACTAAATATTAAAAAACTAAGACCATGGCATCCAGCCCCATTATTTCGAGGCAAATAGAAGGGGAAAAGGTGGAAGTAGTGATAAATTTCCACTTCTTGGGCTCTAAAATCACTGCAGATGGTGACTGCAGCCATGAAACCAGAAGATGATTGCTTTTTGGCAGGAAAACTATGACAAACCTAGACAGTGTGTTGAAAAGCAGAGACATTACTCTGCCAACAAATGTCCTTATAGTTAAGGCTATGGTCTTCCTGATAGTCATGTATGGTTGTGACAGCTAGACCATAAAGAAGGCAGAGTGCCAAAGAATTGATGCCTTAGAACTGTGGTGCTGGAGAAGACTCCTGAAACACCCTTGGACAGCAAGGAGATCAAACAAGTCAATCTTAAGGAAAATCAACCCTGAATACTCATTGGAAGGACTGATGGTGTGGCTGAAGCTCCAATATTTTGGTCAACTTATGTGAACAGCCGACTTATTGGAAAAGTCCCTGATGCTGGGAAAGATTGAGGGCAGAAGGAAAAGAGGGTGTCAGAGGATGAGATGGCTGTATGGCATCACTGATGCAACGAACATGAACTTGGGCAAACTTCGGGAGTTGGTGAGGCCTGGTATGCTGCAATCCATGGGGTCGCAAGTAGTCAGACATGACTGAGTGACTGAACAACAACACTATAAAAATTATTTTAAATATTTTATCTTTATAGATCAAACTAGTCAATCCTAAAGGAAACCAGTCCTGAATATTCACAGGAAGGACTTATGCTGAAGCTGAAACTCCAATACTTTGGCCACCTGATGCACAGAGCTGACTCATTGGAGACTCTGATGCTGGGAAAGAATGGAGGCAGGAGGAGAAGGGGGTGACAGAGGATGAGATGGTTGCATAGCATCACCTCCTCAGTGAACATGAATTTGAGCAAACTCTGGCATGCCGCGGTTCATGGGCTTGCAAAGAGGTGGACACAACTTAGTGATGGAATAAAAACAACAATCTTCATAGATAAGCAATGTTTTATTAAATAAAGGGAATGAAGGAATCAGTTGGTCTGCAGAGGTACAGTTTAAGATGCAGCAGTTGAGGGCATCTGGGTGGGGGTGGGGGTGTGAAAGCCCGGGAAGAAACAAGTAAATAACAAGAGGTAAACCGTAGCTGAGCCACTCACCACACACCCAGTGAATGGACTCGCACAAGTATTTCTGCCATTTGCTTCTCACTTGACTCTCTGCTGGGTCTGTTTGTTTTCAGCAAGTTAGAATGATTTTTAAACCCTGAGTTCACAGCTGCTGGAATATTTACTTCTTCTAAACGAAACCACTCTTTTCTCTTCATTATTCAGGATTTTGGTGCTACAACAGCCGCTAAACTGAAAGTCAACACCAAAAGGTGACTCATGGAAATGGCAGGGAAAGAAAATCAAATATTAAATAAAGCCAGTTCCTTCACTCTCCCAAACTGATTATTGTTCCTTAGAAGATAAAATATTTAATCCTCCCTAGAGCTATGGAATTCAGGGGCTCTTATTACCAAACAGCTTTATTGCAACAGGTTAGATGTGTTCATCTTAGCACTTTATAAGTTTGCCTGGAAAACATTTATACTCATGAAGTCATTTGGCTGAGCTTTATTGGCTTATATTTATTCCAGAGAAAAGCAATTTATTTTTCTTTGCAGAAGTAGCTCAGTGCTTTCCTGTTTTCTCATGCCATCCTTGATTTTAAGTGATTACAGTTTTGACCGTCTGACCCAGAGATTTTATATATGTATGCTTCCCTTTTGCTCCAGAGGGCATGATGTGAACATATTTACTATGTAACATGTAGTCTATTACTATAAAGAATAGTTTATTCTATTCAGCTCAAAGACATGTTAATAGACATTATGAGTTAATAGCAGAGAGAGAGAGAGAGGTATATGAGTGTTATGTTTCCATTTGGATAGTTCGTCATTATTTCAAAAGATCAATCTCTTTCCCCTGGCAGGGGGGAAAAAAATTATATATATATATATATATATATATATATATATATATATATATATATAGAGAGAGAGAGAGAGAGAGAGAGAGAGAAGAAAAGAGAAAGTTTTGAGAAGAGGAGAAGTGACCCAGGGGGAAACATGGGACAGAGTGGCTGGTTTGGCAGCTAGGGCCAGCCTACTTCTCTTGTCTCGCTGGTGGCTCCTGGCAGCCTTTACAAGCTGAAACTCCTTGGTGGTCTTAGAGGCAAAGTTTCTGAAGGCCCCGGAAATGGCCCATGCACTTAGGTCAAACATATTAAGAAACCTCAAATCATGTTGCACCCCTCCATCTTTCACTGCATGTGGTCCCTTTGGCCCCAGGAGCTCTGCACACAAAATAGGAAGTATTTATTCTGTAGTTCATACTGGCAGCTGTTTGCATCCAGAACCTTAGATCTCCCAGTAGACTCTACCTGCTTGTAATCTTCATACTCCAAGTAAAGGAGAGTGAGTACCACTTTGGCTCTGGAAATTCTTTTATAATTGCCTCCGTTGCCCACCAGGTGAAGTTTGAGCTGAATGTCTCCACTAAGTCTGCGGGTCCTGTCTGCCGCCAGAGGAAGAGGCTGGGTTCTTCCCACAGGGCACATTCTGCTGGTCGTATATATGTGACAGCTGTTCAGTATGGAAGGGATTTCCTGTCTGGGGCTCCACCATGGTGGGAAGTCACCTTGGAAAAGACCCTGATGCTGGAAAAGATTGAGGGCAAGAGGAGAAGGGGGCAGCAGAAGAGGAAATGGTTGGATGGCATCACCAACTCAATGGACATAAGTTTGAGCAAGCTCCGGTAGACAGTGAAGGACAGGGAAGCCTGGCATGCTGCAGTCCATGGGGATGCAAATAGTCAGACATGACGTAGCAACTGAACAACAACAGGGATATGACATGCTGATGCAACTGGGCAGAGGCACCTCCCAATTCTTTGCACAGGGAGGCCTGGCTGGGCTGCACCAAAGCTGCCACAAGAGGCCCCAGGACTTAGCCTGGCTCGGTTCTTTGCTTTCTGGCTGAGGCTTGCCCTCTCTAGATTTGAGGAATTCCTGTTTTGATTTCTGTTAGTGGAGAGATTGCTCTCTGTGGAGGTAATAGGAGTTATTTTCTTCTTCTCCAAGACAAGCAGGGAGGTGGCCAGCAAGTTGGTTGTGCTGCCAGTTTTTGTTCTGGCTCCTGGTCATTCTAAAGCTGCTGATTGTCTGCACTGCTGCTCTGAGAATTAGAGATGGGAGTGGATTGGAGCGGCAGAACCTCCACTGGTTGAACCTCCATTGTTGAAACTCCATTGGTTGGCATTGGCAGAGACTATTCTCATGTGCAATGGGAAAGGAATGCTGCTGTTGGCCAGATTAGCAGAAGGCTGGGGCCTCAGAGTAATTGTACAGCCCTCCAATTCTGAGCTCGTATGTCCAGGAGCAGATGGGTGGCCATCACCTTAGACTTCTGGCCCATCAGTGAGTCCTTGAGCTCTTCTTGTGTGTAATCTATTAACACCATCAACTCAGCCCTCTGGGGGTCTTTGTAGTCAGGGAGTAGTTCCATAAGGTTTTAACTTCTCTTTATGACCCAGATTTATCCATGAATATTTCATAATTTGATCAAAAGTGACTCTCTTGGTGGGACTGAGAAAGAAATTTCTTAAGCAGGTTTTTACACTCCATGGACAAGTACAAGGGACTATGGTATGTTTCACTCCATAACTTCTCTCATGGCTCCTTGAGATCCAAAGGCAGGGATCAGATGACCCCTGCATATAGGATAGCTCTCAGCCTTCACACCCACCCCCTCACTTGGGTCTATCTTAAATTTTGCCCTGGAATAGTTCTGGGGCAGGAAAATTACTGCCACAAAAGTTGTGCAACTATTTGCCAAAGGTGAATTTTTTGCTGATGCCGAGGTCTACAATCCTAATTTCATGTCCACATCCAAGAGTAGGTTTTCTGCCTTTCAGTCTCAGTAAACAACCCACTTCTGTTGGCAGTACTCACACACAGCAGATACTTTCTGGTGGAATTTTCTTCAAACTTGTTTTCCTTTCATGTGCCATGAGCCTCTAGGTAATCTAACACATCTCTTCCACCAGCATATTCCATGATGAGGTAGATTCTCAGTCTTGAGATTAACTTGCTTTTCCTCTCTTGGGGAAAACAAACCCCGAATTTTCCGAAGTTTAATACTAAGCTTCATACTCACTGTCAATTCACTCTTAAAAATACATACCTTGAAATTTTATAAAAATAGAGCCTAGAAATTTCAACATTTACCATGAAGTAACAGATTTATAATCCACTTATAAAAGTGTTTAGTTTCCTTCTAGTTCATTGTATCTGATGGTTTTTAAGGGATTTGTGAGGTGCACAAACATTCACTGTTGGTGGCTGTGTAAATACCTTTTGGTGGGGATTTTATAGTATTTGTGGAATTAAAACATGCATATGCTTTTAACTTGCAGCTCCATTTTTACAAGTCTATTATGCAGAAACGATTATATGGACAGAAAGATATGTGTGCAAGGATGATCATAGCAGCATTATTTATAATAATGAAAAATATTTGTAATGATGAAAAATATAAGCTAAGATGAATGCCCATCCATAGAGAGGCAGGAAATGATCTATAATACATTCATATTTTGCTTAATGGATTCTTATCTTTTTGTTCATCCAGATAACCTTTATCCTTGTGATATTTGTTTAGAGATGTAACAAGACCATTATTAAAACCCAGTTCCTGCTCCCAACCACATAGTTTAAGCTGGAAATTGGCATATTTTAATTTCCCTGTCCTGTAAGCCAATGTTGAATGTCCCTGACTTGGGTAATTGAACAAAGATATGACAGTCATAATTCCACAGTCTTATACACATGCTGATTGATCCAGAGATGGATACCTAACCCAAACTGAATCAATTAAGAGTCATGTCATAGATTTTTGAAGTGTAACTAAGAAAAAGCACTTTGGGAACTTGTTAGTAGCCTCATTTCCCTTCCTGTAGAGATGTTTTGTTTTGCAAATCCAGCTGACAGTATGCAAGAATCTGAGTTTAGAGAAGAGTGTTCAAAATTTTGGTTTCAGGAAATACTGAGGCCCAACTCAAACTTATGATCCTATAGTACAATCATTCAATCCTTCTTTGGAATTCATGACCAATAAATTTCCCCTTTAAATCTCCTTAAATTTCTCCTCAATCTTAAATAGATCAAATTGAGTTTATGTTTTGACATATTGGTGAGTAAAAAGGCATATTTCATAACAATATGAATAATTTGGTATAATTTTTTTATAAAACTTGTACATTATTTGTATATGAATCTAAAAATCATCATAGAAGAGACACAGCCAAGTACTGACACTGATTGCTGGTCTGGATGAAGCACAAACTAGAATCAAGACTGCTGGGAGAAATATCGATAACTTCAGATATGCAGATGACACCACTCTAATGGCAGAAAGTGAAGAGAATCTAAAATGCCTTTTGATGAAGGTGAAAAAGGAGAGTGAAAAGATAGCTTAAAATTCAATATCCAAAAGATTAAGGTCATGGCATCCAGTCCCATAACTTCACGGAAAATAGATGAGGAAAAAGGGGAAGCAGTGACAAAATTTATTTTCTTGAGCTCCAAAATCACTGCAGACAGTGACTGCCGCCATGAAAGTAAAAGATGCTGCCTCCTTGGAAGAAAAGCTATGACAAACTTAGCATATTAGAAAGCAGAGACATCACTTTGCTGAATTAAGTCCATATAGACAAAGGTATCGGAGAAGGCAATGGCACCCCACTCCAGTACTCTCGCCTGGAAAATCCCATGGACAGAGCCTGGAAAATCCCATGGACAGAGGAGCCTGGTAGGCTGCAATCCATGGGGTCGCTAAGAGTCAGACACGACTGAGTGACTTCACTTTCACTTTTCACTTTCATACATTGGATAAGGAAATGGCAACCCACTCCAGTGTTCTTGCCTGGAGAATCCTAGGGACGGCGGAGTCTGGTGGGCTGCCGTCTATGGGATCGCACAGTCAGACACCACTGAAGTGACTTAGCAGCAGCAGCAGCAGCAGCAGTCAAAGTTATGGTTTTTCCAGTAGTCATGTACGGATATGAGAGTTGGACCATAAAGAAAGCTGAGTGCCAAAGAATTGATGCTTTCAAGCTGTGCTGTTGGAGAAGACTCTTGAGAGTCCCTTGCACTGCAAGGAGATCAAACCAGTCCCTCCTAAAGGAGATCAGTCCTGAATATTCATTGGAAGGACTGATGCTGAAGATGAAGCTCCAATATTTGGTCACCTGATGCGAAGAACTGACTCATTGGAAAAGACCCTGATTCTGAGAAAGACTGAGGGCAGGAGAAGGGAACAACAGAGGATGAGATGGTTGGATGGCATCACTAGTCAGTGGACATGAGTTTGAGCAAACTCTGGGAAATACTGAAGCACAGGGAAGCCTGTCATGCTGCAGTCCATGGGGTCGCAAAGAGTCAGACACAGTTTAGGACTGAACAACATCAAGCCTTGGAGTAGCAGGCAACAAGAGGAAGAACCTCTTTTGTTTTTTTTTTTATTGTATATTTTATATTGACTAGCATTTTAACAATTAGCTGTATTAGTCTAATAGTTGAAAAATAATTTTAAAATCCCATCAACTAAAACCTTCAAGAAAGAATATATGAAGAAAAACAATCAAATGCCTTGTACCACTCACTCTCAAAAGTTGATACCACATGCACCTGCATTGGTTCCACCGTGAAGCCAGTAGAGAGTCCTGATTTATTCTGATAGAAAACCAGAGTTGTGGAGTGTCTTCCCAACTCACAAATGCCTAATTTATGAACACCTGGCACATAAAGAGAAAGTTACTGGCCCAGTTCACTTGCCAGGAGACAGCATAGCTGCATGAGAAACGCTTCAGCTTGGCATTTTGAATTACACCCTTCTGTTTACAAGCTATGGAATACCAAGTGAGTTATTCTGCCTTTTTGCACCTCTGTTCCTCATCAATAAAATGTGCTAACAATGATTTTTAACTCGTTTGATTTCTATGAAATTTAGAAGAAACGGTGCATGACAAAACCCATCTCCTACAATGTACTCTATCCAGGCAAACGTCAGCCATCAAAAGGCAGTTTGTCCTCTAAGTGCTCAAGGTTTCACTGCATTTCCGTTTTTTTCCTCTAATGGCAAGCTTGGTATCTGTTACCAGGTACAGAAAGCAAATCCCTTGGAATAACGATTTTCCTGTCATGGTGACAAATGTCAACATGTTAGAATCAATTTCTTCAGAATTAATCCTTGTCCCACACATCTGCACATCATTTGATTGGAGTAGAGCTACCCTTACATTTATTAAGTTCATCACAATCAAAACAGAAAGCATGTTCTCCTTCAACTATGCCATTTCAAAAATAATAAAATGCATGCTATTTTTCACATACTACAAATTCCTGAATTCTGATATCCCTTAGAGTTGATAGTGTTTGAATACGCACCATCCAGGCAGCAGGTCAGTAGCTAACTGTGTGGTAGACTGTTACTGCCTGAAATGGGCAGGCTTGGCCATAACCATCCATTGTACAATAGCTTTATGTGTTACTTATATTGCTAGTATGAGATGTATTGAGTTTAGCTGCCTTTTTTAATGTCCTCAAAAATAATACACTACGAGCAAGCAGCAAAACAGACAATATTGTATATTCAAAGAGTTACTGAACAGAGCAGCATGATATATATTAAAACTCTATATATCTGAATATTAATACATCTAAAATAAAATCTCTACATCAGAGAACAGTGTGTTGGAAGTTGACTACACTGTGTCTTCCTTTGTTGTTTATAAAATAATAACACTAGGATATATGCTAACTTAAATTCAAATAAACATAGTAATTAACATCAAGAAACATGTGAACTTCTTTACCCTTGGGGTTTCCCACTTCACACTGGCCTGTGGTCCTTCAACACAGAATCTACTGACCACAGCCTATACTCCAGGCCTATTGATTTTGATGGGCACTGTTTTGCTTCCACCAGAGGTCAAAGTTTTTCCTATAGCATCCTATCTAAAACAAAGCCCATTCTCCTACCATCATTTGCAGTGGCTGTACTTTTATTTCTAGTCTGTATATTTTTGCTGTCATTATAAGCAAACAGATTCAGTGAGTGAGCTGAAGTCTGCTTTAGATACAAAGGCCTTTACAAGTGGACCCTGCCACTAAGACAGTTGACTCTTGTGGAAGAATAAATTTACTTGCAGAAAGGATGCAACTTACTATGAGTTAGAAACTTCACATAGTCCTCAGATAGCAATTAAACTCACGATGTACTGTTAATGTCAAGCCTCTAGCGTTTGAGATAATACCAGCTTGGACACATAAGGTCAAAGAAAGCACATAGGAAAAAGCTGAACAATACTACCCCTGGCTTCTGTGTGAAAAGGAGAGAACACACGGGACCACTCAGAGAACTGCCATAGAATTTTGGTTGGACTAAGAATCCAGATACGAGAGTCAGGAAATTTGTATCATCAAGGAGGGAAGTGGGAGTTTTCAGGGAGAAACAGATTTTCTTATTAGAAAACCCACTATCACTGGAGAGGCCAATAACTTGCAAGAGATGAATCTTCAAGAGGCAAGATAAACCTTGAGTCTGTCACACAGAGTGAAGTTAAGTTAAAAAAAGAAAAACAAAGATCATATGTTAATTCACATATATAGAATCTAGAAAAATGGTACTAATGAACGTATTTGCAGGGCAGGAATAGAGACGCAGAATAGACAATGGACCGATGGACACGTGGCCAGGGTGGGTGGTGCAGAGGGGAAGGGGAGGATGGGGCAAACTGAGGGAGTAGCATCAACATATATACACTGCCTTGTGTGAAGTCGGTAGTGGGAAGTTGCTGTATAGTGCAGCGAATTCAGCTCGGTACTCCGTGATAACCTAGAGGGTTAGGATGGGGGCGTGGGAGGGAGGCTCAAGAGCGAAGGAATGTATGTGTCCATAGAGCTGATTCACCTTGCTGTAGAGCAGAAACCACGCGACGCTGTGAAGCAAGTATATTCCGATAAAAAGAAAGATGCAAGAAGTTCCCAGGAGATGCAACACTATCTCTGTCTTCTGTAAACAGAGCTTTCCCAACTCAAAAAGCCTACTGTCTATCTTTAACTCAGGTATCACTTTCAGAAGTGAGCGACACTCGCATTAGGAGAGGGAGGCGCGTGGGGATGAGACTCACTGAAAGCGCCACGGCCTTAAGTCGGCATCTCATGTGTCCTCTTGGACGGCACCTCTTGGAGTAAAATGTCACATGGCAACATTTACTACTTAAAACGCTTATTTTCTTTTTGGCCCCATTCTAACTTTTCCCCCTGTGTTGTTTAGTTGAATTTCCACAGTTAAATACAACTACAGGATAATCCAATTAAAGCAGTATTTCTGAATCAGAGCCCTCGGGATATCATGGGAAGATTCATTGCATACCTGTAATATGCTGGTAGTTTTATTCCCTGCCACATTGGGGATTAATGAGGTATTTATGGAAAAACCATTAGAATTATGTACCATGCATGGTATTGTGTTTTTGAGGAAATATGATTTAAGTTTCAAATAATTTATAACCAGGCTTTATAACTGATGCTTTTTTATAAAGTGAGTTCTACTGGGATGAGAATAGTACACTCAGAGAAGCTCATGTGAGCCTATTTTCTTCACATTCAGGTCCCTCTGAAAATGGATTCAAATTCTTAAATTTCTACATTTAGGTCACTCCCTTGCTCTCATACTGAAATTTTGTCTTTCCTTGTTCCTAGTTTTCCTATCACCCAATATCTAGGAAAAATCTTTTGCAATATCTCTGACCTTGCACATAATTGTTGTTCAGTCACTAAGTCTTGTTCGCCTCTTTGTGACCCCATGCACTGCAGTATAGTAGATTTTCAAATTTTACTTATTGATTGAACAAATGAATGTATCAGCCAGTGAATGCATGAGTGAATAAACAATGAGTCGAAAAAGTGATTTTCTGATTTAATTTAACATCGTAGAGAATGGACTTGGGGACACAGTGAGGGAAGGAGAGGGTGGGAGGAATTGAGAGAGTAGAACTGACATGTATAACACCATGAATAAAACACACAGCTAGTGAGGAACCACTGTGTAATACAGGGAACCAGCCTGGTTCTCTGTGATGACCTAGAGGGGTGAGATGGGGAAGGGATAGGAGGGCCACTCCATAGGGAGAGGATATATATACATACAGTATATATAATTATGACTTATATGTGCAGTTATATGGCAGAAACCAACAGAACATTGTAAAGCAATTATCCTCCAATTAAAAATAAAATAAAATCTATTCTTAGTTCTAAGCATTGATGAGCAGAGTTCTAACGACACTGTTATGGCCAATAGGTGACATTCTTTCTCCCTTCATCTTCTAGGACCCTCCTTTCTTAAAGTTCTGTCTCCAGGAAATTGATGAATCAAGCCACTCACCTGTTTACCTGGTTCTTCTGCCTTGTTTCATTGGCTTTTGGATAAACACGACATTGCAGCTTTCCATGGGGTCACAAAGAGTCGGACACGACTGAGTGACTAACGCTACAAAAAGAAGACATGATGAAGGACTAAATCTGACTAAATCGATACTTCTCCCTCCCACTCTCTCTCTGTTTTTATCTTCCACACCCCCATCCTTTATCTTTCTCCTAATTCTTCAATATGGTGCATCATTCTGCTTCTGACTTTTTAACCATAATCTCATTATCCACTTACTGATTAAATCTCACACCTCCTCAGCAACTTATTCCTGAATTCTTTGGATGGCTTTTAGATCCTCCTAAAATTCTTCACCACATTTCAAAATCTATTTCTGAATATACACTGTATTGCAAGTGAACTTGCACTTAACGCCATCAAAGCACAGGAAAGCTTTGCCATTCATTTCACTGCTTGTTTTTATTCCACTGTTTTCACTTCACTGGTGTGATGACAAACTCCCAAGGGGAGTCACTTTCCAGGGGACAACTGATGGGCAGTTGATGTCCCACCCACACCAACTGTACTTTGGGCTTCAGGTACAGAAACCAGTGGTTTCTGTATGTTATGTATTAAATGTCCCATTAAATACACTGATCATTTAGTACACCGATATGTATTAAATGTCCCATTTTGGGATAAGTGACACATACACCTACACATACATAATTCAGTTTTAGCATCACAAGCCTGTAGTTTTTACTCTATTATCTCATTTTATAAAGTGTGAAATTAAGCCTTGAGAGGTATCTTAAACCCAGGGACAGATCTCATTTTTGGAAAGGTGGTATTAGATCTCAGCCTCTTAACTCCCACTTTACCCTGCTCTCTTTCAAGACAAACTTTTGCCTAAAGCACATTCATTGTTACCTAGTTCCAGAACTTTCTTTTTCATGCTAAATGGAAACTCTGTACCCATTTAGCAGTTACTTCCTATAGTGGGGTTGGTTGTACACTGTTAATATGGTTAATGCCCTGAATGTACATTTCAAAAAAAAAAAAGGTAAATTATCTGTTATTTGTACATTACCACAATAAAAAACCACACACACACATTTATAATCTTCTTTTCCCCAATGTTTTTCTTAACTCCCTTTCCTTAAAAGTTATGTCATTAATTACAGAGTCCAGGATGAAATACCTAAGCTGGTTTTATTAAGTTAATATCTTGTGTACTATTTTTTTTATTATCTCCATTTTCGCTTTACCTGGTTAAATATCGATTTTATGGCACAGGGACAGAGGTAGCATGATCACTTATCAAAAACTGTATTTCACAAGGGGACTGCAAAGAGTTTTAAAACACTAAAGTTTTCTGCTATAGGAATGCTATTTCTCAGAGAGAAATGCACCATTTGCACAAAGAATTTCCTGGTATTTTATTTGGTCTGTTGAGTATAAAATGAATCTTGGGGCTTTCACTTGAGTTTCCACTTGACAAGCGCTTGACGTGCTGTTGATGACTTCCAAATCTCTTTTCCAGCCCACACCTCTCTCTCGAGCACTAGAACATATATCCAGCTGCCTACTGGACATCACCTTGATAGCCCACAGACACTTTCAACTCAGCTTGTCCAAAGCAGTACTCATTATTTTGCACTCTCAGACCTGCTCCCACTTCTGTATTTTTTATTTTGTTGAAAGATATAACTATCCACCAAGATGCCCAAACAAGATGTCCAGGCATCATTTTCAAATTTTCCTCTCCCACCCACATCTTATCAATCATCACATTCTTTAGAGTCTATCACAGTATCTCTCAAGGTCTATTTCAAAGGATCAGCCTACTTACACCTACACATGCATGTACACGCAAAACCTTCCATTTTGATTGCTTATTATGACACCTTCATCTATCCATTTGCTCTGAAAAATTGATCTCTGTAGTCACAGAATCTCAACCAAAAGAAAACTTTGGAAAATATATCAACAGAAGATAAGAAAAATGGACCATTTACCCGGAGACTTTACTGCAAATTTTAATTTTCTCTCTCTCTCTCTTTTTTTTTTTTTCTGGTATGTCAGTGAATGTTTAAATGGCAGTAGGCAAGTTGATTCTCTTTCTTACTTAGATCAGGTCTAAATAAAAGCTTTCCCTCAACACACTTGAAGACTCAAGCAATTGTGTTCATCACCTCTTGGAGAAGCAATTGTAGACAATATGAGAAATTATTTTAACGTATAAAAAATGTGTTTACCTGACATCACACTTGCTTTTATGTATGCATGCTAAGTCACTTCTGTTGGGTCCAACTCTGTGCAAATCTACGGACTGTAGCCTGCCAGGCTCCTCTGTCCATGGCATTCTCCAGGCAAGAATAATGGAGTGAGTTGCCATTCCCTCCTCCAGGGGATCTTCCCAGTCCAGGGATAGAGCCTCTGTCTCTGGTGTCTCCTGCATTGCAGGTGGATTCTTTTTTTTTTTAATTTTTAATGTTCAGCATATCTCTATTATTATTATACACAGATACTAAAATATCAGTAAATAGGCACAGAGTTGTAAGGAAATGATCTATAATGAACCAAATGTATTTTCATAACTCTTCAAGAATTTAAGCACAAAACATAATTACTGAACTATTTTAACAATGTCAGATTTATATTTTAAAAGCAAGCTGCACCAATGCATTTTGCCTCTTTCAAATATTAATATGTAAAAAACTCAGCCATTCTGTCTTTGAAGTCAGTTATTATTAATTTGTTTTTTATTTAATTTACTTATTTTAATTAGAGGCTAATTAATTTACAATATTATAGTGATTTTTGCCATACATTGACATGAATCAGCCATGGGTGTACATGTGTTTCCCATCCTGGACCCCCCTCCCACCTCTCTCCCCATCCCATCCCTCAGGGTCATCCCAGTGCACCAGTCCTGAGCACCCTGTCTCATGTATTAAACCTGGACTGGTGATCTATTTCATACATGGTAATATACATGTTTCAATGCTATTCTCTCAAATCACCCCACCCTCGACTTCTCCCAGAGTCCAAAAGTCTGTTCTTTACATCTGTGTCTCTTTTGCTGTCTCGCATTATTACCATCTTTCTAAATTCCATATATATGCATTAATATACTGTATTGGTGTTTTTCTTTCTGACTTACTTCTCTGTATGATAGGCTCCAGTTTCATCCACCTCATTAGAACTGATTCAAACGCATTCTTTTTAATGTCTGAGTAATATTCCATTGTGTATATGTACCACAGCTCTCTTATCCATGCATCTGCCAATGGACATCTAGGTTGCTTCCATGTCCTGGCTATTGAAAACAGTGCTGTGATGAACATTGGGGTATACGTGTCTCTTTCAATCTTGGTTTCCTCGGTGTGTATGCCCAGCAGTGAGATTGCTGGGTCGTATGGCAGTTTTATTTCCAGTTTTTTAAGGAATCTCCACACTGTTCTCCATAGTGGCTGTACTAGTTTGCATTCCCACCAACAGTGTAAGAGGATTACCTTTTCTCTGCACCCTCTTGAGCATTTATTGTTTGTAGACTTTTTGATAGCAGCCATTTTGACTGATGTGCAAGTGGATTCTTTACTAATAGCACCGCCTGGAAAGCCTCTTAGCTTAGGTAGGCTACTCCAAAAATCCAGAATACTACAGTATCAAAATTTTGACTCCTACATTGCAAAACATGTGGTCTAGGCATATGTGAAAAAAAAGAAAAGGATAACTTTTCCCAGACTTGTAAATTATTTTTGAGAATGTTGAATTTAAAGTCAGATATATGAAAAATAGTTGTCCCTCCTTCATTATCTACTAGGACATCATGCTGAAACAAGATTAATGAAAAATAGCAACTCAGTATTATCTTCCAAAATTTTGACATTCCTCAAAGGATGTCATAAGAAACGAATAAATAGGAAGTAATATATGATGAGTCCTTCAACTTCCTTTCTGTCTCTATTTATTAGTGAGATACAAAAGCCAAAGTCAGCCACAGGTGGCGGGATTCATGATGAAGTCTGTGATGCAGTAAGTGGAAACCACATCCTTTTTATGCTCTCTTAGAGTCCTTACACTCTCCCAGCCTCTTCTCAGCCCTAGTCATGTGACTCGTGACTACTAAGTATTAGATCCCAGCCTCTCTACTCCCACTTTACCCTGATCTTTTACAAGTCAAGCTTTTGCTGAAAACACATTCACTGTCACCTAGTTTCACAACTTTTTTTCAATGCTAAATGGAAACTCTGTACCCATTTAGCAAGTTCCCATAATGGGGTAAGTTGTACACTCTTAACACAGTTAATGCCCTGAAAATACACTTCAAAATGAATAAAATGATAAATTATCTGTTATTGTACTTCACAATGATAACTCTGAACTCTGGATGGTGCTCAGAGTGAAGTGGACCTCCTCGTCATCTTCCTGCACAGTTGGGGAAGCTGGGCACTCACTCAAATTCTCTTTCCTCTGAGGGAGAAACCATGGGGTAAGAAGATCTTTCTTGGCACTAAACTGTGCCACTTGGGGAAGTAGTAATGCAGGTAAAGTCATTTGTCTTGCTTCTTTTACCTTCTCCCGTGCATACAGACTTGTATTTTTTGCCCCAGAGGAGTGTTCAAACTTCAATTCTGGAAACCTGGACATCCCCAAAGTCTCTCTTACTCACAAATGACTGTCTAAGTAAGTGTTTTCCAGGGGCTCCCAGACCACAGTCAAGAGGGACTGGAGTTTGTTCATGAGACACTGCAGGGTCAGGGTCCAGTTGAGGCTCCACAACCAGGACCAAATATTCCCATTACACGAGGCATAGGTTGGCAAGACTCCCCCTGGGTCCCTTTGCATATGATGTGGGATCCCACAGCTCAAACAAAGGCAGTTTCTTCCACGGATGAATACCAGACTATTGTTACTAAAGGGGGAAAATGAACAGAGGACATCTATTCCAGCCATGCTGCCCATGTCACTCCAAAGTTAAAATCTTAATAGAAACAAAAATAAAAGTATACCTCAGTATAAGGTAAAATAATAACATAGCAATGTGCTCATTTTTACTTATTTAAATTTAATACACATGAAAACTCTAGAGTAAACTATTAGTGGGTGATAAATGGTCATGCAAGTTTGCAAGTTTTCTCCAGTTTATTTGAGGTGGCTTCATATTAGTTCTAAATAAACTGAAAAGTTTATAATATGTACATTAATATCAATTATTAGGAAAATAATGCATAAAGGCATATCTAAAATGCCAATGAATAACATAAAATGGAATCTTAAGAAAAGTTTAAATAATCGAAAAGAAGATAGGCAATCATAAACAGAGAACGAAAAATTTTGAAGACTAAGAGAAATCAAAGAATAAAATGGTACATCTAAATCCAATCTCATTTGTATTTATTTTAAATGTTACTGGAATAAACACACAAAAGGAAATGCAGAGATTGTACAACTGGTTAAAAAATAGCATAAATTTTCTACATCTTGCATACACATCTCAAATATAAAACAAATACAGATTAAACGTAAATGATGAAAAGGTGATACCTCATGCAACTGCAAGCATAAGAAAGCAAGAATGGCTATATCAATAAAATATTCTTTAAGTCAAAGATATTTGACTTTGATGATGTGGAATATTTCACGATAAAATGGTCAGTTCAAGAAAAAGACAAAAAAATTATATCCTTTGTATCAATCACATGAATTGAAAATTAAAGTAATTAAAATAATCAATCTATTATCATTTTTGAAAATTTAACAGCTCCCTCTTTCAACTGATAGAACAACTAGATAAAATACCAACAAAGGCATAGATGACCAAAGTAATATTAAAAAAAAAAAGAAAAGGAAAGATACAAAACGCCGGAAGTGTAAAGAGGCAAACTTTTTCTCTGGGGCAGGCAACATGACTGCTTATATAGAGGAATCTAAGAAATTGATAAAATAATTATTTGAATAAGCACATTTAATAATGTCAGAGGACACAAGGTTTATTTACAAAAATAAACCTCTGTGTTTATATATTACCAGTAAAGAAATGGAAAAATCAAACTAAAAACTTCATTTTCTTTATACCACCAACCACCCAAACTAAGAGGTGTATTTAACACAAGATATGTAAAGAAACAGTTTCAGTGTTCTGAAAGATACAAATACTACTGAGAAATATTAGAACTAAGGAATGAAAAAATATACTGCTTGGAGGTCAATATTGTTAAGATACTGATTTTTCCAAATTAGTCTACAGGCCTTTATTTAATTTCATGCCTCATCTACAAGCTTTTATTGTAGCATTTGGTTAGCTAATTCTAAAATTAATACAGATATGGAAATGACATACATAGGTCTACAAATTCAAGAAATTCAATAAATTCTAAATATGATAAACTAAGAGATTCATATTAAGATATATTATTATCAAAGTAGCTAAGTCAAAGATAAGATATAATCTAAAAGCAGTGAGAAAAATGAAGCAAATTTACCAAGCACAAGAGATCCTCAGTAAGGTTAGCAGTCATTTTCATCAGAAACCATAGAAGCAGAAAGGCAGTATGATGACATAAAGTGTTGAGAGAGAAAAAAAAAAAAACTGGCAAGAGATAATTCTATATCTAGAAAATTTGTCCTTCAAAAAATGAAGGAGAAATTAAAATATCCCCAAGCAAATAAGCAAACAAACCCTAAGGGTATTTATTAAAACTAAATTTGCCCTACAAGGAATCCTAAAGGGAGTCCTTCAGATTCTAAAGGTAGAACACTAGACAGTAATCTGAAGCCATATGAAGAAATACAAGTTGACAATAAAAGTAAATACACAGGCAATATAAAGACAAATATCACTATATTTTTTGTAACTTCAGATTTTTATTTTTCACTCAAATGCATAAAAATAATTATAAATCTATGCTTGAGGGGCATATAACATATAAATAGGCCTTTACCAAGAGAAGATATAAAATTTCACAAAAATCACAAGAACTGATATTAAACATCAACTGTCTTTAAGAAAATGTAAATCAAAGTCACAATGAGATATCATTTCATAACCACTAAGATAGCTATAATTAAAAAAAGAAAAAATAGCAAGTGTTGGTGAGGATGTACAGAAATTGGAATACTTGTACATTGCCAATGGAAATGTAACATGCTAGGTCAGCTGTAGAAAAGAACTTGGCAGTTCCTTGGATAGCTACATATATAATCATCATATGGCCCAAGGTTCATAGCAATTTTATGACAGTGTTGTGAGACCATCACATTCTGGAACCCATTTTTTCTTGATGATATACATTGTGTTGTTGTTATTTAATTACTAAGCTATATCTGATTCTTTTGCAACCCCCATGGACTATAGATCACCAGGTTTCTCCATTCATGGGATTTCCCAGGCAAGAATATTGGAGTGGGTGGCTATTTCCCTCTTCAGGGCATCTTTTTGATGTAGAGATTGAACTCGTGTCTCTTACATTGCAAGTGTAAAAGAAATGCATGTTTATTCTCTTTTAATAATAAGGTTTTAATTTTTTCTATCTGACAAATCTACAAAGACAAAAAGTCAAATCCCATGGAGTGGAAATGAAGGACTAGTCAGATACTGGGAAGCAGCAATATGCAATCAGGTGGTGAAATCTGGGCTATAACGGTCTATGAACAGACACTCACAGTCTATTATTCCATCAGACCTTTCCCTCTCCATCATAAAGAATGATTTAAGCCGTTATCATCTCATGCCTGGAATGTTGCCATACTTCTGTTCTCTCTCCTGTCTGGTTCACCTCTCTCCATTCTGTCTTTAATATTGCACCAGAAAGGATCTTTCTGGAATATAACTCTGATCATGTCACTTCCTTGTGTCATACTTATTCATCTCTCCTGAAATAAGACTAACAGTGTCTTAGCATAAGAGAAAAAGCCTTCTATAATGTGGTCCCTCACATAATTATCCACATAGTTGGTTTTTAGTAAATAAAAACTTAGTCAGTGGATGATCAGTTGTTTCTATCAAGGAAATGAAAAGAAAAAGCAAGCATAATGGTGGGAATAAATTCCTTTACTTCATACATATTTTCTGGGTATCATCATGTCTGTGAAGGATATTGAAAGGAGAAAGGAGAAGATTTTCAAACCTCAAATATGTGCCTCTTCTGCCATATCTCTTGCCTCAAGCTTTAAGTATCTGAGAAC
Source organism: Muntiacus reevesi (assembly GCF_963930625.1). Taxonomy (NCBI): domain Eukaryota; kingdom Metazoa; phylum Chordata; class Mammalia; order Artiodactyla; family Cervidae; genus Muntiacus; species Muntiacus reevesi. The sequence continues at coordinate 117,511,848 of NC_089250.1, forward strand.
CTAGCAGGGAATACAAAGCTTATACAAAAACTGTCCTGTGGTTGGAACTTCATAAATGTGCTAAAGCAATTCAGTAGAAGATTTCCATTTTCACCTCGGAGACTTAGAAGAGGCTACAGACATTTGATCCGAGCCTTGATGGAGGAGTAGGGCAAGTGGGAAGAGACAAATCTCCATACCCTGGGGGGCCTTGGGTATGTGAAGTTCACGGAAGAGAAGCATGTTGTCACATTACTTAAGTGCAGGGCATGTGAGACTCAGCAACCAGCATGAGCAGTAGATTGGAACAGTATGGCTGGCTTTGGAGGGTTTAATTGATAGTAACAAAAATTAAAAGTTGGACTTTCTACATGAATACCTTGAAGCCCCAGCTAATTATCCACAAAGCCTGAACCCTGGATGCTTTCTCTCCCAGCTAGCCCTCCCAACCTATAATTCATTAGAGGTACCCTCTGCCCCTGAAATCCAGCAGGACTCTGTGGGGCTCCTGGGCACAAAAGCCTTTCTGTGTCCCCCATTTACTGATTATAGGAAATAGGCTTCATTCAGCCTCCAAGACCTTCCCTGAGCTCCAATGAGCAGGTTCAAATAGTTGCTAATTATGGAAGAAAGAAGATGGAGAGACAAGGGTTCGATCCAGTTCAGTTCAGTAGCTCAGTCGTGTTTGACTCTTTGCGACCCACGGACTGCAGCACATCAGGCTCCCCTGTCCATCATCAACTCCAAGAGCTTACTCAAACTCATGTCCATTGAGCTGGTGATGCCATCCAACCATCTCATCCTCTGTTGTCCCCTTGTCCTCCTGCCTTCAATCTTTCTCAGCATCAGGGTCTTTTCAAACGAGTTAGTTCTTCATATCAGGTGGCCAAAGTATTGGAGTTTCAGCTTCAGCATCAGTCCTTCCAATGAATATTCAGAACTGATTTCCTTTAGGATGGACTAGTTGAATTTCCTTGCAGTCCAAGGGACTTTGAAGAGTCTTCTCCAACACCACAATTCAAAAGCATCAGTTCCTTGGCATGCAGCTTTCTTTATAGTTCAACTCTCACAACCATACATGGCTACTGGAAAAACCATAGCTTTGACCAGACAGATATTTGTTGGCAAAGTAATGTCTCTGCTTTTTAATATGCTGTCTAGGTTGGTCATGGCTTTTTTCCCAAGGAACAAGTGTCTCTTAATTTCATGGCTGCAGTCACCAGCAGTGATTTTGGAGCCCAAAAAAATAAAGTATCTCACTGTTACCATTATTTCCCCATCTATTTGCCATGAAGTGATGGGACCAGATGCCATGATCTTAGTTTTCTGAATGTTGAGTTTTAAGCCAACTTTTCACTCCCCTCTTTCAGTTTCATCAAGAGGCTCTTTAGTTCTTCACTTTCTGCCATAAGAGTGGTGTCATCTGCATATCTGAGGTTATTGATATTTCTCCCTGCAATCTTGATTCCAGTTTGTGCATCATCCAGTATGGCGTTTCACATGATGTACTCTGCATATAAGTTAAACAAGCCTGGTGGCAATATATAGCCTTGATGTACTCCTTTTCTTATTTGGAACCAGTCTGTTGTTCCATGTCCAGTTCTAACTGTTGCTTCTTGACCTGTATACACATTACTCAAGAGGCAGGTCAGACGGCCTGGTAATCCCATCTCTTGAAGAATTTTCCACTCTTTGTTGTGATCCACACAGTCAAAGGCTTTGGCATAGTCAATAAAGCAGAAGTAGATGCTTTTCTGGAACTCTCCTGCTTTTCCAATGATCCAGCAGATGTTGGCAATTCGATCTCTGATTCCTCTGCCTTTTCCAAATTCAACTTGAACATCTGGAAGTTCATGGTTCACATACTGTTGAAGCCTGGCTTGGAGAATTTTGAGCATTACTTTGCTAGCATGTGGGATGAGTGCAATTGTTCAGTAGTTTGAACATTCTTTGGTGTTTCCTTTCTTTGGGATTGAATGAAAACAGACCTTTTCTGGCCCTGTGGCCACTGCTGGGTTTTCCAGATTTGTTGGCACATTAAGTACAGCATTCTCACAGCATCTACTTTTAGGATTTGAAGTAGCTCAACTGGAATCCCATCAACTTCACTAACTTTGTTCCTAGTGATGCTTCCTATGGCCAGGAGCTGTCAAAAGAAACAAAAGTGTAGCCTTGGGGCAGGGTCCTGGTCACCCCTGAAGGGATTTACATAACACTATCTTTGAGCTGTTCTGCAGATAGTGAAACCACCACCCGATGTGATAAGGTAATTGTATGCCGCCCACAAGCTCAGAGACCACAGGTCACCGGAGCCAGAAGGCTGATGATGCTGACTCCCACTTATCTCACAACTAACCAGTAAGAAGAATGTCCATTGAACTGATCACATCCTCTGAACCATTGCTGTGAAACTCCTCACTATCCCTTCCAAGTTGGGACTCAGTTTTGAGGACATTAGCCCACTGGGGCCCTCTTTGCCTGTCAAAAGAATAAAACTAATCTTTTCTACTTCACTCAAATCTGTCTCCGAGATTTAATTCAGTGTCAGGTTACAGAGGCCAGATTTTACTTTAGTCCCTTTCCATATTCTGCCTCCAACCCCATGATAGCAGGCTTTAGTCATTGTCTTGCTACCAAAGGAAACTGATTTCTAAAACCATTCTTCCTGTTTGTTGCCTTATATATCCCTAAGCTCAGTTTTCTCCCCAGAAGACTAGAAACAGGGGGGGAAAATGCTGGCCTGAACACAGATCTGCATTCTACTCATAGATCTTCTACTTGTAGATATGTGACCCTGGGCAAATTACTTAACCTGAGTAACCTGTAAAATGGTGATAACAATTCTTATCTTAAAGAGATGTCATGAGGGTAAAATAAAATGTTTAAGCCTCTAGTTCTTAGATGCTTCATGGAGTGTTAGTTGTCTTCCTACTCCAGTCTTCAGGCTCAATCAGGTCAAGTTTTGCATCCTTACTTCCCCCTCACTTCAGCCTTCAATTAGGGCAGCTTAATAAATTCTCTGCTGTGATCATTACTAACTCTCCTGGTTTCTTGCTCAGAGGCCAAAAGACAGCATTATACAGCAAGGCTTAAAGGCTCCTTTTTAAACTTAAACTAGGCTCACTGAGGAGGCTAAAAGCTAAAGCTTTGACCTGTTCTGGCATTTGAGCTGATTCGTATTAGTGCTGCCTTTGCAACAACTGGAGGAGAAAGAATGCTCTAATCAGTCTAAGCCTGGAGGAAAAGTAATTGCGAATTTATGGAGACAAAAACAGGTGTGTGAAATGGTGTGTAACAGAGCCTGCCACAATCTCCCAGGACATGGTTCCTGGTTGGGAGCCCTCATGCTAGGGGGAAAAAAAAAAAAAAAAACTAGGAGTATCTTGGCAAGTTTGTGTCACAGGAAGTGCAATATTTATTCAGCACATAGATAGCTGGTGGATGCACTGACAATTGCAATCCAGGCTCTTTGATTTGAATTCGGCTGGAGTGTTATTTAGAGACTTAATCATATAATGCCCAGTGGCACCAAGTACTCATGTGGATCTGATTAAAATCTTTGCTCCCACTAGTTTCAGGGTGCAGATAATTGAAGGTGGCCAGAAGAAAAGCATCTGCTTACTTGAATCAGGAAAAGTTGACAACTCTCAACTTCCGAGATGAAAACTACAAAGAACATCTCAGCATCCAAATATAGAAAAGCTGCTGGACTCTGTATATCTCGTCATTCTTTGCATCAGCTGGGCCTAAGACCAATCTCTCCTGCCAAGATTTGTTCAGTTATCTTTGAATCCAACTATTTCATAGACTCAGACTATTAGAGATGAAGGAATGAGTGATTCTAAGTATCCTATTTCAGAGATGAGGAAAATGAGACCCAAAGAGAGTGCAGCTTATCAAGATCCTAGAAACAGTTATAAGAACCAATGTGAAAGGAGAGGCTCCTGAGTCTCAGTGTTATTCTTTTTATGGCATTTATCAAGATACAGTAGACAATAATGCTAAATTTAGTTTTCTTCCCTCAAAGCAGAGAGGACTATTTGTCTATTTTTTCCAAAGTGCTAAGCTATGTGTGTGGAATCTATATTGTTATTTTCTAAATGTTGCTTGTACTTTAAAATTTCAATCCCTTAGTAGTCAGTTGGTACCATGTTCTTTATAGCTTAAATTTAATAGAGTTAGTAAGAAATAAAGAACACGAGATGGCTTTGATATTCACTGAGGAAAGAGGCATAAGACTCTGTTACAGACACACCTTAATTCATAAAATAGTTAAGAGGCCTAGAAAGACTAAAGTCCAAGCATAATCAAATGTATAAGAAATTCACTTTAATTATTTTTCAAGTAATTGGAATTCAAAGTCTTTGGTTATATCCCTAATCTTCTACTTTCACACTACATTCAAACTTTCAAAAATTGTGGAGCTCTTATGGGTCTCTTTTGATGAAAAATTGTTTAATGATTCTTTAGCCAGGTAACTCAAATATTTCCTTTTACTTTCATCAAAATGCTTCTGACCTGCCTGAGCTAATTTTTTCTCAGATTACTTTTAGTGTAGTCTAAGAAAAATACAATAGTTTTGAATACATTTAGGTATGAAGAACTTAAGATATTAAAATCCCCAGATGACTTCGGAAATGTATAAAATATTGACAGTAGGGGGACATCTGCAGTGATTTTGGAGCCCCCCAAAATAAAGTCGCTCACTGTTTCCATTATTTCCCCATCTATTTGCCATGAAGTGATGAGACCAGATGCCATGATCTTAGATTTCTGAATGTTGAGTTTTAAGCCAACTTTTTCACTCTCCTTTTTCACTTTCATCCAGAGGTTCTTTAGTTCTTCTTCACTTTCTGCCATAAGGGTGGGGTCATCTACATATCTGAGCTTACTGATATTTCTCCTGGCAATTTTGATTCCAGCTTGTGCTTCACCCAGCCTGGCATTTCACTTGATGTACCCTGCATATAAGTTAAATTAAGCCCGGGGACAATATACCACCTTGACATGCTCCTTTCCCGATTAGGAACCAGTCTGTTATTCCATGTCCAGTTTTAAATGTTGCTTCTTGACATGTATACAGATTGTTCAGGAGGCAGATAAGATGGTCTGGTATTCCCATATCTTTCAGAATTTTCCACAGTTTATTGTGATCCACACAGTCAGAGGCTTTGGTGTAGTCAATAAAGCAGAAGCAGATGTTTTTCTGGAACTCTCATGATTTTTCAATGATCCAGAATATGTTGGCAATTTGATATCTGGTTCCTCTGACTTTTCTAAATCCAGCTTGAACATCTGGAAGTTCACAGTTCATGTACTGTTGAAGCCTGTCTTGGAGAATTTTGAGCATTTTTTGCTAGTATGTGAGATAAGTGCAACTATGAACAAAGTTTGAACAAAGTTTGAACATTCTTTGGCATTGTCTTTCTTTGGGATTGGAATGAAAACTGACCTTTTCCAGTCCTGTGACCACTCTTATCTCCCAGAGTTTGCTCAAATTCATGTCCATCGAGTCAGTGATGCCATCCATCTCATCCTCTTCTGGCCCCTTTTCCTTTTGCCTTCAGTCTTTCCCAGCATCATGGTCTTTTTCAGTGAGTCAGCTCTTCGCATCAGGTGGTCAAAGTATTGGAACTTCAGCTTCAGTATCAGTACTTCCAATGAATATTCAGGGTTGATTTCTTTTAGAACTGACTGGTTTGATCTCATTTCTGTCCAAAGGACTCTCAAGAGTCTTCTCCAGCATCAATTCTTCAGTGCTTGGCCTTCTTTTGGACCAACTCCCACATCCTTACATGACTACTAGAAAAATATAGCTTTGACTGTAGGCACTGATTAAATAATACCATTTTGTCTTTCCATTAAATGTTCTGTCTATGCATTCTCATGTAGTGTCATGGCTTTCACTCTTATCTGTATGACTTTTCAGTCATCATCTTCAACCAAAACGTCAATCTTGATGACTTTTGATCAAGTCAGTCTTGATGACTTTTGATGACTGTGCATCAAATTTCCTGCTATACATCTCTACCTAAAGGACCCAAAACTAACATGTCCAAAGGTGAACCCACCATCTTACCACTTTCTCCCTCTCCACTGTGCATACACACAACATATACACTCTTGACTAATCTGCCTCTAGTGTTTCCCATCTCAGAGTATTTACATCACCATAATTCATCTAGCCAGACAAATTGGAAAGCAGCAGGCTCGTCTCGTCTCCTTCTCTCTCTCAAAATTTAGTGAAGCCTTTTCTCTCAGTGGCCCCAGTCTCTATTCCTTCAGGACAGAGTTTGACTTCTCCTTAAGTTGAAGCCTACCTCTTTAGACATTTCGCCTTTGAATGAACTTCATTTTCTTAAGCATATTATATTCTAGCACATCTCTCTTCTCTTCCATAAACATTTTCATTCCTCCTCGCAAGTGTTGCCCTATGAACTTAGGTCAAGATTTAACTCAAATGCTATGTTCTCTATGAGACTCTTCATCTTCAGTTTTCCTTTGTTTCTCTTCTAGCATTTTATACATTATACAGTGATGATCCCTTAATTTTTCTTTCTCTTGCATCCACTGCAAGAGATGATATGATGCCCCTTTCTTTTCCATTTGGCCAGCAACTAGCATTTTTTAGTAGGCATACAATAAATATTTATTGAGAATCGATTGAACAATGATTTAAGGTAAGAACAAAGCCCTAGGAAGAACAGGTCTAGTGGGTGGTCAGTCACTGGGGCATAGAGTAGGGAACCACCTTCTTAGCATGACCACCTCAGACATACTGAGGCGCACAGTTAATTTAGCAGCAGTCCCCTCAAGAGGCTCACTCAGTCCTGTACCCACCTAATAAATGGTAGGTCTGCTACTTAAATGAGAGTTGGCACCATAAATCTAGTAAAGAAAGATATTTGACACCAAAGTGCGGACTAAAATACTGTATACTTGTAGGTAATAATTTGACACATTGCATCAAATGTGTTAACCTATCACATAAGGAAATGGTTTGAAGATAAGCGTGTCTTGGCTCCAGGGCTTCTGATTAAAGTGCTAAATTATGAAAAAAAAATAAAAAAATTTTTTTAAAAAAGCTAAATTATGGATTCCCCATTGGCCTTATTCTTCTTAACATACCATCATAGTAACATTGATGAATTAATATGAACTTTCCAAAATATATTTCTATTTTAAAATGTTTCACTTTATTTCCCTTAAGTGTAAAGTATATTTCATTCAAGTTTCAAAGCTATGGGTTAGGAAGAGTGCCTACTAGTTTTACTGTTCTGGGATTGGGTGAACTAGTTACCATTCATCTCATCCATATAATTATAATTTTATAACTTTCATCATATGGCCTTACCAATTAAATGCCGGGCCAGCAGTTTCTCAGTTTCATCCCTGAGTACCTTCCTAATACTTGGGTGGATGCTCGTTCACCTCCCCGAGTAATATTTCTATAATTTCTTTATTAGTTAGATCCAGAATACCTTGAATGCTACCTTCTGGTGGACTAGTATAGTTTTTTTTTTTTAATGAGGGTGAAAATCTTACATAGTAAAGATGAGAGTCATTCATTTAATTCGTGCTTATTCTTTTATTATCCTTGAGCAATTTGTTATTTTTTGTTTGTTTAAATTATGGTTTAATGTGTTCTATATTTTTTGTTTTCATCTAATAAAATGGTTGTTTAAATGTCCTGCATTTTGGAGAAAAATAATCAAGTAATCCAGAAAATCCTATCTGAAGAAATGACATTAATTTGGAGATATGCATGGGGATAACAAAGGGAAAAATAGGAAGAAAGGCTTTCTAGTCAGGGAACCCCATGGAAAGAGACCACAGTCTGGGAAAATTCTTGATCCAACCAAGTTACTGGGAAGAATTCAATATTGGTTAAGCCCTATGACAGAAGAGGGAGGAGGCATGAAATGAAATGAGATGAGATAAAATTTAAAAGGTAGGTTGTCACTACTTGTATATTTTATACATAGTAGTGTATAAATGAATCCCAACCTCCCAATTTATCCCACCTTCTCTTCCCTCTTGGTATCCATACATTTGTTCTCTGCGTCTGTGTCTCTATCTCTGCTTTTCAAATAGATAACTAATGAGAACTGACTGTATAGCGCAGGGGGAAAAAAGCAAGAAGGTACAATCTCTTTGTAGGACATATATTAAATTAGCCTTAAAAATGCATTCCAATATACAGTAGGTGCAGACAAACACTATTTGAATACACTTATACTAGGTACCTAGAATGGTCAAATTCATAGTACCTTCAAATACATACAAATTCATAGTACACAGTACATTGGTAAGCTATGGAATTAACTAGGAAATCAGTGATAGTAGCCCAGACAAGAAATGCCACTGAAGCAAAGACAATGAAGCAAATTACTCAGCTGTATAAAATGGATAATAAAAGTACCCACCTCATTAGATCAAAAAGATTATAAAAAATAGTGCCTTTAAAAGCACAAAGGACAATTCTGGCACACAGAAAACCTACTCGTGTTTATTACTGTCACTATAGCTATTATGGCTACTACTGCTATTGGGAGTTACTTGTTTGCTTTTAGGGTAGTGTCTAGATGGCAGTGAGGTAGAGAAGTTAGCTTGGTGTTCTATAATTTACTGATTTAGAAAGAAACTTGAGAAGACTTCCCTGGTGGTCCAGCGGTTAAGACTGTGCTCCCAGTGCAGGAGGCCCGCGTTCTATCCCTGGTCTGACAACTAGAACCACGTGCCACAAGTAACAGTTCACAAGCCCTAACTAAAGATTGTGCATACCGCAACAAAGACCTGGCACAGATAAAGAAACAGAAAGAAAGGGGTGGTATTTAAAGTGATGATAGGTGATATTTCATGGGTATTGAAGAGGAAAAACAGTTGGCTTTTAAAAGTCTCTAGATTTTTAAAACCCAGGGACAATAGAACCTCACCATCCTTTTTTATTGACCTCTCTTCCCTCCAAGAAGTTTCTTCAGTATTTCTAAGCTTTGAAACCTTATTTTCTAAGAATAGTACAAATATCACAACAATTCTCTACTAATATTAGAACCATCCCTTTCATGGAAATTTTTCTACAATCTCCTGGGAGGTCAAAGCTAGAAAGAAACTCGGGGGTAATTTGTCTTAATTCTATTGGTTACAAATGTAGAGGCAGGATCTGAGAGAGGGAAATGCCATGACTCTTCAGAGGAACTAGATTGATTACCGTGGACTGGGTATCAGAGTGAACTAAGTTGAAACTCTGAGTCTATCATTGCCGTGTTGGAAACAAATCGTTTAACCTTCTGAAGCTTGGTTTCCTCATTGCAAAGGAAGATCCTACTGTCTGTCCTGCTTCACTAAGGATTTGCCATGAAGAATGAATAAAATAATAAACATAAAAGTATTTTATGAATGAAAAAGTGCACTTGCCATCAATCCTTTGCCATGCTTACAGTCACTAAACCAACAGATGGGTGTGTTGATTCAATAGTTTGCCTAGAAGTAGTTCCTGTAGTTCAAAACCTCTTTAGGTAAATTTATTGGGAGGCTATGTTCTAAGATCACATGTAACTTACATAAGTGAGCTAAAAATTCTTCAAGTGCATAGTTCATGGATTGTTAGGATGTTTAACCTCAGTACCACCTTGTACTCTATAGTACCATTATTTACATTTTACTATAAGAAAATAAGCCCAGTTTAAGTAACCAGTGCATATGTGTTCAGTTGCTCAGTAGTATCTGACTCTTCGTGACCCCATGGACTATAGCCTGTCAGGCCCCTCTGTCCATGGAAATTTTCAGGCAAGAATACTGGAGTGGGTTGCCACTTCCTCCTCCAGGGGATCTTCCTAATCCTGGGAAGACACCTAACCTGTGTCTCTTGTGTCTTTAAGATCACAAAGCCACATCACAAAGGCTTCGGAGTCTAATTCCAAACCTTGGTCTGCCTTATTCAGAAAGTCATAAAATTTTAACTACTAATAGGGAGGCTATACTGCAGTCAAAGAAATAAATTGACATTGTTTCTGCCAAAAGAGAATCCTTAAATTGACCAAATTTGATTAGGAAGCCAAAGGCACATTTTTGTTTTCCAGCATGTGCTGAAATGCGGCTGATACGATATTGCAATTGAGCAATTGGGCGTAAAAATTACTGGTAAAAACACACTGCAGATGGCAATTAATTATCATGCAGCCCTGCTCTATTACACAGTGAAAGATTGACAAAGATACTGAGACAAGACTGAACCAGGAAGACAATGAATGTGGGAAACTGCCCTCTGCTGGTCAAGGCAGTGCACTCTCCTGGCTAAACAGGGACGTTATTCAAAGATGCAAATGAGATATTTTGAGCACTTTTATATTTATGACTTTATTACTCTGAGATGGTTGGGAGTTTTAATTTTGTGGTTAGCCCACCTGCTGTTTCTTTATTAAAATCTTAGTTTTGATTAATCAAAAATTCTCTTTACAGTCAGGTCACATAGGTTCCATAAAAAAAGGATGCACTAGTTTGCCCTGGATTTGGAGTGAGATTTATCTTTTAAAGATGCACCCTGATTTATATGTGTGCTCACAAGTGTGGCAGGGTTTTAAAATATGATAGTAAGTGGGAAAGGTTCATGGCTTTCTGAATGCAGTCATAAATAAAGAATTTCATGACCAAGTTGCTCTGTGTAATAGCCATGTCTTGCTTCACCCATCGGCATATTGGGGTTCCTCTATTGGTGGAAACTATGGTAAACCAGAATTAGGTTTGCATTAGCCTCATAAAATTGGCATCAAAAGTCCACAATCCAATCAGCTGCCACAGATTTTTATACACACGACACCAAAGCGTGTGAATTTTTGAAGCAATAGAAATAATGATTGTCTTTCTGCTACTATCCAGAATTTTGTCAACTAGCAGTGCCCAGGAAAGCTGGCTTTGAGACTTCTTCTATAGAGCTTCAAAAAGTAGCAAGCACAGGACCTGGATATGAGATTCAGAGACCAGGTGGCACGGCACTGAAGCTGTTCTATAGAAAGAAATGTAGAGAATATCCAAAATGAATGTAAGTGGTATTCTGATATGTATACACACACACACACATATATTCCAAAGTACACTTTGGATTCTATTATACCTTCAAATATTACTTACTAAATACCCACATGACAATCTCTTAGAGAATGGACATTTTAATATATAAGTCTCTTTTATGGCAACTTCTAATATCCGCTCCCCAAAAATCTAATATTATTTCAGATGTACACATAATGAAATGTAATTTAACATCCAGAACTAGGAAACAGATGAGACAGCCAAGGTCAAAAGAGAGCTGTTATTTACACTGAATACAAAAATTTATTTATGAGATAAACTTCACTGTCAAGATGCCAAAAGACTCTAAAGGAAGGGATTTCTGTAATTACAGAAATAAGCAGAAAGCAGCAGAGCAGAGGAAACTAACATCTCTCAGGAGCTGTGTCTCTGTTTATCATGTACCTTCGGGCAATTTCTTGACCTGCCTGAGTCTTGAGGTATTATGGGCATAACATCTACTTCACTGGATTCTTTTGAGAATTAAATTTCATACAAAAATGCCAAGCATATAATGGATATCACAAAATTTTAAAGTCTCTTTTTTGAGCAAACTTAGTTGGCACTATTACTCTGAGTGGTTTGGTCTGACTTTCCCCCACCTCAAAATTTTTCATGCATATCATAGGCAACACAATTATACCTTTCTGGTGATTGGTAATCTCTTCAGTTTTCTGTCTTTTTAGCTAAGTTAAGCTGCTCTGATGGAAGCCCATGGAAGATGGTTGCTAGCCAAGGGCCAGTAAAAATATGGCTATGATTCTGAGCCATGCAATCCAAGCCATGTGAGTGAACCCCAGGAGCAGTCCTGTGGAAAGTGGAGCAGTGAAAGGAGTGGTAGTTATGAAGTTAAAGAGGAATTTATAGGAAGCAGTACAGCAAGGGAGTTAGGAGGTGGGGATTTTAGGCCATAAGCAATAGCATAGAAGGACGTGATCATGGATTCTGTGGGCAAGATTGATTGGAAAAGGAGGATATTGCTGATGGTCCTGTGACAAAGTACTAAAGTGACTATAGACCTGTAGGTTGAGTTCAGTCTGGAGTGGTATAATGGTTAGGACTGAGAGGAAGCTGATGAGTTAGGTGATAATGTCCAAAAGAAAATGAGAAGGCACAATTAGGATCTGGGTAAGTGACAGTTAACCAAATAGATGAAGAGAGTGACACATAGATGAAGAGAGTCAGAGATGTGAGTCACAGAGAAGAAAAGCTACTTATGAGGGAGGAGGAAAGAAGCTTAAGAAGCATTATAGGAAATTCAAAAAACATTCCATACTGCCTTTTCCTCAAATGTTTTTAGAATACCTTGTTCACTGGCCCAAAATTCCATTTTTCTCACAAGCCTAAATCAAATCCACATTTCTCAAAAAGGCTTCTTTCTCTTCTCTATCCTGGCTTCACTTTTCTCATTCCTTAAAATTAAAAGATGCTTGCTCCTTGGAAGAAAATCTATGACAAATCTAGACAGAGTATTAAAAAGCAGAGACATTACCCTGTCAACAAAGGTCTGTATAGTCAAAGCTATGCTTTTTCTAGTAGTCATGTATGGATGTGAGAGTTGGACCATAAAGAAGGCTGAGTGCCAAAGAATTGATGCTTTTGAACTGTAGTGTTGGAGAAGACTCTTGAGAGTTTCTTGGACTGCAAGGAGATCAAACCAGTCAATCCTAAAGGAAATCAATCCTGAATATTCATTGAAGGACTGATGCTAAAGCTTAGGCTCCAATACTTTGGCCACCTGATGTAAAGAGCCAATTCATTAGAAAAGACCCTGATGTTGGGAGAGATTGAAGGCAGAAGGATAAGGGGGTGATAGAAGATGAGATGGTGTGATGACATCACTGACTTAATGGACATGAGTTTGAGCAAACTCCGGAAGATGGTAAAGGACAGATAAACCTGGCGTAATGCTGTCCATGGGGTCACAAAAAGTAGGACACAGCTGAGTGACTGAATAACCACAAAATGCTAACATATTTAAAACAAGTTCTTCCTTCTTTAACATAAAGCAAGGAATGCTCCTGGAGCACAGCAAGCAACAGGAGCTGCAGCCAATTCCCCTCTGGCTTTCTCTCCTTCCCAAGTGCCCGTTCTATTACTCTTTGCACCTGATAAAATTTTCGGTCAAGCAAATGCACATAAAAAGCCTGGTCTTAAAATATTACATTGTGTATGAAAGTACATTTAAGATATGCACTTGAAAATCATCTCATGTAATCTATCATATCAACAGGCTAAGCATAATTTATCAATACATACTGAAAAAGCATTTGACAAAATTCAACATTTATTCATGATAAAAACTTTCAGAAAGATAGGAATAGAGGAAATTTTCTTAAAGGAATATATACGAAATCCTTTGCCAGAGTTCTTGTCTGGGAAATCCTATGGACAGAGGGGCCTGGTGGCCTCCAGTTCACTCCACTGGCTCACAAGAGTTGAACACGACTTAGCGACTAAACAAGAACAAAATATACAGAACTCTACAGGTAATATACTTAATGGTGAGGAATCAGATACCATATCCCTAGCATCAGGAGCAAAAAGTGCTATTCAATATCATTCTGAAAGTCCTAATTAGCACAGTAGGGAATAAAAAAAAAAGGAAAGGAAAAGCATAAAGACTAGGAAGAAAGAAATAAAACTCTCCTTGTTCAGAGATGGCATGATTACCCAAGTAGAAAATCCCAAAGAAATAGAAAAATGCTCCTGAAACTAGTAAGTGATTATAGCAAGTTTGCAGGATACATATTAATATGTGTGCTATGCTAATTTACTTCAGTCATGTTTGATTCTTTTTGGCCACATGGACTGCAGCCTGCCAGACTGCTCTGTCTATGGGATACAAACAACAATTGATTTCCTAGATGCCAAAAGTTAATAACTGGAATTTGAAAGTAAAAACACAAGACCATTTATATCAAGACCAAAAATTAAATACTTAAGGATGCTGCTGCAGTCGCTTCAGTCGTGTCCGACTCTGTGCGACCCCATAGACGGCAGCCCCCAGGCTCCATTGTCCCTGCGATTCTCCAGGCAAGAATAATGAAGTGGGTTGCCATTTCCTTCTCCAATGCATGCATGCATGCTAAGTTGCTTCAGCCATGTCCAACTCTGTGAGACCCTATGGACAGCAGCCCACCAGGCTCCTCCGTCCACAGGATTCTCTAGGCAAGAATACTGGAGTGGGTTGCCATTTCCTTCTCCTACTTAAGGTTGTTGTTGAATTGCTAAGTCATGTCTGACTCTTTTGCGACCCCATGGACTATAGCCTGCCAGGCTCCTCTGTCCATGAGGTTTCCTAAGCAAAAATACTCGAGTGAGTTGCCATTTCCTTCTCCAGAAGATCTTCCCAACCCAGAGATTGAACCTGCATCTCCTGTATTGCAGGAAGATTCTGTACTACTGAGCCACTGCACAAAATACATACAGGATCTACATGAGAAAAACAATAATACTCTGAATTTTAAAAATCAAAGATCTGAATAAATGGAGAGATAGTCCATGTTCATGGATAGAAGACTCAATATTGTTAAGATGTCAGCTCTTCCAAACTTGGTCTACAAATACAAATCAATTTCAATCAAAACCCCAACAAATTATTTTGTGAATATTGACAATTGGATTCTAAAGTTTATATGCAAAGGCAAGAGACCAAGAGTAGCAAACAACACACCAAAGAAAAAAGTCAGAAGACTAATGCTATTCAACTTGAAGACTTACTGTAAAGGTACAATAATCAAAGCAGTGTTGTAACAGTGAAAGAATAGTCAAATAGTTTGATGAAACAGAATAGAGAGCCCAGAGATAGATGAAAAGAAATATAATCAATTGATCTTGGATAAAGAAGCAAAGGAAATTCAAAAGAGAAAGGATCGTTTTTCAACAAATAGTGCTGGAACAACTGGACATTCACATATTAAAAAAACTTAATCTAGACACAAACCTCATGCATTTTACAAAAATTAACTCCAAATTAATCACAGACCTAAATCTAAAATATAAAACTTTTAGAAGATAATGTAGGAGACTATCTGGGTGAACTTGGGTTTGCAATGAGCTTTTAAACACAACACCAAAGCCATAATCTATGAGAGAAACAATGGATAAATTGCACTTTGTGAAAATTAAAAATTCTACATTACAAAAAAACACACCTCAGGGAAACAAAAGTATACCATAGAGTGGGAAAAAAATATTCACAAAATATATATCAGATAAAAGACTTAACCAAACTCAATAATAATACAAATAACCCAATAAAAATGGACAACAAACTGGGAAACCTCACCAAAGAAGATATGCAGATGGAAAATAAGTATATGAGAAGACCCTGGACAAAATATGTCATTAGAGAATTGCAAATTAAAAAAAGATACCAATATATACACATTAGACTCGTGTAAGTTCAAAACACTAACAACACCAAATGTTGTCAAGAATGTGAAGCAACAGGAACTATAATTCTCTGTCAGTGAATTGAAATGACCTGTGAAATGGCAGAGCCATCTTGGAAGATATTTCGGCAGTTTTCACAAAGTTACACATGCGCTTGCTATATGATCTGGTAATCATTCTCCTAGGTACCTGCCCATATGAACTGAAAACTTATGTCCACAAAAAAATTGTTCCTGAATATAGACATCAGTTTCATTCATAACTGCCAATAACTAGAAGCAAAAAATATGTCCTTCCTAGCTGAATTCATAAGCAAGTTAATGTGTATTCATATAAGGGGATATATGTTGTTATTGTTTAGTTGCTAAATCATGTCGGACTCTTTTACAGCCCCCTGGACTGTAGCCCACCGGGTCCCTCTGTCCATAGGACGTTCCAGGCAAGAATACTGGAGTGGGTTGCCATTTCCTTCTCCAGGGGATTGTCTCAACTGAGGAACTGAACCCATGTCTCTTGCATTGGCAGGTGGATTCTCTACCACTGAGTAACTGGGAGAGCCTATAATGGGATATTATTTAACAATAAAAATAAATGAGCTATCAAGCCATGAAATCTTAAATGCATATTGCTAAATGAAAGATAGTCTAAAAATAATGCAAATGATTGCATTCTGTATAATTCTGACCATAAGACATTCTGGAAAAGGCAAACTATAGAGATATGAAAATTTAGTGGTCACCAAGACTTGAACTGATGTGGAAAACTGACTCATTTGAAAAGACCCAGATGCTGGGAAAGATTGAAGGCAGGAAGAGAAGGGGATGACAGAGGATGAGATCGTTGGGTGGCATCACCGACTCAGTGGACATGAGTTTGAGTAAACTCCAGGAGTTGGTGGTCGACGGGGAAGCCTGGCATGCTGCAGTCCATGGGGTCACAAACAGTCGGACAAGACTGAGTGACCGAACTGAACTGAACTCAGCTGAAGACTTAGGTGAGCAGGAGAGATGTATAGGCAGAAAACAGACTTTTAGGGTATAAAATCTCTGTATTATACTGTACTAGTGAACATGTGACATTGTGTATGTGTCAAAACCCATAGAAATTACAACACAAAAATGAATTTTAATGTAAAGTGTGGATTTCAGTTAATATAATTTATTATTATTCATTGAATAATTATAACAAATGTAATCCACTAATGGAGATGAAAATAATAAGGGAAAATTGGGGAGCAGGTATCTGGGAGAGAGAGTAAATGGGAACTCTGTACTGCCTGCTCAATTTTCCTATAAACCTAATACTGCTATAAAATGAAGTCTATTCAAAAAATGTCTTATCTCAAATGATATTCTGAAAATCTCTGGCAAATAAGGTTTATAATATCATACTACAGATAGCAATACTGAAGCTCAAATATCAGTCAGAAGGAATATATGTAGAAGAAGGATATATAATATATATTATAATACAGAAGAATATATATTATATAATATAGAAGCATATAATATAGAATAATATACATATATAATATAGAAGAAGGAAGTGAGCTTCCAACTTGTACTAAAGTACTCATTTGAGCTATAATATCTCAGAGAGGGCCATCTATTAAAGGATGAAAGACTAATGGTACGTGGACAAGCATGTTCTGAGATTCTAGAACTGTTCTGTCCAGTATGGTAACTACCAGTCACATCTTTATGGCCTCTATTATGTTGTTATTAGAATGGAGGGGTTAAAGAGATCTCCTATGAATATAACTGACAGGAAGAAACTTACAAGAGATACAAAACATAGATGAAAGACACCAGCTACAAAGTTTTGAAAGATTAAGTGCATTTATGACTTTCCCATTATGCTGCTTCTATCATCCCTCCCACTGCAGCCTTTCTCAGTTTGAAAATAACTTGAATTATATTCTGCATTCAGTTCAGTTCACTTGCTCAGTCGTGTCTGACTCTTTGTGACCCCACAGACTGCAGCACACCAGGCCTCCCTGTCCATCACCAACTCCCGGAGTTTACTCAAACTCATGTCCATAGAGTCAGTGATGCCATCCAACCATCTCATCCTCTATCGTCCCCTTCTTCTACCGTCTTCAATCTTTCCCAGCATCAGGATCTTTTCAATGAGTCAGTTCTTGGCATCAGGTGGCCAAACTATTGGAGTTTCAGCTTCAGCATCAGTCCTTCCATTGAATATTCAGGACTGATTTTCTTTAGGATGGACTGGTTGGATCTCTTTGCTGTCCAAGAGATTCTCAAGAGTCTTCTCCAACACCACAGTCCAAATGTATCAACCCTTTGATGCTCAGCTTTCTTTACAATCCAACTCTCACATCCATACATGACCACTGGAAAAACCATAGCTTGACTAGATGGTCCTTTGTTGGCAAAGTAATGTCTCTGCTTTTTAATATGCTGTCTAGGTTGGTCATAACTTTTCTCCCAAGGAGCAAGTGTCTTTTAATTTCACAGCTGCAGTCACCATCTGCAGTGATTTTGGAGCCCAAAAAATACAGTCTGTCCTGCCTCCATAGTATCCTCATCTATTTGCCATGAAGTGATGAGACCAGATGCCATGATCTCAGTTTTCTGAATGTTGAGTTTTAAGCCAAATTTTTCACTCTCCTTTTTCACTTTCACTGAAGAGCCTCTTTAGTTCTTCTTCAATTTCTACCATAAAGGTGGTGTTGTCTGCATATCTGAGGTTATTGATATCTCTCCCAGCAATCTTGACTCCAACTTGCCCTTCATCCAGCCCAGCGTTTCTCATGATGTACTCTGCACATAAGTTAAACAAGCAGGATGGCAATATACAGCCTTGACGTACTCCTTTTCTGATTTGAAACCAGTCTGTCATTCCTAGTCCATTTCTAACTGTTGCTTCCTGAACTGCATACAGATTTCTCAGGAGGCAGGTCAGGTGGTCTGGTACTCCCATCTCTTGAAGAATTTTCCACTCTTTGTTGTGATCCATACAGTCAAAGGCTTTAGCATAGTCAATAAAGCAGAAATAGAAGTTTTTCTGGAACTCTCTTGCTTTTTTGATGATCCAACGGATGTTGGCAATTTGATCTCTGGTTCCTCTGCCTTTTCTAAATCCAGCTTGAGCATCTGGAAGCACACAGTTCATGTACTGTTGAATCCTGTCTTGGAGAATTTTGAGCATTTCTTTGCGAGCGTGTGAGATGAGTGCAATTGTGTGGTAGTTTGTACATTCTTTCGCAATGCATCTTTTTGGGATTGAAATGAAAACAGACCTTTTCCAGCCCTGTGGCCACTGCTGAGTTTTCCAAATTTGCTGGCATATTGAGTGCAGCACTTCCACAGCATCATCTTTTAAGATTTGAAATAGCTCAACTGGAATTTCATCACCTCCACTAGCTTTGTTCATAGTGATGCTTCCTAAGGCCCACTTTTTTCTGCATAGTACTTATAAAAGATACATATTTTTGAGTCCCAAATGAAGACCAACAGAGCTTCATTTTCTGGGAGCAGATCCTAGGAACTAATTTTCTTAAGTTCTTCAAATGATTCTTACATAAGATTTAAAAATGCTTCCATTAGCTGTAGAAAAAACTTAAAAACTGTAGGAGGGAAGGAGGTTCAAAGGGAGGGGATATATGTACACCTATGACTGATTCTTATTGAAGTTTGACAGAAAACAACAAAATTCTGTAAAGCAATTATCCTTCAATTAAACAATAAATAAATTTTTAAAACTGTACATTTATTTAATTTCAAGGTCAGTTTGGTGATGAGAGGTGTCCATACATCAAAGTGTAGAATAGATGATAAAAGCATTAATGAGATGAATAATTCCTGTGTCCCTAGGACCTGACATAATCAAAGAGAAAGTTTCCTGTTTGTGGTTGGGGGAAATGAATGTGTATTTATGAAAAAAATAATGGAAAGGGGCAAAGATCTTTAGAACTATATGATAACATATTCCTCTAGGAATGGGAATTTACCCAAAATTTCTTTATGTTACTTTCCACACTGACAAGGACATTCAGCATTAGGTAGCAGGAAAACTCTTGTTTTAATGACTCTTTTGTCTCTTCAAATTCAGGTAATAATGGCCCAATCATTTAACCTCACTAAATGTTGTCTACCAATATAAAATCAGCATGAGATGAGCTTCCGCACTCACTGGGTTAGACTATTGAGTTCGGGTTAGATAACTGATCAAATACCATATTTGGAAGTTGTGGAGTGACACCTGAATAACAGCTTTCATGGTAGTTTCAGTGCCAAAATGATGCCTCCGTATGGGAAAAGGGAGAGCAGCAGGGTTTGAAAAATGATGAAGAGTAAGTTTTTGGCTTTCCATAAACCCTGGTGGCTCAGACAGTGAAGAATCTGTCCGAAATGCAGGAGACTGGGTTCTATCCCTGGTTTGGGAAGATCTCACGGAGACGGGAATGGTTACCTACTCCAGTATTCTTGCCTGGAGAATTCCATGGACAGAGGAGCCTGGCAGGTTACAGTCCATGGGGTCACAAAGAGTCAGACACGACTGAGCAACTATCACTTTCACTTTCAAACCCTCTCATGGACTTCGGAGGTGGCGCTACTGGTAAAGAACCCACCTGTCAATGCAGGAGGTAAAAGAGACCCAGGCTTGATCTCTGGCTCAGGAAGCTTCTCTGAAGGAGGGCATGGCAACCCACCCCAGTATTCTTGCCTGGAGAATCCTATGGACAGAGGAGCCTGACGGACTACATACAGTCCATCCGGTCACAAGAGCTATGAAGTGACTTAGCATGCAGATGCAAACTCTTTCATACTGGACTCTTGAGCTTTGTTGGTGACTTCTTAGTTAATAGCCATATTACAGGAAATCAGATTATGTTTCTAATTACCTCTGACTTAATAATGCAATCAAATCATCTGCCTCCATTCCTAATTATCATTTGTTTCTAAGGGAATATCTCTACTGTGTCACAACACCTTCAGTTTAGTGGGGTAAATGAAGCCTGGAGAAACCATCCTACAAAGTTGCTTTTCTTTCTACTCTTTCCATAGGTCTGGAGCTCTCTTAGAAGAATTCAACAGAAAGCATCTATTCAGCACTTCTCACTCACAAAAAAAAAAAATAAGTGAATTTCATCTAAATGACCCATGAAGCTGTTTTATATTAACTGCTTTTCTCTGTAGAATCTGCTGGAGGACACATTATGGGACCATTACATAGCAATTACTCTAGTCAGGTGTAAACAGTAACCTCTTGTCTATTTTAAGGAAGTATTATGAACTTCATTTCATTCCCCCCTACCAACATCATGTGTCATCCCCAGCCCTTCAACATGGATGTTACCTGAAAGAGATAGTGCCTCAATCCCTGGATACCTTGTATGAGAAAATCTTAAGATGATCAGGACCGTCTTTAGAGGAGGATTGTGTTCTCAGATAGAAGTCTGCTTGACTTGGTTTGCTCCTTGAGGGGTCAGGTGACATTCTCAAATATTTTTCATATATACTAGCATCTACCATGGCGCTTTTCCTCACTAGGAAAAGGTGTGTCTTCAGAGTCCTCAGGACTGGACCCTATTCATCCACCAATAGCCAGTCAAAATTGGCATGAGAGGTGAAATCTTTTCACCATTTTGAGTTGTGGAAATCTCACTAGACATACAAAGTAAACCTTAATATAAAACAAAAAATCTATTGCTAAAGTCAAAAAATGTCAGGTGTTTCATATAGGAAGGAGACTTCATTTTCAAATGCAACTGAGAGAGTAATTAAGAAAAGAACTGAGAAGCAGTCACTGGGTTTAATCAAAAAGGGCTAATTGATAACCTTGACAAAATAAATTTTAGGAGTGATGAATAGATTTGAGAATGTAGTGGATTGATATGAGTAGAAATATAATGTTACATAAATAGTTGAGTTTATATCTATTCCTATAATCCAAAAACAAGAATGCAAATATTACTGTATATGGTTTTTGGATTTCACATCGACACCTCAAAAATCAGCATATTCCCAAACCATACTCACTGTCTCTACTTTTCTCTCCTCTTTCTCTCATCAAATTGCCCCATAATATTCTATATACTGGGCTTCCCCAGTGGCTCAACAGTAAAGATTTTGCCTGCAATGCAGGAGCCTCAGAAGACACAGGTTCTATCCCTGGGTGGAGAAGATTCCCTGGAGGAGGGCAAGGCAACCCACTCCAGTATTCTTGCCTGGGAAATCCCATGGACAGAGGAGCCTGGCGACCTACAGTCCATGGGGTAGCAAAGAGTCGGACACAACTGAAGCGGTTTCACATGCATGCATTCAGCTTTTCATATAAAAACTGTTACTTAAAGGTGAGAGAAGTTGGTGAGGTTTTGATAGCCTCAGTCACTCATACAAAAAGGGACAGCTGTTCCATTTCCTATTTGGTATAAGACCTCAGTTTCTAGAGATGAAACAACTTGTAGAGGCAGAGAGGAGGAGAAAAATCATTTTGTTACATTTTTCAAGCTACACAGGCTCATAGGAGACACGGATTGCACACAGGGCTCATGTGAGATATTTTTGCCTTATGAGGCCCATGTGAGACGCAGATTGCAATCCTCATCTGAGTTTCATGGTTTGAAAAGTCAATACTCTTCCCAGATTCAGGTACACAGTTTAGTCTTGCTCTTGGGAACTCTTTCATTTTTATTTTTTTCTAATGCTTTATAAATATTGGAGCGAAGTGAAACTTTATGTTCAGCCAGCTCGATGTTATTGTAAACCAGAAGTCATATCTCTGATTTACTTCTTTGCTCCAAAATTTATATTTTTAGGTTTCCAAATAAATTAATTAAGATGCTGGTTGGGGTTGCACTATATCATAATACAATTTTGGAATGTGTGGTTATCAAAATAGACTGATGATATCATTGAAGAAAATTCAGCAGTCCAGATACAATGTAATTTTGTAACAGTAATGGAATAAGGAAAGGTATGAAATCAAATGAACAAACAATAAAAATGAAAAATCCTAGGATGGAAGTTAAGAATTTTGCTTTAGGTGATTATACACTAATAAACCAAATTTTGAAATATCTGTTAAACATTAAAATCCAAGTTCTTCATTCCAATGTTTAAGGGTGAACATATTTCATTTATAAGAAAAGAGAAAAATGCTGAAATGAAAAATTTGAAAAACTAGTTTAAAAAAGAATCTTTGCTTGAGAAGAAGTAGTTTCCTAACTTAGTAGAAATATGATAAATGATAAAGACAGATAGATAAATAAATTATATGTAGCTTTTATAATTGGAATGGAATCACTAATGTCAACTGAATATTTACTGAAAGAAATGCATTGTGGAAGGTTGTATTTTCTAAAGATGACTGTGACAGTATCTCCAGTATCACAAGCTCTTCTGGAGCCATCCTTACCTTTCTTCCACCAAGAAGTAGAGTAAAATTCACCTACCTTGAATCTGGCAAACTTTAGACTTCTCTGTTGGCAGAGGTGACAATGCCTGATTTCTAAGGTAGCTTGTAAAAAGAAATTGAGCAAAATACTCCAGGAAGCTAGAGGAAAGAAGACCTGTTTTATGCAGTGGTGTAAAGTTTAGTAAAACAATTGCTTATGATTATCATGTAAAATAGAAAACTTTCTGAATGAATTGATAATCTACCTAAGAAGTTTCCTGCAGTTTTGAGAGCTCTTCTTGGCTTCTTTTTGCTGCCTACAGTACAATGAGAAAACAGAGAGATGGTCTCAAGAATAAATTGTTCAGTTCCCACGTGAAATTAGAAATAGAAAGGTGCTAGAATTTTTTTCAACTAGCAAAGGGTTCTTAAATTAAGCAATGACTTCAGAGCCAAGATCAAGTCCAGGGTGAAACTGAGATCTTTTGTTAATATCTCTGAAAAATCTAAGGTAGAGTATCATAGAAGTTTTCACATAGGCTAAAGGCCCTCTGAGAATCTTCAGGTAGTGCCTCAAGACAGTAAATACTGAGCAACTGAACTTCTAATCATCTTAAGAACATGGTCTATCATCAGTCTCATATAGAGCTCTAGATAGAGAAGTTCTTATCTATAAGATCTGTGGATGTGACTTTTGTCTAATTGAGTGCACCTTACTAATATTCAGAGATACCCACACATTTTTTAGATAAATATTCCAGTGAAAACACTACCAGCTTGGGCTAAAGTGACAGAGATTGTCCAAATGAAAGAATGGGTTATCAGAGTAAGGGCTTTAGATTATCAAACTACTAGAGGTAGAATACAAGCTAAGAAGAATATTCTGTTGAATCACAGGCAACTTTTTATGTAAAGGGAAGGATAACTTAGGGAAGAATAGCCCAATGTATACCCCAACAATGGAAATGAGTTCTAATTTAAAAAAAAAAAAAAAAAAAAAAAACCTGAATATGAAGAAAAAGGGAAACTTATGCACTGCTCTTGGGAATGTAAGTTGGTGCAGCCATGATAGCAAATAGTATGGAAGTTCCTTAAGAAATTGAAAATAGTGCTTAATGATCTAGGAATTCTACTTCTGAGTATTTTTCCAAAGAAATAAAAAGCACTAATTCGAAAAGATATATGCACCATTATGTTCATTGCAGCATTATTCACAATGAGTAAGATATGGAAACAACCCAAGTGTCTGTTGAGAGATTAATGGATAAAAAGAGATGTTATGCATCTATGTTATGAAATCTAAAAAAAAAAAAAAAAAAAAAAAAAAACAGAACAAGTGAACAAACACAAAAGAGAAATGAAGTCATAGATACAGAAAATAAACAGGTGATTGCCAAAGGATAGTGAAGTGGCAGAGATAACGAAACAGATGAGGGGGACTAAGAGGTACAGACTTTCAGTTACAATGTAAATGAGTCAAAGGGATGGAATATGCAGCATGAAAAGCCAATAACGGTGTAATATCCTTGTATGGTAACAGATGGTAATTGTTTGTCGTGACCATTTTGTAATGTATAAAAATATCCAATTACTCTGGTGTGCACCAGGAACTAACATAGTGTTGTAGGTCTATTTTACTTCAAAAAACAAATAAAGAAAAATGAAGTGAAAGTCGCTCAGTTGTGTCCAACTCTTTGCAACCCCATGGACTATACAGTCCATGGATTTCTCCAGGCCAGAATGCTGGAGTGGGTAGCTGTTCCCTTCTGCAGAACTAACAAAGTCACAGTAAAAGAGATCAGGTTGGGGGCAGGTGGGGGAGGAAAGAATTGAATGAAGGTGGTCCAAAGTAACAAACTTCCAGTTAAAAGTACATACTAGGGATGTAATGTAGAATATGATTAACATAATTAGCATTTCTTTATATTATACATAAAAGTTTTGGAGGGAGCAAATTCTAAGAGTTCTCATCTCAAGGAAAAAGATATTTTTCTCTTATTTTGCATCGATACAAGATGATGGATGTTCACCAGACATTGCCACAATCATTTCACCATGTGAATCAAATTATGCTTTATACCTTAAACTTATGTAGTGCTGTATGTTAATTATATCTCAATTAAACTGGAAGAAAAAAAAACTGGCAATATACGACCAGTTGGATACTAAAGCTATAGTGCAGTGGTAACTGCTGTGTGCTTCCTATGTGGCTTCTTAGATGAGTTTGCAGCAGTAATCCTATGCCAACTATACCACTGTATGCTGCATACATAAGAAGATAATTTTTCTCTTATGCTTACAGGTTTTAAGATTTTGAAAAATTCAAGGAGCTGCACCTGAGGAATTGCATCTAAAGAACCTCATCCAAACTTGGACCTAATTTGAAGGTGAAATTCTGATGAGTCAGATATGAGATGAGACATTTTAAGCATCTTGGGAAGTGAAGTCGCTCAGTCGTGTCCGACTCTTTATGACCCTGTGGACTGTAGCCTACCAGGCTCCTCCGTCCATGGGATTCTCCAGGCAAGGATACTGGAGTGGGTTGCCATTTCCTTCTCCAGGGATCTTCCTGACCCAGGGATCAAACCTAGGTCTCCTGCATTGCAGGCAGACGCTTTACGGTCTGAGCCACCAGGGAAGCCCAAAAGGGAGTGAACGTATTTTGCGTGTAACAGAAATACACATATATAAATATACATCTGTGGCCAGACAATGGACTGGAGCAGATCATATTTCCCAATTCTAATCACATTATCTCCCATCCCATTTGGTGTTCTAGAGCCTTGCCACTTCCACCTTGCCATCAAGAGAAGGAGTCTAACTTCTCTCTCCTTGAATACATGCAGGCTTGACTTTCTTGTAACAGAATGTGGTAGAAATGACACTGCATGTCTTCTGAGGCTAGATCACAAAAACAGTTCAACACCTGCCATGAAAACAAGAACACTTAGAGCTCGGAGACACCATGTAAGCAATCTGAAGCCACCATGCTGTTAAAAGAATCCCCAACTACTCAGACTAGACCATGTGCAGAGACCATGTAAAGAGGCTCTTATACTTTATAAAAAGAGAGAGGAATATTGCCTCTTAGCCATCTCTCCACTGCTCCAGCCCCAGCCCACTCTGCTGTTGGAGATCCATTCACATGGGACTTACAATTTCTTGAGAGACTCCAAACCCAAACCACCCAGCCAAGACTTTCCCAAATTCCCAGTCCAGAAAAAAATGACAAGTCATAAAATTATCCATTAAGTTTGGAGGTGATATGTTAGCAGCAATACATAACTGGAATACATACAAGAAAATATGTAATGTTTGATCCTATATATATACAGACATAACATATACTATGTATCATATTATATACATAACACGTTTATAATTAATGTTAACTAAAATGAAGTGACAGAAATAATTACTCTGGAATAAAAATAATTAATGTGGAAGAAGATAAAGGCATGAATACTTTGGGAGAAGTGGGGACTAGTAATCAGGAAGGATCTGAGAGGGGCCTCTAAATTATGGTAATATTGTTATTTCTATACCTCAACAATTCATACATTCATTTTTTCCCAATTCATTGAGTATAAACTTATGATTTGTATATGCTGCACAAAAATAAAAATGCTAAAAGGAAAAAATGAAATTAAAAAATCCATAGGGTCACTGATAAATTAGTGAGGCCAAAACATCTGCAAATGATTTAAATGATGATAGACATTATTTAGAGTTGATCCAAGTCCAGCATCAGTGAGATTACGGTAGAGGGTGGCATCACTTGGTGACTCATAGCCATCCATTTCCAAACTCTTGAATGACAAGAAGAGGAAGTCTGCCACTTCCCTGGTTGCAGGTATAAACATGGAGGAACATGATTACCTATATTCTGTCTTACTCATATTTTCACCTGTTTATAGTTCCAGATTTCATCAAGCACCAAAAAGCAAGTATTTATTGTGTCTGTCTCCTTCCACTGACTGCCAAACTCCATTCAGGCAACTCTTCAATAGGTGAGTTATCATTTTATGACTTTTCTTGCAAAGTATCATTGGCATTCTTCAGGCCTCTTTACAATAATATTTCATTGCTAACTTATAGTGTTTGTTTATTGCATTATAGGAGAACATATAATTCATAGTTGATATTTTCAGTGCATTTGTAATACTATATGCAAAACTGCACATTAATGAAATCATTATTTATTAAATAATTAGGTAATTACTTTCTAAATATTTTATATTGTGCATATATGTTTTATGACTTGTCAAATGAATGTGTAAAAGTGTTCTGGTAGTATCTAGGAAAAAATTTAATAGCATTACAATGCATTACTCTTTTTCTCACTGAAAATAATCAAAAGTTTACTTTCAAAAATTTAACATATATCATATTTCAGTAACGGGTTTAGTTTCTATAACAATAGAGACCTCTGAAGAAACATCTCCTATAATTAGTAAGAAAAAAACTGTCAAAGGAATAGAAAAATGGGAATTTACATGCTCAAAAATATGCAATTCACAAAAAATATGTTGTTAGGTTGAGTTATAGGTAAAACAATGCATCCCTAAAATGCCTGCACAAATCTTCAGAAACTACAATATTTAACCTCACATAGCAAGGGGGACTTTGCAGATGTCTTGCCCAAAGTCATGGGTCGTTTGCATCTGTGACTATTCAATGCAAGGGTACAAAGTCTTAGCCCACTTGACCTAATTCAGATTAACACTGAAAGGCCATTAGAGCTATAGAGATCCCTATGGGTTGTGCTGAGGACTTTGTAAGAGCGCAGACTTTAAAAAACTGTATAAAAATAAAATTAAAAAAAAAAAGTTTATCACAGCTCCTTTTCTACCTCTGCCTATGCCTGCATCCTTTCCCTCCTCTCCACAGGTATTAAACTCAGTGCATGCACGTGTGCTAAGTCACTTCAGTCACGTCCGACTCTTTGCAAGCCTACTGACTGTAGCCTGCCAGGCTCCTCTGTCCATGGGATTCTCCAGGCAAGAATACTGGAATGGTTGCCATCCTCTTCTCCAGGAGATCTTCCCAACCGAGGGATCAAACCCGTGTCTCTTATGTCTCCTGAATTGGCGGGAGGGGGAGCGGGGGGTTCTTTACCATGAATGCCACTTGGGAAGCCCATTAAACTCAGGGACATTCCTAAATCAGTTTCCTATAAGTTCATCTCTATCAAAGGATTTTCTTCCTGGGAAGTCAAATCTACAATAGCTGGTATGAGTGACGCGTGTGTTGGAAAAGAAATCAAATGAAGGTCACATCTGTGTTGGTAGACACAATATAGAGGGGGGCAGCAGAAGAAAACACTGATGGTGCTGTAGATTCAATAAACCTGAAATGAACCTGAGAGCCTAAGCACATAAGACAGTGTTATTACTGAAAATGGCAGAGCTAGAACTCTAGAAAGGTATTCCTCAAATTACTAGAATCAAATTTTTCAAAACTCTGGAAATTGACCAAAGGTTGCAGCAACTGGGAGAATTCATGACAAAGAGCTGAATCTCAGAGCAGCAGTCTCTGCACCACTTTAACATGATCTGGTCACATCCCCCACTCTGAAGCTCAGTAGCAACCTGCAAAAGCCTTATACTCTCATTCAGGTTAACCGGGTTCACCGTGAGGCTCTGCGTAAGTGGGAAGGAAGGACTGATGAAGAGTTCCCACTGCCACATGCTGAAGCCGTGCCCCAGCATGCATACAGGGCCTCTTGGCAAAGAGAAGACACATGAGCTCTACATGTTTAAGGAAACCTCTCTCCAATCATTCGTTGAGCACTAAAGAACCCATCTGCCAGTGAAGGAGACATAGAGGCATGGGTTGAGAGGATCCCCTGGAGGAGAGCAAGGCAACCCACTCCAGTATTCTTGCCTTGAGAATCCCATGGACAGAAGAGACTGGCAGACTACAGTCCATAGGGTCGCAAAGAGTTGGACATGACTGAAGCAACTCAGCACGCATGCAAGCTGAACAAACACAGACCTCAGTGGCCGCACCTGAAAAACAGGGACTTTACAGAATTACTCTGCGTGCTGTGCTTACTTGCTCAGTCATGTCCGACTCTCTGCAACCCCGTGGACTGTAGTCCGCCAGGCTCCTCTGTCCTTGGGGATTCTCCAGGCAAGAATACTGGAGTGGGTTGCCATGTCCTCTTCCAGGGGATCTTCTCAACCCCGGGATCGAACCCAGACCTCCTGCATTACAGGTAGATTCTTTACTGTCTGAGTTACCAGGGAAGCCCAAGAATCATGGAGTGGGTAGCCTCTCCCTTCTCCAGGGGAACTTCCCATCCCAGGAATCAAACCATGGTCTCCTGCATTGCAGGTGGATTCTTTAACAGCTGAGCTCCCAGGGAAGCCCTGCATTACCACATACGAGGTGTTAAAGGTAAAAACAACAGCTACAGCAAGCAGCAAAATGACAAATCCTGGGAAGGAGGAAGATCTGATATTTTAGAGTTGCAATTATGCTATTTACAATTTCCATTTGCTTTGTTTTTTCAATAACAACAACAGCAAAAAAGCAAGACATGTAAGGAAACAAGAAAGTACTGTCTATAAACTAGACACAAACAATCAGTGAAACCTTCCCAAAGGAAAGCTTAGATACTGCAATTATTAGACAAAGATTTACTCAGGTATTTTGATATGTTCAAAGAGCTAAAGAAAATGATGTTTAAAGAACTAATAAGAAGTATGAAAATGATCTGTCACCAAACAGAGAAAGCAGTAAAGTGGGAGAAATGAATGACTAAGAAGGTGGGAAGGGGAAGGGGAAGGAGAAGAAAGAAAAGGGGAAGAGGAGGAAGAAGAAGGAAGAAAATAGAAATTCTGGAGTTGAAAAGAATAACTGAAAATATGAGTTCAGAAGAGGGACTCCTTATGGGTTAGTTTTTCCCTCCAAAAAAGATGTATGGAACTGGAATAAGGATAGACATATAAATCAATACACAGGAAATAATGACTTAGAAATAAATTCAGTAGCGAAAATATTGACCTACACAGAACTTGTATGTGAATGTTCATAGAATAATATACTTATAATGCCCAAAAGATGGAAACAACTCACATGTCCGACAATGGATGAACAAAATATAGTATATCTATGTAATGGAATATTATTCTACCATAAAAAGGAATTGTGTATTGATCCATGCTACAACATGCTAAGTGAAATATCCAGTCTCAGAGAGCATGTATATGATTCCATTCATATGAAATACCCAGGGTAGACAAGCCAATGAAGATAATAAATATATTAGTAGCTGTTTGGGAGAGCAGGGATGAGGAGTGACTGCTAATGGGTATGTGGATTCTTTCTCGGTTGCTGAAAATGTTCTGGAATAATGTTCAGTTATGACAGTCATGCAAGTTTGTGACTAACAAAAACCATTGAATTGTGCACTTTACGGTGTTGAATTTTGTGGTGTATGAATTACACCTCTATTTAGAAAAAAAGAATGTAAGGCAGGTTTATAAATTGTCAAAATGACAGGAATTGTAGTCCTCTTAAGACAGGAAGATTTCCTTTGAACTATAATAGTGGATTTGGAAGAATTTTAGGATTTCCTATTTTATCTTCATGACTTTATAGATTATTAATTCTAAGTCTGCTTCAAAATGATTGAATAAAGGTAGGATGGAAATAAAACCCAGCAACACTTACTCTTTTGTTTCTCCTGTAACTTGGAATCAGTTCAGGAAGGGGAATAGCATTCATTTAGCAACTGCTGTGTGAAAGTCGTCATCATACATACGCAAAAGTGCATAATGCAGGGGAAAACACTTTCCTGGCAGAGGTCCTTTTAAATTTCTGTGTTTCTCCTTTCCTTGCATCTTGTTGCTCCTATTGTTTTCTTTATTTCCCAAGATTCTGTCTGACCTGTTTTTACACTTTTCAGTTCCAGAAAATGCATAGAATTGTGGTTTTTACACACATGATGGACAGGCATAACTCCGTTTTTGTTTTATGAAGATGATTGTGCCTCTTCCGCTGGCAAGAATTTACCAGAGAAGTTACTAAAAGAAAAAAGACTGGTAACACCATAAAATAATGCACTCAAATTCTTAATAGCTTTCCAAATAAGCTACCAGAGAAAATCTAGAAGAAAGTAAACAGCTATTGGCTGAGATGGCTGGATTGAATGAAAAACTAGAGAATAGATTCAGAGAGAGCGTTTCTCTGAGGCATAGTGGAAGGTGCTCAGAGTTCCAGAAAGTTAACACATGGAGTGTCAGTAACTTACACCAAAAGAAAAAGGGGAAAGTAAATGAAATACCAAAATCCCTTCACATTATTAATCTATGTCACAAGTCAGTGTTCAAAGGAGTAGACGATTTGAGATGCTTATGATGGGGGCTTTAAAACAATATAATTAACTTCAATTATTGTTGTGCTACAGATACCATATTATAGGGTAATATAGCTCCAGTAAACTTTGACAACAAAAACTTTTTATGGCTAAATGTTTCTCTGTAAACACTGAGCTTAAAAACAAGACATGCAAATACAAAGTGACTGCCTTATCTTAAAGAATCAACTTCTAAGTGATAAAAGAATTGCACTTTACAATTATGAATTACAGAAATTACAAAATAACCACTCAAGATGATACTGACATTTAGTTAGGCAACTAAAGATGAAGATACTAAATACATTCCCAAACCTAAGCATTAGAAATATGGATTTCTCAACAAATAAAACTGAAAAAGGATTGTGAAAAATTCTGAGTTCAATAGGCAGGTTTATCCACATGTGAGAGATGTACCTAAGGAGTAGGAGACACGGTGTTTCTTAGGTGATAGAATGGTAGCTGGGTTTCTTGGATAGAGCTGCCAGGTCAAATACTCAGTACCTTAAAGTCAGCGGCATTGGAAAATCTGCCACTATTACAGCCATGATTTTGGGGGTTGACACTGAAGCTTGGAAGGTATTACCAAGAAAAATTAGGCCCCAAAGTTCACTACATATCCATGCCTGCATATTCTTCAATAGAGGCTTCAAACCCTTTGCTTGAGGAGGATCAGGGATCAATTAGTAGTGGAGGTAAACTATTAATCCTTTATAGCTTATCATTATGTATCAATACAAACATGTCTCAAGGGGTCTTAATACATGGTTAAAGTTTATCATTTATACATTCAAGTTCCATTCAAAACTTGAAGCAAAAAAGTCAGTCTCTCAAAACTAAAGAGGAGCTTGAAGACTCTCCACACTAGTCCCATATAAGACTTGACTTCCTTCTAGGATATTATGACCAACCATTAAAATATACCACTCTTCCTGCATTTCTAAACAAATTAAGGTGGGAACTTACAAAGTCGTCATCAAGATTTGTGACTGCCTGATGATTAATAATGGCACTATGCAATCATCAAATTGTACATGCATCAATTTGTACATGGATGGAATAAGGTGGATGAAAACATCTTTTATTTTTTTAAATTTTATTTCTTTTAATTGGAATATTTATTTTTAATTGGAGTATAGATGGAAACATTTTAAAGATATATATTGTGAAAGATTAGAATGTATTAAAACTGCAAGACTGGAGAGTCATTCTAAAGGTTATATTAATATAAATTAATGGCTTACATTCATTCTGATAAGAAGCAAATGCCATATTGTATTTAGTGCAAAATTGAGTCTAACAATGTAGATATTTAAGTTAGTGCTCTCTGATGTTCTTTAGTGATCTGTTTCCTAGATTCTAATAAGAGAAACAACAAATAAATGAGACATGTGGGGGAGGCCATAATGCTGGCAAATATCTCTGAGGTACTAGACTACCCAAAGTACTTAAAAGTACTTTAAGGAATGGTAATCTAGTTTATATTCAATTTATTTCATTTCCCTACAAAGCCCTGAGGAACATACTCCATTTGTTGCACAAAAGCCAATTACAGTAATGGGCTGTTCATAAGAGTTTCCAGCTTTCAGAATTAGTTCTTACTATTTAACAGTGCATTTTCAGATGGCTGTGAGGCTAATCATTTCTAATTCTTCAGTAACTATGTTTATAGGATCAGCAATAAAAACACCACCATTCTCTTAGTATTCAGTGTAGACCAACATGAACACATGAACAGGAGGGGGAAAAAAAAGACCTTGGTTTATCATAAAAACAGAATCACAAAAATAATTTCACGGTAACGAGATCCCCTGGCAGGAATATAAATTGTTCAAATACTTTGAAAATAGTCCCATTAGAAGAACAACTCTGCTGCATAGCTATTTTGTATAAACAAGGAAACGTGGTCCAATGATAACTTCGTAGCCCCATGGCTCCCTATTCAACTTCTTTAAATGAGACTCACTTAGAAGTGCATTATGTTAAGTAGGGTTGCTCTGGTTGAAAAAGGGGTGAAGTTTCTAAAGTATGCCGATAGGTTTGGCCCTCACCCTCCTGGGATATACTGCTTATTAGCTCTGTTGCTGTTGCTTTTCAGTCGCCTAGTCATGTCTGACTCTTTGCACCTCCATGGACTGCAGCACGCTAGGCCTCCCTGTCCCTCACCAGCTTCCTAAGTTTTCCCAAGTTCATGTCCATTGCACTGGTGATGCTATGCAGTCATTCCACTCTCTGGGACACTCTCCTCCTTCTGCCATCAATCTTTCCCACCATCAGGGACTTTTCCAATAAGTCAGCTGTTCGCATCAGACGACCAAAATACTGCATCATCAGCCTCAGCATCAGTCCTTCCAATGAGTATTCAGGGTTGATCTCCCTTAAGATTGACTGGTTTGATCTCCTTGCTGTCCAAGGGACTTTCAGGAGTCTTCTCCAGCACCACAGTTCAAAGGCATCAACTCTTCAGTGCTCTGTCTTCTTTACGGTCCCGCTGGCACAGCCATACGTGACCACTGGGAAGACCGTAGCCTTGACTGCAAGGATCTTTGTTGGCAGAGTGATGTTTCTGCTTTTCAACACACTGTCTAGGTTTGTTATAGCTTTCTTATCAAGAAGCAAACGTCTCCTGATTTCTTGACTGTGGTCACCATCTGCAGTGATTTTAGAGCTCAAGAAGAGGAAATCTGTCACTACTTCTGCCTTTTCCCCCTCTACTCGCCATGAAGTAATGGGGCCAGATTCCATGATCTTAGATTTTTTAATATTTAGTTTTAAGCTGGCTCTTTCACCCTCCTCCTTCACCATCATCAAGAGGCTCTTTAGTTCCTCTTTGCTTTCTGCCATTAGAGTGGTATCATCTGCACATCTGAGGTTGCTTCTCCCACCTATTTTGATTCCAGCTTATAACTCATCCAGCCTGGCATTTCTCATGATGTGCTCAGCATATAAACTAAACAAACAGGATGACAGCAGACAGCCCTGTCATATTCCTTTCTCAATCTTGAACCAATCAGTTGTTCCATGTAAGGTTCTGGCTGTTGCTTCTTGACCCACATACAGGTTTCTCAGGAGACAGGTAAGATGGTCTGGTATTCCCAATCCCTTTAAGAGCTTTCCACAGTTTGTTATGATCCACACAGTCCAATGCTTTAGTGTAGTCAACGAAACAGAGGTTGATGTTTTTCTGGAATTCCCAGCTCTATTAGCTTTGTACCCTTGGGTAACTCATTCTCTTTTCTATCTCCAATTTTCTTGTCTGTAAAAGAGAGCAACATCCCCTTTCTTATAAGGTTGTTGTTGAACAGATGGAACTCTTCAAGGTGGAAAAGTCACCCAGTGTACATTCAATAGATGATCACCAGATGTTCCTCTCTTTTCCTAATCTAGCTCCCTGAAGCCCTAGATAAAGGCGATGTTTTCCGAAAACATCGTCTTTATCTAGGGCTTCTCTAGACCATAGGGCTTCCCTCATAGCTCAGTTGGTAAAGAATCTGCCAATGCAGGAGACCCCGGTTTGATTCCTGAGTCAGGAAGATCCACTGGAGAAGGGATAGGCCACCCGCTCCAGTATTCTTGGACTTCCTTTGTGGTTCAGCTGGTAAAGAATCTGCCTGCAATGCGGGAGGCCTGGGTTCGATCTCTGGGTTGGGAAGATTTCCTAGAGAAGGGAAAGGCTACCCACTCCAGTATTCTGGCCTGGAGAATTTCATGGACTATACAGTCCATGGGGTCACAAATAGTTAGACATGACTGAGTGACTTTCACTTCGTATCACTTCTAGACCATACTCTGCTATTATGATATGATCAGATGAGGTATTTTAGACACTTCTTTGGCCCTTGGGGTTTTCTTAAATCTCCCAGTATTTCTCAGTGGGGACATTGTGGGCACTTGGGGTGGGAACTTTAATTATGTAGGACAGTTCCAAAGATATTGGGTGCTTGCATCTGTAAATGTTTTCTATTAAATGTCAAGAACAAATCAGTCATTGTAGCAACCCAAATGAAAAAAATAAAAAATAAAAAATACAGCTAAATATTTCTGATCCTCATCCTTCTATAAAGGACTACTAGATTCCCTCAAAATCCTGAAAGAGCTCTTTTCACTTTATCTGTTAACTTACTCAGTTGAATGAAATATATTTACTAACCAATTTTAATAGACTAGATTCAACTTCAGGTTACTTAAGGTAAAACATATCTTCTTCACCTATTATTATAAACCAGATTTGGTCCAGGTTAACTAGAAGGTATGTGAACTTGAGGCAGCATCAACTCTTTAGATTGATGATATTTAGTTAGCTCTGAGATTTTTTTTTCTTTTTTAAATTAAAGAGTCCCATGATCTGCATCTGGGAGAAACCTGTAAACTCCACCCTGCTTTCCAAGATGTGACCCACATGTAAACTGGAAGCATCAAAATCAAACACAGAATCCCCACCATCCATAGATCCCTTTGCACAAACTGTCAAATCCACCCAGTCAGCTTTTTTGATCAGAATACAACCAGAATCACTTTTCATTATAGTGATAAAAGTCACCCTCCCCCAGTCTCAAATAACCCTGCACATCATTTTATTTAAGGGATATCCACATTTCTTTGCACTGAGTTTCTCAATCCTTGCAGCAAGAAGTTGGGATAAAGTCAATTTTTGTGTCTTCAGATTGAGTAATTTGTGATTTCCCTTAACAGTTTCCTCCTTTGTCCTAATGTAGATCCCTGTGTCTTTTTTATTTCCAAGTGGCCTATTTTGCTCCTGGCTAATTTTCCATATCTGATCTTCAACCACTTCTACTTCTCAGCTGATTTGCAGAGCAGATGACTGTGTAGATTCTCTGAAAGCAGTAAATAAACACAACTTCCTGACTCAGCATCCCTGCATCCCCTTGTTGTCTCTGAACACATACTGATCCAATCCCCCAGGTGCTGGTATTCTTGAATTGAACTCTTCATTATTAGGACAACCACATGCCTGCACAAACACTATAAATCACAGCAGAGATTTTCACTTGTAAGGTGTGGGTAGTTGGTGTGTGGAAACTATTGCATCTGCATTGACAATGGAAACTGCCCCTCCCCCTAGTTACCTCAAATCAGAAGACTGTGCAGTCACACTTTGAAAAAGCAGCTGAGCCAGACT
Organism: Muntiacus reevesi; assembly: GCF_963930625.1. Taxonomy (NCBI): domain Eukaryota; kingdom Metazoa; phylum Chordata; class Mammalia; order Artiodactyla; family Cervidae; genus Muntiacus; species Muntiacus reevesi. The sequence continues at coordinate 117,548,162 of NC_089250.1, forward strand.
CCCAACAGCTTGAGGCAATCACTAAGCAGCTGTCAGAGGGAATCATAAGTGCTTTCTCTTTGTTGTACTGGCGACAGTGCCTGCCCTCTGATTTGGCTTCTGGTAACAAACAGAGCCACTGAGAGCTTTTCAACAGGTCTCCAAACCTTCATAAACGAGTCCCTGCAGACTTACGTAGGGTGAGGTCCTTCAGTCCCTGATCCAGACAGTCTGAAAATGAAAAAACCTTATGGCTGGCGTGCCGGTCCTGCAATCCATGAACCTAGATAATGGCATCTGTCTCCTCCATTACCCGGCTCCCAAGGCAAAAGTGGAGGGTTGTTATCAAAATAAAGAAATGTAAACATGCAAAACATAGAATATAATCTTCCATAATCTCTAAGATGAGTTATGACAGGGATACTTACAAATTTCCCTCTCCATTGTGATCCATGATCACTTAAATACTGCTAGTAATGCTGTTCATGAAGAGAAATTTTGTGCATGTTTGCCCCAGACATACAGGGGAAAAATATCAACATGCCTCCTATCACTTCCCATTGTTTTCCAATTTTGTTTGTTCTCTCTCATAGGGGATTGTTTCTTTTTTTAAACTTGGGGAATTTTATGTTAATCCATTTTGAAAGGTAGCAAATGAAGCAAATCACATGATCCACAGGAAAAATGTAATTCAGTATTATCCTTTCAATTATGTAAATAATCGCTCTTCTCATCCAATGAACCTGTCATGCAAAATGTGGGTTCTTACCTCACACCAGCAGTTCCTGGCTCTATGAGGGAGGTTGAAGGGATATTACTAACATTATTGTAAAGATAGGAAGTCAAGGATCAGAGAGAGGCAGTAATTTGATGTTTTACTCACAGTACAACACTCCTATTTTTCTGAATATGCAGGCAATAGCAATATAGCCAATGTTCTTGGGGCTTGCATAAAATGTGTGTGTGCATGCTCAGTCACTCAGTGGTATCTGACTCTTTGTGACCCCATGGACTATAGCCCGCCAGGCTCCTCTGCATAAAATGAATCGGAGTCTAAAAAGAATCAGTAGAGTCAGCACCTAACTATCCAGATTCCAGTTGTTCTCAGCTCTCCAGGTTCCAGTGTTGCTCAACCTCTGGAGGTGTCTTGGACCAGAGTACCCTCCCAGCAAAAATACCACACTCCTGACTCCCAGTGTATGGTCTTCATTTTTCAGGCTCTTCAAATATTGTTTATCCCCACCTCACTTTAGCATAAATCACCATCATACTAGTAAATGGTAATGTTCCTTTGAGTCCACCCTCATTTCTGCATTAGTCAAATGTAGTGTCCCCCTTTGCAGCCCTGATGGGACAGATTCCATCCATGCACTATCATCTTGAACAATACTTGTGCAGAGAAATATGTGATAACACAACTTGGTATAAACTGTTGACCTTACATTTAGAGAAGATTCTGAATTATATTCCTAGCAGGAAGAAGGATTTTCATTAAATCGTCAATATTCTCAGTCTTGTTTCCCCTTTGTTAGCAAGAGACGGCATATATATATATATATATATATATATATATATATATACATGTAAGTATATATATATATATATATAACATTTCTTTCTGTTTTCATTTTCTATATGTGTATATATATATATTATCTATGCTGTGTTATGCTAAGTCGCTTCAGTCATGTCCAAATTTTTGTGACCCTATGGAATGTAGCCCACCAGGCTCCTATGTCCATGGCATTCTCCAGGCAAGAATATTGGAGTGAGTTGCCAGGCCTTCCTCCAGGGGATCTTCTCAACCCAGGGATCGAACCCTTGTCTCTTATGTCTCCTGCATTGGCAAGTGGGTTCTTTACCACTAGCACCACCTGGGAAGTCCCATATATTATCCATACAAACACAATATTTTTACTAGAGTTTCCCCACTTTTATTTGCATTCCAAGATTTGGTACAGTGTATGAGAAACAAATGAAAGTGAAAGTGAAGTTCACTCAATCATGTCCAAGTCTTTGCAACCCCATGGTCTATCTAGTCCATGGAATTCACCAGGCCAGAATACTGGAGTAGGTAGCCTATCCCTTCTCCAACAGATCTTCCCAACCCAGGAATCGAACCAGGGTCTCCTGCATTGCAGGCAGATTCTTTACCAACAGCAAACATAGCTCGAAAAGACTACTTTGGTTTTCTCATAAGACCCTATGCATTCCTGTGTGCAAATAATACAGGATTTGCCCAGTAGAGGCTTTGCCTGGCAGACTTTTCAAAAACACTATTTGATGCTCAAATGGATCAGAAATAAATTGTTTTTCTTGTGTTATCCTAGAGAATTTTTTCATAATTGTCCAAAATGTTATTACTTGTAATTTAAAATTAATATACAGTTGAATCAATGTTGGAAATGAACTGACTTTGAAGTTCAAAATTTACATTCAATTATTAATTAGGGTAACACTGAAAAGCCAGCTTGCAAAGTCCACACAACTTTTATTGCTGCTCTTTCAATGGTTTATAGACTATTTTAAGAAAATATTTTAACCTATCACTGTGACATTTTATAAGAATACACCGAGAAGGGAAATGTTAATTGTGAGTATAACATAAAGTTTTACTATCATTACCACATTTTAAGGGACTAAATTGAAAGGAAAAACAAAATACCATTATCTTTCAACTTACTGGACAGTTTCTAGGACATAGTAGGTATTCAAAACAGTATTTAAAACTCACCTAAGGTAGGCTATGTTTGTGTGCACACATAGGCAGAGGTATTTCCCTGCTGGCTACATTTCTTCAGAAACTTAAGATTTTTCTGAAACCCTCAATCAACTACTGGAAATTAGCCTCATAGACTAATTATTCTCACTCATAAACATGTTTTGTTTTTAACTCAGTAGAAAAGGTAGCTCTATTGTTAATTGCTATCAACTTAAGAATTCAGTTAACTTTGACCTCCTCCATAATTTCCTGAATTTTATCTCATTAGCTCTCATTATGTTGCCATAAACAGTGCTACCCACTTCCACCCACTTGTATCAACCTAGTATTCTGGATTTGTAACAGGCACCACTCTTAGAACTCAGGCAAGCATTCACTGTGATGATACCAAGTGTTGCTCATATGTCATTTCCTACTGAATTTGCTAATGCATTATTTTTTCTTAATCCATAGACACTGAAATTATAAAGATGTTATTTTCTACATATGCCTTTGATAAATAATTCAGTATTAGTTTCCTTATTCTAAAATGAGGAAAATAATACTATCTTGCAGGCTTTTTTCCTTCAGTTGGATGTGATAATATATATCTGTATATCCCCCCACCACAAACAATGCAAAATATTATTTTTATCATTATAATTATTCTTGATATATGTATAAAATACCGGGTTCCTCAAGTGTTAAAACATCTGTCAACCTCTAATTTTAGGGTAAGCATTCCAGTGAGGCTGTCCAAAGTCATAATATGAACAGAGAATCACGCTAAATAAGTGTGCAGTTATTACAACCTGAAACTTTCATCTAATCCTTAGTGCCATCTCCTGCATATTGAGCTGATTTGTACCACCTGTTAACACTGAAGGACACGGTTCCTCCCTAGCAGCCTAAATGCATACTTAAGCATTACTCCCAATATTCCCTTATACTGTTTGGGCCAAGGATGGGACTCATACTAACTGATCTCAAGAAAATATAAGCAACAGTAATCAAGACAGTGTTATGTTGGAGAAAAGGTAATGAAATAGAAGAACAACCCAAAGTAAAATCACATAAATATGGCAAATTAACTTTAAACAAGGTTGGAAGGTCAATACAATGGAGAAAGGATAGTCTTTTCAACAAATGGGATGTAAATAAGCAAAAGAATAATAATAAATAAACTTCAACATAATCCTCTTATCTTATAAAATTATAATCCAAAATTGATCACAGACCTAACCATAAACTTTGAAACTGTGGTATATCTTGGAGATATTGAGGGTGATATTTCAGACCACTTCAATAAAGCAAATACTGTAATAAGGCGAGTCACAAATTTTGTGGGTTCTCAGTGCTTCTAAAAGTTACGTTTACACTATATTGTCATCTTTTAAGTATGCAGTAGAATTCTGTCTAAAAAATTTACATACCTTAATTTTAAAATAATTTATTTTTTAAAAATGCTAACTACCCCTTGAATATTCAACAAGGCATACTCTTTTTGCTGGTAGAGAAACCTGCCTCAGATGTTGATGGCTAGTGACTGATGAGGGTGGTGGATGTTGAAGGCTGGCGTGGCTGTGGCAATTTCTTAAAATGAGACAACAAAGAAGTCTGCCACAGTGTCTGACTCTTCCTTTTGGGAATGATTTCTCTGTAGCAGGCAATGTTATTAGATAACATTTTATCCAAAGTGGAACTTCTTTTCAAAATTGAAATCAATGCTCTCAAACCCTTCTGCTGTTTTACCAACTAAATTTATATAATATTCTAAATCATTTGTTGTCATTTTAACAATTGACATAGCATCTTTACTAGGAGTAGATTCCATCTCAAGAAACCACTTTCTTTGCTCATCCATGAGAAGCAACTCCTCATCCGTTAACATTTTATCATGAGAATGCTGCAGTTCATTCACAGCTTCAGGCCCCACAGCTAAATCTATTTCTCTTGCTGTTTCTATAAAATCTGCAGTCACTTTTTCCACTGAAATCTTGAACACCTCAAAGCTATTCACAGGGGTTGGAATCAACTTCTTCCAAACTCCAGTTAATGTTGATATTTTGACTACTTCCCATGAGCAATGAATGTTCTTAATGACTTTGAGAATATTGAATAGTTCCCAGAAGGTTTTTAATTTACTTTGCCCAGATGCATTAAAGGAATCACTATCTATGGCAGCTATAGCCTTCTGAGATGTATTTCTTAAACAGCAAGAATCCCATATAATTTACAGATTGAATGATTGACTGGTTTTTCTAAATTTTTAATTTTTTTCTCTTCAAGTTTTCCTTTTAGAGAAAATTAGATTCTCCCTAAACAAAATAAATACTATCAAAAAAAAAAAAAAAAAGAAAATCAGATTTGCTCATTGTATATTCTTATCACAGAAATAACTTTTGACTTTTTAGCTTTTATATTTTTGAAGGAGTGTCAGAAGGGCATTACATGGATAGTCTCTTCTGTTTAGTATTTTTCTCTAAGTTGGCAAATACATGATAATATTTTTGGTAAGAATAGAAAATTAATTTCTTACAAGTGGTAATATAAATCCTAGCAATTTTCTCATTCTAGAGTGCATTATGGTATTTTTATTTTCTGATTGGAGTAAAAACTTTCTATTCCAAATTAGGGCTCACAGGTCTGGTAATCTAGAATGTGATTAGTATATATGTCTTATCTATATTAAATGTAACCATTCCTCAGATTTTCTTATGAAGATGTCAAGACAAACCTTCACCAGCTTGGCCTCAAAGAAGACAACCCATAGCCAGCATAAGTAGTGAATTCTGGGAATCACAATGATTTTATTTTCCTTGTTAGTCTTGGGCCTATTCTCTTCTCCAGGGTCTCTGAGAAGTTTCAAGGAAATCTCTAATTCCTTCAAAATGAGTCCTCTAAGACTGAAACATGAAAGGGATGTGGATTCCCAAGCCTGAAAGACTAGAAATAGGAACACATGTATCCTTAAATGTACAGACTGCACAATCCATGAACTGACTAGGCATTAGACAGAGGCTGAGAACTAATTTGTTTTGGGGTTACAGTCTTCATGCAATTTACCTGTTCAGTATGTTAGAAAACCACTCAGTAATGAAGGAAAATGATCTGTATCTGTCAAACAAATTGAAACAAATGACAGCTCTCTAGGAACAGGGAATTCTGCCAGGAACTATGTTCATTAACCTACTTCTCAATTGCATCTATGAGGAGGGTTTTATCCACTACTTTGATCAAATCATATACCACATTACAACAATAAATACTAAATCTGGTTCATATTCATCATTTGATCAGTGTTGATACATATATATATATATATACACACACACATGCATACATATGTACATTAACACAAAAATATACAGAAACACACATACATATACATGCATATGTATATATATATTATATATATACCAGTTTGTATATAAAATAGCATGAAATAAATAAAAATATGGTATCAAAATATATTTAGGTTATTTTCAAAATTCAGTTAATATCACTCCAAATCTCCTACTTTAGTAACTCAAAGTAATTTTAGAAAATATTTTTATATTCTTTAATAATATTTTAAAACACCATATAAAAAAAGGTTGGGGAGTTTAAAAATTAAAGTGAAAATGAAATTTTAAAAGAAGTAATATTTATATTGAAAGTGTAATTATATCAACAGGACTCTGGAAACTTGAACAAGTGATGTGAAAAACATTCTTGAGGTGTTTTTCCATAATGTAAAGGAGCAGGACAAAAATTTGCAGGAAGAGAAACAATACTAAGAGTTTAGAACAACCATCCAATCTATAAGTTATATGGGATTCTTTGGAAGGAACCATCATGGTAAAGAAACTACCTGCAATGCAGGAGACCCGGGTTTGATCCTTGGGTTGAGAAGATCCCCTGGAGGAGTAAACGACAACCCACTCCAGTATCCTTGCCTAGAGAATTCCATGGACAGAGGAGCCTGGTAGGATACAGACGATGGGGTTGCAAAGAGTTGGACATGACTGAGCAGTTATTACTTTCACTTTGGAAGGAACTATGAAAATTATTAAAGGAGTTTTCAAAATACAATAAAGAGTAAGTTAAAAATGAAGAACATAATTGGTAGATTTGAAATGAAACTACACAAATATAACAGTGTTGTTATATTACTATTATATTAAATTGATATAGAAAAAATATTCAAATGATGATGATGTCAGGTTTCTGATAATGTAGCAAAACTCATACTGAACATGGATTTCTTTGCTACAGTGCTGAAAATCAAATGTTAAAAAAGCATTTTTTGTGATTAAAATGTACTTCCGGGTCTTGTAGTATGGAAGTAATAAGATCTCATAAGACTGGCTCACTCAGAGAAAACCATATAAAATCTGAACATAACACAAACAGGTACCTAAAGACACTGGAGCAACAGAAGTAGACAGAATATTATGGCTGTTCATACTCAGAGGACAGGTTTTTTACAAATTGATTTCATGTTGTCATAGTTTTGAGATTTGAGCCAAATCATTCAGCATGTGTGGGAAGCAATAAGGATGTCATGGGAAAAAACATAGTCTTCTGGCCCTGCCTATTCACATCCTCTAAGAAGTAGGAGAAACCTGGAAGGTAAAGAGACAGAGAAGGGATGTCCTAATTCTATCTAGAGATACCTCTGAACCACACACATGCAGGAAACTCAAAGCAACTTGGTTGAAAACAAAAATTCTGAATTAAAATGAGACCAGTGGACCAAGAAACAACATTTGCCATCCTCTTAAGACAAAAATCACAGAATTCAGATTCTCCAAGCTTAGCACACAAGAAAACTGCCCAACATAAAAAACCTAGGGATTTGGAACATATTTTCAAGAGCAAAGAAAATCAACTGAGACGGACTCAGAGATGATCAAACTGTTGGAACTAGCAGCCAAGATTTTTAAAGTGATTATTACAACTATCCTCAGTGAAGTGAAACAAAATGTACTTTCAATGAATAAAAAGGTAGGGGAGCTCAGCAGAGAAATAGAAAAAACAAATTCACAAAAAATAAAATTGCTATTCTAGAACTAATCAAGGCAGTATCTACAAAACTAGTCATATGTAAGTGGCATAGGCAAAAGTAAGGAAACTTGATCAATAGAAAATATTTGTCAATAACTCAAAGAAAAAAAGATTCTGAAGGGTGAATCTTAAGCACTTTTTAGATGATATTAAATGGTTGAAAATATGTACAACTAGAGATCCATAAAGAGGGCAAAGAAAAATAGTGTAGAAAAATATTTGGAAAACAGTGACTGAAAAATTCCCAAATTTGATAAAAGACAGAAACTAGTCAATTAGAACAAGCACACAGAAGTCACACCAAGCCAGAAGCCACATTGTAATCATATTTTGAAAGCTAAGTATAAAAATCACCTAGAGAAACAGCACATTACATGCAAGGGAACAAGGATTTATTAGCAATTGACTTCTCAGAAACTATGGAGAAAGGAAGAGAGATTGCAATAACATCTTTAAAGGGTTACCCAAAAAGGTTAACCTGGTAATCAACGTCCAGCATAAATATTCTTACAGAGTGAAGCTGATGTGGAGATATCTTCGGTTTAAAGAAAATTTACTGCCAGGAGATATATACTGTAAGATATGTTAAAGAATTTCTTCAAATTGAAGGAAAAGGATACTTAATAGAAATCTGGATTCTGAGAAAGGAACAAAATGCACTGGGAATGGTTTGAATAAATGAAAAACAAAATTATTTTTTATTTCTTAATTTTCATATAGTTGATATAATTAAAACAAAAATTGTAATATTGTCTTATGGACATTATCACATATGTATAGGTGAAATACATAAAGCAACTATATGTATACAGCTGAAATATTTTAATATTTTATGTAAAATAAATCAATATTAACTGTAAATGCATTGTAGAAAAATTGAGGATGTATATTTTAATCCCTGCAGCAACTACAAAAATATAATGCAAAGGACAACAAAAGAGCCATTGGGAAAATTAAAATTGAATATCAGTATATATTCAAATAATTTAAAAATTAAAGAACAGTAGAAAGAGAAAATAAAATTACAGGAGAAAATAAGAAATAAAATGATAAATTACTCAACTAAATCATTGATTTTGTTAGAAATTAATGGAATAAACCACATGAGTGTCCCCAATGAGAGTTTCAAAACATATGATGCAAAACTGACAAAATTAACTTAAAAATTAGACCACCCCATAGTATTATGTATCTTTTAACATCATGCCAACAATTCATAAACTGAGACATGAAAACTGAAGCAAAAAAAAAAAAAAATGACCAGATCATCCCTACCAAATTCATTGATACAGTTAATATTTATAAAACGCTACATCTAACTGCATATGAAAATACATTCAAGGCACATGATTATTTTACCATGATAAACTATATGTTGATATATAAAACAAATAAAAATATATTTTAGAAAGCATATTCTCTGAATATAGTAGAATTAAGTTGGAAAAACCAATTAGAAAAGCAAAAGCTTCAAATAAGCAGATGTTAAACAACATTCTTCTGAATGACCCACAAGTTAAAACAGAAATTGTGAAAGTAATTAAAAGTGTTTTAAAGTGAACAATAATGAATATACACCATATCCAAATTTCTGGAGTACTGCTATAGCTGTACATATAGGGAAAGTTTTATTTTGAAATGTGTATATTACAAAAATGTAAATTTAATGATATAAGGTGCTACTTTAAGAAATTAGAATAAAAGTAAAACATTAAATAAAATATAAGTATAAATAAATTATCCAAATTTGTCTAACTACATCATTAAAGTTAGTGAATTTTACTTAAATACATAAATTGCATTTCAATAAAGATGGAGGAGAAAAAACCAAAAACCAAAAATACTACATGCTGTAGAAAAATGAATGTATGAAAAAGAAAATATACCCACAGAAATACCTGCAATTTCATTACACATAAATGCAATATTTTAGTATTTCACTTTATGCTTGTTAGGATTTTCAATGTTTGTATATATTAAGATAAACAGTAATACGTATTTCTCTGTATAAATATGTTATATATATTATGCAATATTTGAAAGATATTTAACAACAATGAACACTGGGAAAAAGCTAAAATTATAAAAAGAAGATAATTTTCCTAGATTTATTATAGTTACCTGACAAATCAGTTGAAATTAATAACTCAAAGATATAGAATAAATGACATATGCTTCCTTTTTTTGCCAACCCTAGAAAACTAGAAAAAGTATTGTTTGTAATATGGTCTTCACTATCCAACGAGTCTTTACTTGCTCAGCTTCATGACCACTTAAAAAACAGATCATGTTTTTTCTTCAGCATTTATTAACAAAAAATTTAAGCTTTTATATACTTAGAGTATTATGTCTCTAGAATTACTAATTCTAAAGAAAGGTTTTTCCAAGCAGAAGTAACAATGCAGAGCAACATAATGAACACTGTCATTCAAAAGAAATTTGAGAAATTGTTTTCTGAAGCTTCAAATTGAGTGACCTGAGTTAACTTTGTTTTCATATTGGTAAATTTATCATCTGTTGGCAGACTTTTTAGAATCTTTTTTTAAGTACCCATCAAATAGTATGGTTTACCTATGAATATAAAAAATAAGCCACTACACTTAATATATTTGCAACTACAATAATAATTTAAGCAAAATTGCTGCATGAAAAGTATCCAAATAATAAACTGAGTCTAAAGGATGGCATGCTAATGTTACTGAGGGCTTCCCTCACAGCTTAGTTGGTAAAGAATCTGCCTGCAATGCAGGAGACCCCTGTTCAATTCCTGGGTTGGGAAGATCTCCTGGAGAAGGGATAGGCTACCACTCCAGTATTCTTGGGCTTCCCTTGTGGCTCAGCTGGTAAAGAATCTGCCTGCAATGCAGGAGACCTAGGTTGGGACCTTCCCTGGGTTGGGAAGATACCCTGGAGAAGGGAAAGGCTTCCCACTCCAGTATTCTGGCCTGGAGAATTCCACAGACTGTATAGTCTCACAGAGTCAGGCTCGACTGAGCAAATGTTACTGAAGTGTGAATAAGCTTTACTAAGCGTTGGAATGCATATTTTACTTGACAAGAAGGTGTCAGTAGTACTGAACATTTAAAAGGCACTTTAAAACTTTCGTTTGTCATACTTTGACATGAATCAGCCATGGATTTACATGTATTCCCCATTGTAAAGTAATTAGCCTCCAACTAATAAAAAAAATAAATGGGGGAAAAAACTTTCGTTTGTTTGTTTCTAAGTACTGTTGTGGTATTTCAGGTAAAGTCTACCGGAAACCAAAATATATTTTTTTCCACTGCCGGAATTGTCCATATCAATAATTCTGCTTAATCCTCTAAGAGAAAGCATTGTCTGAGATGGCTATTGGTTGGCTCTCTGCCAAGTGGCCATGTCCACACAAAGCAATAAACTGCAAAATATCTGATTGTTCATTCACCAGTCAAAAATCTTCCTGACAGATAGCACCCAAATAGTATTGGAGGCCAAACAAGAATAGACATGGCTTTAATAAGCCGAGGGAGAATGCCATGATTCACATCCAAGGTCTTTCTGCAGTTTGCTTCTTCCATTAGCAAGGTACAGGACTTGGTGCTACTCCTCTGGAATACCAAATGCATGAGAATGGGGAGCCTGCTGTGATTCTCATCCATGAAACTTAGATGAAAGCTGAACTCAGTTGTCTGGATAAATTTACACAAGACGCTCAGCTGCAAAGCAGCCTAACTGGTAGAGGTCAAATGATACGCACCTGCAAACATTCTTCCAAAGAAAGAAAAATCCCACACAATGCTAACCATTCAAGGAGAAATAACCTCTTTGTAAAAGTCTTGTTTGAAAAAGCATCTTTCCTAAATCTAAGGGTCTTCCCATAGAAAAAGCAAAAGCTTGACAAAAACAGTATGTTACAATATGATCCTTGACACTTCATCTAAAATTTGATGTCTGGTTAACAGAGTGGTTTAGGAATTTTAGTTTTTAGTTCTTTTGAGATAGAGCTTCCCACTGGATTGAGATTCTTTGTTGCTATAGTTTTATACTCATCCCACCCTGTATGGAAATGTTTGTGGGCTACATAGGTGGTTGAAATAGGGAGTCATCATATCAATGGGTTGGAAAAAATAACTTGTGGTGAGCTTAAAATCCTTGACCTATAACTTGGTAGCCTTCTATGAGATTCAAGTTTTTCCTTCTTCAATAGTAAATCTATGATACTGATCTTGGAAGATGTTAGAGAAATTAAATAAGAGACTTGGTGTAACATCTTTCTCAAACAAAAGACCCTCATTGTTGGGCCAGTTTCCTTCCCCCTTTACTTTTCTCAAAACAGATTCTCCCCAGCGTCAAGTTGAAATTCTTCTTTCTTGGTTTTATCATTTAGCCCCATTTTATCCTTTTATCTCATCCACTTGATTTATATAATCTGTTATATTCATTGTTTTTATATTCATTTTCTAATCCTATTTTAATCCTCCATTCCTAGACACACACACACACACACACACACACATAATACCCCCCCACCCCCAAACAGACACAAAGCAATACATACCAACACATAAACTCGGCTAGGATACTTGATTTACAACAGAAGTTCTTCTTTCCCATCTCCTAGGTTGAAGCCTTTCTTAATCAAAAGATTTCACATGTTTTGATTAGTTCCCACAGTACATGGCTTGTAATCAACTTACATTATAACCAGTTGCAACAGACTCTATTATTTTTTACATATCTTCTATTTTATTTCCTGTATGATAACAACACTTCTCCCACCTTATAAACTCAAGGTGGTTTTACTAACAAATTTTTTAAGTATATAATCCACTTCTTGGCAGAGGTTTTAATACTTATACCATGCAGTTTTTCCATCTTCTTTATGATTAAAAATGGCTTAGAAAATGACTGCTCTGTTAGCCCAGGGCTCCAAAAGAGGGCAATGATGATAACACAGATCAGAGGCTCAACCAACTATCAGCGAAATATGTCACAAGCAGGAAATAAGTATTTCTAGGCTGACAATGAAATTTGGGATATTCTTTATTACTGTAGCTTAATCTACCTTCTCAGGAGCCATATACTATTCTAACCTGAACTAGATTGTTTAAGTATTTAGATTTCAGCCTTGTTTTCTGTTCTGTAATATAATTTCTATAAGCCTTTCTAATATGATAATAATTTCATTTGACTGGATCAGTTTTATAATTTCAGTTCCACACTAAGAGACTGTAGGTCTGTCCTTGATTATAATTTCTTGGATTTCTATACTGATTTTGCCATGGGTTTTCCATCAGTATAATCCTCCCATCTATTGCAAAACCATTTATTCATCCTGGGTATCTTAATAATGATTGCTTTCATAATCTGTGTTCTGATAATGCCACCCCTCCTTGTCCAAAAGACTTGATATCCTTAGCTTCAGTGTCTTTTTTCAGCAGCAGCATCTGGATGGAGTTCCCCTACTGTCTATTCAGCCTCTATTGCTAGGTAAGATTAGGTTTCTATGTCACTCCCAGTCTATAATAAAATGAGTAATTTTGACTAAACCACATTTTGATCAATAATGAAATATTCACTCTGTGAGTTACTGACTTTGTGACATTATCATTTTGAATTTTAATTCTGATTATCTTGTGATTTTTGTTAGCATTTAATAAGACATGTTACCATAGATATTTTGACTAATTCTGTGTGCCAAGTTCTTCTATCTCAGGGGGTCTGGTAAAATGATTTGGAAAAGTTTTTTTACCACTTCAGTATGTGTGCACATGCACACATCCATTCATTGCTTAGAGCTAAGTGAATTGCCTTCTAAATATATATTTTTCCTTGATCCTGTGGTTGATAAGAGATGAATGATTACATTTTGGAGGGAAAGAATACTGCTTCCTGAATAATTTTCAGAATTTTATAATCTACTCAAAGAATAAAATGTCTGTAGAGTGTCCAAATGCAATTATTTTCCAGTAATCTGCAGTAAAGCCCTCTCTTCTGACACTCAGAATTTTTTTTAAATATTTGGAAACCATATTAATAATCCAATACATTAATTATCTACTCACCACCAATTAAACTGCACCCAAAGTCATTGGCTTTATGGCATTGAGGCAGGTCTCTAGAAAGTCTGTGTCAATGTTTAGTGGATTCCTGACATTTTGGCTGTGTCCACACCTCTTAGTCCAATTCTGCCTACTCTCACACTTAATACCTATTATGGACTGAATGTTTGTGTCTCCCCAAAACTTTCATGTTGAAGCATAACTCCCAATGCAATAATATTTGGCAATAGGTCCTTCAGGAATTGAGTAGCTCATGTAGGCTCTACCCTTATAATGGGAAGGTGCCCTTTAAGAGAGACCCCCGAGAGATTTCCTGTTCCTTCCTCCACATAAGGATACAGACAGAAGATGGCTATCTAAGAACCATGTGGTGTGACCTCACCAGACCCTGAATCTGCCATGCCTTGATCCTGGACTTTTCAGCTTTCAGACCTATTGGAAATACATCTCACCTAGTTTGTGGTAGTTTTGTAACACTAGCCTGAACAAAGACAATGCCCAATCATTGGTTTGTGCCTGGACTCTAGTTCAATCCTCTTATCAATAAAATCACCAACCCTCAGATCCCTTCCAGAGAGGAACAAGCTTTCCAAACTCATGTTCACCCACACCAACCATAAGGGCAGTTCCTCAAGGTTGAACATGCCAATCATGGCAATCACGCTGCCATCTGGCATGTTACTTCTGGTAGGAAACAGGGAAAATGCTTTAGTGAGGAGATGAACCTGAAGTCCAGGAAAATGTCAAACAATTTCCTTCATAAAAAAGTCACATAACTCTGAGGCCCAGAGATCAACAAGGTGTACATTATCATAGAGAAAACTAGGAGAAAACTGATTGAGTCATAAGGCCTTAAGTACTTGTAAAGAAATTGTGTTTGTTTTTATACATAGGAAAGAATAAAGCAAATGAATAGATGCTTGTAGCTTTCTATCTCAAGCAATAAACTAACTGAAGAAGATTAAGAGAGAGAGAAAGGTAACAGATTTCAGGATATAAATCATGACACATAATTTTTAGGGTGAACATTGATAAATGTTGAGGATTATTAAGGAGACTAATAATCTCCCTATTAGTAATGAAGAATGGTAGCCTGGTTGGAACAGAATAAGCATTCTAGATCCCAAGCCACAATTTCCATTTCCATTCCTCATCCACTGCAATGCCAGGATCACTATTTCTTAATAAATTTCACCATTGCAGAAGTGTTATTGTGGGATGATGACTGACAGAAAGGTGTCAAGAGAAGCAGAGAATATGGAGTTTGATGGCAGACACTTTGATTTTACACATGCAGCATGCTTCCCATTTCTCTCCCAAATTACCATAGTGACTTATTCATTGTACCTCATAGAAGCACCTTTAAGAAATGAAGGTTTGACTAAGCCTGAGAAACACCCTGTGTGTTATCCTCTTGAAGATGTCAGACTGTCCTAAAACTTAATTGTTACTGGAGACTCTGGCAATGAGCCCAGACTATTTCTAAGGGTTTTATTTTGAAGCCTGGTGATTGACGGGTCATTTTGAGCATGCCTAGGCTTGGCTATTAGACAATATCTAGGCTCCAGCTGTCCCCAAAAGTGCATTCAATCAGTCCATTCCCTTGGTCTTCTTCAGTATGAAAGGTAATGATACTGAGATTGATCTAGAGACAATGAGCTAACATTTATTTCCTTATATTTTTGTTCTAGAAAAATGCCATATCTTGATTTAATGTTATTTATAATTCTAAAATGAGTTAAATGTCATGACTGAAAAAAAGATGATTTTAGAATAAAATTTATGTCAGTGGACACAAGCAGGCCATGTCTAGAGTTGGGGCAACCTTTCAAAAAATGCAAGCGATATAGTTTAGAAATCTCCTTCCTTGAGTGAGCGTGTGTGTGTGTGTGCGCGTATGTGCGTGAGTATGTATGAGAAAGAATGAGAAAGAGAAAAGACTCACCCAAGATTTATAGAACTTCTATACTCATATAAGTATCCATACTTTCACTTATTTCCCATGTGGAGAGCATAGACTGTTTGTTAGGCCAGAAAAGGTTTATTCCAATGTCTTCCTATATTTCCCAAGCAACCCCCTACCCAACCCCCTAGTATACTTGTGTGGGCCTCAGAGAGCTACTATATATTTCCAGAGTAAGTCGGATCACTTAAGCAGAAAACTCAGTAATAAAATTAATTTTTTTTGCATTGCTACTGGGGTAGTAAAACTTAAAAGCACAAGGAATTTAAAAGGTGAATAAGTTATTTCTTGTTTCAGCTCCCACTTATAAAAAGCATAGAAGTTGTTACTCCTATCCTTGCAACAAGAAATAGCAAGACAAAGTGAAAATCAATTAAAAAATAAATAAAACCTGTCAGAGAGAAGAGAAAATTCAATTATTATTTTAAAACTGTTAGAGTAAAGACATCACAGGACAAACCATTACCCCAAAATATAAAGAGTCAAGTACATTCAGAAAGTTACAGCACCCAAGATTCCCCCACCTGAGGCCATAAGCAAATAGGACCAACTATTATTGGTACTTTTGATAAATGGTAGAAGCTGAGTGAGGACTAGCATAAGAGTAAGAAGATGCTGGGCACCACTGTCGTGGGGGGATTCTCAGACTTTCAGGTGTTTAGTTCAGAGTTCTCACTAGGTTCTCACAGGTAGGATCTAAGAAAACTTCCCACGTGATCCTGAAATGGGATGAGAAGGATAGCCATTGTAAACTCCCACTCAGACCATCCTTTCTATCAAAGGCTTAGTCTCCAGAGGGGTGCTAGAGGGAACTTTTATTAATTTGAACCAGAGAGCAACTCTGAAATCCTTTTTTTTTTTTTTTTCCAGGAGGAAGGGAAATCTGTTTCACTTCAGATACCTCCACCTTTTCTGACTCACCTCAGGAAAAATAATTAAATAAAAGTCATAATCAACAGAAAACAGGATTCAAAAAAGTAGACTGAGAATGTTGTATCTAGAGAAAGGGGGCAGGGAAGAAAAGGAGTTGCCAAAGTATCCTTTTAGAGGTGAATGGATAATCAAAGTGTAATACATCCATCCATGCTGTGAAAACTATTCAGTGATAAAAAAGAAGCTATCAAGTTACTCAAAGACATAGATGACTCTTAAATACATATAGATAAACATAAGAAGCAAGAATTAGAAGACTGTATACCCTATGATTCCATAATGTGACATTTTGGGGAAGGTAAAACTAGAGATATAAAACAGATCAGTGATTGCCCCAAGTTTAGGGAGTGGGGAGGGTACAATAGGTAAAAACAAGGAACTTTTTAGAAGCAGAAACTAACCATGAAACTAGACATGCAACTCTTCTCTATGGTATTGCAGTGGTGAATACACGACACAATCTGTTTTTCAAAATTCATAGATCTTTACAGCATAAAAAGTGAGATCTAATGCATGTAAAAAAAAAAAGACAAAATAGAATTTAAAACAAAAACTGTCACAAGAGACAAAAGACATTATATAATTCCATAAGGGTAAATTTACTGGGAAAGTATGTCTATGAAATACATGTGTGTGTGTGTGTGTGTGTGTGTGTGTGTATACACATACATACACATATAAACATATACATTTTATATACTATATATGTTTTACATATATTGTATATAAAATATCAGAGAACTCAAATATATAAAGTGAACCTTAAAAATAACTAAAGTGAGAAGTAGCAAAACAATAATAGTGGGGAACTCCAGTGCCTCACTTTCGGTTATGGGTAGTACAATCTTATTGAAGATCAGTAAGCAAATATAACACTTGAAAAACACTATAGACCTGTATGAACTAACAGACATACAAAGAACACTTCACCCAACAAGAGCAGAGCTCACATTCTTCTCCAGTGAACATGGAATAGCCTCTAAGACAGACCAAATGTTGGGCCACAAAATAAGTCTTTACAAACTTCAGAAGACTGAAATCAAGCAAATTATCTTTTCTAACTACAATGAAATAAACTAGAAATTAACAGTCGAAGGAAAACCAACAAATGCATGGCAATTAAATAATTCATTCTTAAATAATGAATGAGTCATAGAAGGACTTACAAGGGAATTTACAAAATTATCTCAAGATAAATGAAAACAAAAACACAACATTAAAAAAAAAACACAACTTTGGGGATACAGCAAAAGCAGTACAAAGAATCTATAGTAGAAAATGCTTACATTAAAAAAAAAAAAAAAAAAAAAAAACAGTGCTTGCTTCGGCAGCACATATACCAAATTGGAATGATACAGATATTAGCGTGGCCCCTGCGCAAGGATGACATGCAAATTAGTGAAGCATTCCATATTTTTTAAGGAAAAAGAAGCAATTATTCATATAAATGTGGGAGGAGAACTCCTTCTAACCAATCATCTAAATGAAATCACATCTTATAGCCAAGAAAAGAGATGATGTTAAGTGGAAAATACAAATCTGGGGAAAAAATTCTTCATCTGGCCAATGAGAGATTTGTTGTTCCAGAAATATTCTTTAATCCTTCTGATATAGGCATTCATGAAATGGGGATTCCAGAAGCTATTGTCTATTCAACTCAGAATTTACCTGAAGAAATGCAGCCACATTTTTTTTAAGAACATCGTTTTGACAGGAGGAAATTCCCTTTTCCCAGGATTTAGGGATCGAGTTTACTCAGAAGTTCGATGTCTCACTCCAATAGATTATGATGTTTCTGTTGTGCTGCCTGAAAACCTATTACTTGTGTCTGGGAAGGTGGAAAATTGATATCAGAGAATGACAATTTTGACGATATGGTGGTAACAAGAGAAGATTATGAAGAAAATGGACATAGCATCTGTGAAGAAAAATTTGATATTTAAGAAACATTTCTGGAAGTTCTGACTATGCCAAAGGTTTAATTTTCAGTGTCTTTTTAAAGGAAGTTACAGACCTGTGTTACCTTTTCATCCTAAGATAACATCTTGAACTTTTGTAATTACTTTGATCCATGGCTAATTTTCAAAGGTTTCTTAGCTACGCTACTAACTAAACTGTAACTCACCCCATATTTTCATTTAGGAGTAGACTTACTATAGCAACGCTTATGCTGCTTCTGAGAGTAAGTTCTCTTTCATTAAAAGATGAAAGAGTGAGTACGATTTAAGTTTAATTCTTTATAGCCAAAAGCACAAAATTAGCTGTCTCACTGGTCAGGTTTCCTTAGAAGGTAGATTTGTGTGACTGACTCAGAATTGACCAGAGTGTGTTCAGGCTGATACAGTTTCTCTCTTTTAGAACTAAGTATTTTATTTTTAAATTGTCATTTTCATTTACATACACTAAAGTTGGAAACAATAAAAAATAAATTAAAAAAAACCAGACATCTCAAATCAATAACCTAACTTTATACTTCAAAGAACTAAGCAAGAAAAACAAAGTAAAGCCAAAGTTAGCAGAAAGAAGAAAATAATAATTAAAACAGAGCTAAATGAAATAGAGAAGAGACAATCAAGAGGAAAAGAATCAACAAAATTAATACTTGGTTTTTTTTAAAAGATAAAATCAACAAAATTTTACCTAAAGAGAAAGAGAAAATTCAAATAGTGAAAATTAGAAATGTAAAAGGATATACATTACAACTGATGTCACAGAAATGAAAAAATATTATGAGATTACTATGAACAATTATACCTCCAACAAATTGGTTGATCTAAAAGAAATGGACAAATTCTTAGAAACATACAACTGATCAAGTCTGAATCATGAAGAGATAAACAATTTCAATAGATCTATAACTAGCTAAGAGATTTAAGCACTATTCAAAACTTTCTGTCAAAGAAAAACCCAGGTAACTTCACTGGAGAATTCTACTATTTAGAGAAGAATTAGTACCAGTCTTCCTCACAGTCTTCCAAAGTATCAAAACAAGAAGGAACACTTTCAAATTCATCCTGAAAATATTAATAGCAGGGAATGTTTAAATGACAACATATGCTAGTTACTAGTAATACTATTTTGCTAGGACTAAACTTTTTTGATATTAAGAAATTGCTTGGAAAATTTCTAAATTATATGGATGTGACTTTGATATTCTGATAATGTATTCAGATATTTGAAAATAGGATACATGTGTAATTTAGGGTTGTGCATGGGTGTGTGCTCAGTCACTCTGTCATGTCCAACTTTTGCAACCCTAAAGACTGTAACAAGCCAGGTTCCTCTGTCCACAACATTCTCCAGGCAAGAATACTGGACTAGGCGCCATTTCCTCCTCCAGGGGATCTTCCTGACCCAGGGTTAAGCCTACATATTTTGCATCTCTTGCATCGGTAGGCAGATTCTTTACCATTGCACCAATTTAGGGTTAGATTACTCTACCTTTGGAAGTACGGTCATTGCTGCAGTAGATACAGGGAAAGACAAATTCAGGCTGAAGCTACTGAACAACACTAGCTACACCAAGATATTATACTTTCTGAGAGAGAGCTGAGTAAAATACTGGGGCAAAGACTGTTGAATTGCAAAAATTTTTTTGAATTTTCTGGATAGGGAACGAACTTTCACTTTATACTTTAATTTTGCCAGGAATTTGATCATGTCACCCATATTGTTCAAATGCGGACTGTTTCTGCAGGTAAAATATTTGTGTTATGTTGCCACATGGAGCTCACCACATAGCTCTCCAGAAAGCAGGGTTGAAGTGAACAACAGTGTGCTAGGTGACCATTTGACCTGGCATACAGTTTAGGCTTGGATTTGATTTAATTTAACTGTTTTTAGCTCTCTGACATAGTTTACAGTTACCCATCACACTAGATGAAGATTTAAAATGAAGAAGAAACATACTCATACAGAGAGAAAACAACTTTGTTCCTTATCTTTTCCACCAGTGGTCAGCTGTCTCTCTGATGTTCAAAGACTTAAGTAGTGAAACCAGTGATCTAAGAGAGAACAGAGCAACAATGCAGGGTAACATAGAAGAAGAATACATTTTTTGAAAGACCACTTGGGTTCAAATCTTTACATTCCTATCTACCAGTTATGTGACTGTGAGTACATCACTTAATCCTGGTAAATCACATTTTATCATCTTTAAAACAATGATATATATCAGAACTTATCTCAAACTATCATCATAAGCCTTTAATGAATAATATATGAAAAGTATTTATCTTGGTGTCTGATACATAGTTTCAATAAAATCAGCTGCCAACACCATTATTATTTTTAAGCACAGCATATAGTTATGCATTAGACTCATCCTCTACTCATATCTTGCCTAGCTTTCCTTATATCTAAATCATCCTAATTTTCTGCATAGCACATTTATGATTTTTGTTTTCTCCTGTTCCTCCATGCCTTCAAAGCTTACAAGCTCTAGACAAACTAAGAAAATAGACCCTTTTTGACTGTGAACTCCTAACATCTCCCCTTCTGCCCCTTCTACCTCACCATATGTCTCATCCTTTCAGTACCCAGCAGGTCATTAATTACTGGATAAGGGTTTTACCATGCTAACCTACCCCTCAAATACATTTAATAAAATTTTAATGTCAAAGCTACTAAAAAATTAAATACTGTGTGTGATCTCCTCTAGAATTATGCAGCAATAACTCTGACAGTATACTGTTGTTGCCCAAACAAACTCATAAAGTAAACGGCGCGAGGGTCAAGGAGGTGTCTGCACCAAGAGCATACATTTCTCTCATCTCTCCGTTTTCGTTATTTGTCAAGCAATGCCCTTAACAACCAGGTCTGGCTGGTGAAAAAAAAAATTTGGCAAGAACTTTAAGGATTTATTTCTCCTTGTAAGTCATGAGGACAGTGTCTGAACAAGTGGTCTGAAGTCTGGGACAGTCATCTGATCTTCCTAACTTTTTGCTCTTTGACTGTACAGATGAGAAAACTGAAACCCAAAAATATAGTGAGTTGCCCAAAATCTTGTACCAAGTAGTATATTAAGCAGTTTCTCAAAGTCATCCATCTCCCTCTTTATTCTTTAGTTTCCTCAAATATTTCTTCTAGGCATTTTATCTTCAACAGCATGCTTTTATGCTCCTAAACCCTGGTTGCCCCAAGCATGCTAAATACTGAAATGCTCGTTCATAATCTCCTTTTCTTTCTCACTTTGTTTTCTGTTGCACAATTTCTATTTCTTCTGAAAACTCCAACCCCAATCCCCTTTATCAACACCAGTGCTCAACAATACACTTAATACTTATCATTGTTGGTTTCTAGGTCTTTTATTTCCAAGCATCGTATGCACTCTTTGATGAAAGTTTCATGTCTTTTTAAAGGAGACTTTCTAAATTAAGAAATATTTCTTACATCTAAATAAATTGTATATAAGTCCAGATGGTACACAGAGTGAAAAAGTGAACATTCAACTACTCAGTACTAGCTTACAGGACAGAACATAATAAACCTTTTAAGGCTCCTGATACCTTTCACTGTGAGAATATATCTCCGGTATCCCCAAATTTAATCTCTAGTTCTACTTGGGTGTTTAACATTTCCTTATTTTTCACTGTAGCTTCCCTATAGATATCTATCTATCATTGTTGATTTGAAGGGTATCAGAATGAAAGGGCCCCTGTATTTTTTGTTGTTTTACTGTTAATTTTCAGCACAATGCCTGAGAAAGTGGAAATAGTACTTTTTGTTTGTTGTTTTGTTTTTATTATTTGAATTGGCAGAAGAATGCATTATCTCACTGAATAGCCGCATCTGCCCTGTGAGGTGCCTGAGAAGGACTAGTATGTTCTCCATTTGGTGGATGGGGGAACTGAGGCTCTGAAAAGCTTTGTTCAGGTCATTTTATCCCTGGCTGGGTAGACAGAGGATCAGAGACATTTCATTCCTGACTCCTCCTCCATGGTCACTGCTAGCACAGTAGGCCACCCTGCAATATCACTTTGGTTCTACAGTTAGAACCACATTTGAGATTTTTTGAAGCTTGACCACTTCTCCATGTTTACATTTTCTTTATCCCCCCATAATCACTGGAGTGCTAGATTCATGTTTTAGGAGAAACAGAGAAGTCAGATGCTGAGAAAGATTGCAGCTTTCCTGTTTTCCAGTGGTGATCCCTGAATTACTTTACTAGCAAGAAATAGAAGAGTTGTGTAGGGGGATAGAGGAAAGGCTGGCATTCTAAGGGCAACAGATGTGGCTGAAGTATTGCCCACTCAGTTCAGATCAGCACCCTGTGAACTACAGCAAATTTCTGATGGAGTTTGCCATCATCCTCAGGTTTGTTGTTTTTCAGTCAGTAAGCTGTGTCTGATTCTTTTGCAACCCCATGGACTATAGCCCACCAGTCCTGGGATCTCCCAGGCAAGAAGACGGGAGTGGGTTGCCATTTCCTACTACAAGGGATGCTCCCAACCCAGGTACTGAACCCACATCTCCTTCACCACTGAGTTACCAGGAAAACCTTTCATCCTCATAGCTAGCAGAGTAATCTCCCATTTTCCCCTCATGTTTGCTCTTTGTTGGAATTCTCCATCCTGATTTTGTTTTGGTGTTGTGTGTCCAACCCACAGGCTGTAACTACTGTCTAGCTGCTTCTGTTGCAAGATCTAGGCTAGATCTGTCTCCGCTTAGGTTGGCACTCTATTTCCCCGTTTCTAGCAGATTTTCCTCACTTTCTCATGACCTTCCCAAATGGTTATGACATTAGTTAAAGTTCTGGGTGGTAACAAGTGAAAATAAAGAAAGCGGTAAAGTAAATGCAAGAGTAATATTCTAGTTTAAAAAGCATGATTTTAGAGTTTAGATAATTAAATTTAACATCTAGTTTCTGTCAAGTATGAGCTGTGTCTCCTTGTTTAAATGATTTACCTTGTTTGTAAAACAAGACGGATAAGATTTGCTTCACATTGTTACTGTGACTTTTTTTCAGCTGATAAGCTTGAATGCACTGTTCTGAAGACCTAAATTATGGTTTTTTTAAATAATTATTTAGACATGAAAAAATTAGAAAGGTGTATAGTTAAACATCAGCTACTGTAAGATTCTTGACAGTATTTTTTAAATACTCATCTTCTTACAAAAATGAATGTATATGAAAATGAACAATATGTACTAAATATAAAGAAATATATTAAAAGGATCTGAGAAGCACTTAAAAACCAGAATAAATACAGTATTGCAAAATTTTCCTTTAGCTTTCAGGTAAGTTATTAAAATCTGAAATACATTGAGTTCTTTATTTTTTCATTTCTGATAACAAAGGAAACTGACAAGTATTTCCGGAAAGATTTGATTCAGGGACAGATGTCAAAATTTCCTAGATATAACTTTTTCTTTTTGTTAATATTATAATTAGTCTTCATGTAAGGCTACCCACTCCCTACTAATCTCTTTGCTATGCTTCAGGTAAATTTCTACACTTTTAAAAATATGAAGCAGTATGTTAATATTTGAAAGTCTCTTTCACACTAAGATAACTTGTCTATTGTTTTACAATGGCAACTTACAATAGGAGAAGAAATTCAAGTGTCAAAATCATGAGCTTTCAGCTGGGTTCTTGACAATTCCACTGGGAACAAATTTATTCAAATAAAATTGTCTAACAAGGCCAATGAGGATCATGGTGCTAACAATGTATATAAATAAAAATTATATTTTCTTTCTGTCCAGTGACTTCATAATATAATTTTCCTTAGAAAATATTGAATTATTTCTGGAGTATTTAGCAAGGGTAAACCATAGTCATTTTATTTTTCTGATTCAAAGCTGCTTTTATTTTCTGTCACTATAATGATACCCATGCGAGTTCATTAACCTTACATTTTGTCAAAATACTTTCAAAGTGTTGCCAAAAAGCCAGCTCTTTAGTAAAGCAGTTTATTCTGGTGAAATGGTTTTTCCTCATGACTTCATGGTCTCCTTCTCTCTGTTCCCTGGACATCTCATCTTTCTCTGGATTGAAGGATTTAAGCTCCTTTTTAAGTCTACACTTCTAAAATAATTTACAACATACTGAATTTAAATATCTTCTTGGGACAACTGTTTTGAATTCAATTTAATGAAATTTATTATTTCCCTTGAGAAAATTTATCTTCCTCCAAGCTTAATTTATTTTTCCTCTATATTACATATACTTACTGCTTTATATTCCCAAAAATTAAAGCATTTTTTTCATTCATGCAAAAAAATAATTAAGGAAAAAATTGCAGCTGCTTGGCAATTTTTGATGCAGTCTTTGCCTACTTCACATACAATGATGATGAAAGCAGAAAAATATGAAGTTATCCATGTGTTTCTAGAAATTAAGGTTTTTTCACTCACTGAATGACAATGGATTACCACTAAGGAACTCCGTCTGTAGCCTCCCTGTGCAGAGCCTTAGGAAAGAATTGGCCTGGTCTGCAAGAATGGAAGTTGTTTCCATCCTTTCTTCACTCTTTCCTGTGCTCGCAAATGCAAGGTCCCACTGAACAGAAAACGTGGTGGTTATAACTCTACTGTAAGGCTGTCCCTCTGTGAAGAGTACAGCTGCTGTGCTGTCCAAGCATCTTTGAGTTTCTCTCTGTACACAGCCATGTGGAGACCATGAAATCCAACAACAGATCAGCCAGAACAGTGGGGGTTGATGGTGGCAAACAACACTGGGACACACAGTCTCTATCATTTATATGTGGCAAAGAGTAGAGACAGAATGAACCTCAGGAGCTGCAAACTACAAGTTTTACTTTTTACACATTGAAAGTGGATTCAGAAAGCCAGAGAACTAAGCCCAGGAGGTAGTATAAATCTCCTTGGTCTAACAGAGCTGCATATTATGAAATTTAAAATCTGTTTACATGCAAAAGAAAAGGTTGCATTTATGGACTAACTGGCCTTCTCTCAAAATGTAAAGAGGAGTTGACCATCACTCAAATGAACTGTATAAACACAAGCAATTCACTCATCATATATCTAAAGGAAAAGATAAATATCCAGATTTATTTGTTTCCTTTCAAGAATGATTAACTAGAGGAAACATTTGACATACATATAATTTATCCATTTATTGAGCATGTGTTATACCAATATTTTTTCTTGGCCTTGCAGATGCTTTTAGGAAAAAAGGGAGGGAAAAATGAAAAGATAAGAAGATTAAAAACAACCATCAAGTCAAGACAACACTGTGATTTTTATCCAAGTAAAAAAATAAAATTATAAAAACATCAAAGATAGAAGATTAAGAAAAGATGACTTAAAATAAAAAATTTTAAAACATAGAGAAGAAAAAGATTTTCATGAAAGACAGTAAACAGAAGGTATGATGTGGCTCTCTTCTCAATTGTTCCTTTCAGTCCTTTCATGTCCCATTTATTGCTATCACTCTTCTAGGAAGTTATTTCCATGGAAAATTGCCCCCTCTCTCACTTCTAGGTAAAGTATTAATCTCATCAACATCTCTCAAGATCATCAACTGATATTTATCACCATCCAAGATCAACAGGGAAAAGACTCTGTTCTTACTATAAGCTTTTTAAAAGGGTTTCCTTCAGCAGAGTTTTGGGATCTTAACAACAAAAGGGAAGATGTCTTTATACTATAAGAGTACATAAATTCTTTGGGAAGGGAATCTGCTATAGGTTGAATTGTATCTTCTCCCAAAAGATATGTCAGAATCCTAACCATTAGTGATCAAGAAAGTGATCTGACTTGGAAACAGGATTGTTGCAAATATAATTGATTAAGATAAGTTCATACTGGAGTAGGATGATCCCTTAATCAAGTATGACTGGTATGCTAATGAGAAGAGGTACAGGACACAGAGGGAAGATGTTTACAAGAAACACAGTAAGAAAGGCATGTGAGGACAGATGCTGAGACTGAAGTGATTTATCTACAAGAAACACCAAGGATTTCCAACCATCACCAGAACCAGGAGAGAGGCATGGAACAGAGTCTCCTAAGAACCCTCTAAAGGAACCAATTTTGCTAATACCACCATTTCAGACTTCTGGTCTCTAGAACTGTGAGAGATTATATTTCTGTTATTGTAAGACATCAAGTTTGTGGTAGTTTGTTATAGCAGCCCTAGGGAACTAATCATCATTTTGCCTTTTCATACCTTTCAAGGGGTTCTCAAGGCAAGAACACTGAAGTGGTTTGCCATTTCCTTCTCCATATCCTAAAGGAAATCATCCGTAAATATTCATTAGAAGGACTGATGCTGAAGCTGAAGCTCCAATACTTCAGCCACCTGATGCAAAGAGCTGACTCACTGGAAAAGACACTGATTCTGGGAAAGATTGAGGGCAGAAGGAGAGGGGGCAGATAGAGGATGGATGGCATCATTGACTCAATGGACATGAGTTTGAGCAAACTCCAGGAAACAGTGAAGGACAGGGAAGTCTGGCATGCTGCAGTCCATGGGGTTGCTAAGAGTTGGAAATGACTGAGCAACTGAACAACAAAAAGGAAACTGATAGGATCTACACCTAGAACAACGGCTCCGTCCTACCTGCCATTCCTAGTGATCAGTCTATACTACTTCCAGGTTTCTTTTTCACAGCAACCTTTCAAGGGCTCCAGTATCTTTTCTTCCGATCTTTTCTCCTGCAGACAGTCCTAACCACGGGCAAGATTCAAACTGCTACCTCATAAGAAAACAGACTTCATTGAAAAATGATTTGGGTAGCAATTTAAGTATTCAGGCAATCAGAAGCTGCAGTGGGACCTCCCTAGTGATGCAGTGGTTAAGAATCTGCCTTGCAATGCAGGGCCCCAGCAATCCCACTTCTGGGCATACACACCAAGGAAACCAGAACTGAAAGAGACACATGCACCCCAATGTTCATCGCAGCACTGTTTATAATAGCCAGGACATGGAAGCAATGTAGATGTCCATCAGCAGGCGAATGGATAAGAAAGCTGTGGTACATATATACCATGGAATATTACTCAGCCATTAAAAGAATACATTTGAATCAGTTCTAATGAGGCGGATGAAACTGGAGCCTATTATACAGGGTGAAGTAAGCCAGAAAGAAAAACACCAATACAGTATACTAACGCATATATACGGAATTTAGAAAGATGGTAACTATAACCCTATATGCAAAACAGCAAAAGAGACACAGATGTATAGAACAGTCTTTGGGACTCTGTGGGAGAGGGCGAGGGTAGGATGATTTGGAGAATGGCATTGAAACATGTACATTATCATATGTGAAACGAATCGCCAGTCCAGGTTGGATGCATGAGACAAGTGCTCGGGGCTGGTGCACTGGGATGACCCAGAGGGATGGGATGGGGAGGGAGCAGGGAGGGGGGGTTCAGGATGGAGAACACATGTACATCCATGGCTGATTCATGTCAATGTATGGCAAAAACCACTACAATATTGTAAAGTAATTAGCCTCCAATTAAAATAAATAAATTTATATTTTAAAAAACCACTAAAAAAAAAAAGAAGAAGAATCTGCCTTGCAATGCAGGGGACAAGGGTTCAACCCACGGTTGGGGAACTAAGATCCCACATGCGCTGGAACCACTAAGCCTGCACACCACAACCACTGAGCCAGCTCACCGCTAGAGTCCATGTGCTGGATGAAAGGCCCTGAATGATGCAACGGAGAACCTGCACGTCGCAACTACAACCCGATGCAGCCAAATAACAAACAAACAAATAAGTAAATGTTTTTTAAAAGAGAAGCTACACTGACCAGAGTACACGAATGCCTTCAGTGTAGACATGCTTACAGTCTCAAAGTAGCTAAACTCAGACACATCCCTGGTGCAAACAAAAAATGTATTATATACATGCTCTTAAAATATGTACACATATAATATGTATAACATTTTTAATTTTTATTTATTTTCACAATTATACATATTCAAAGGTAATATCTTTTTATTTCTGTTTTCCATCATGCTTAGAAAAAGCAAATAATAACCAAACATCCCCAAAGTGTTCACTTTTAATTTTTATGTGTGTGAAAGATGCTCAGGCATATCCAACTCTTTGCAAACCCATGGACTATATAGTCCATGGAATTCTCCAGGCCAAAATACTCGAGTGGGTAGACTTTCCCTTCTCCAGGGGATCTTCCCAACCCAGGGATCAAATCCAGGTCTCCCACATTGCAGGTGGATTATTTACCAGCTGAGCCACCAGGGATACCCTAAATTTTTATATGCTGTCACAATTAATATATACTCAAAGATAATATCTTTTTATTTCTATGTTTTATATCATGCTTAGAAAAAAGAAAATAATAACCAAACATCCTAAAAGATTCATGGTTTCATCTGAAAGGTTTTTACCAATTCTTGTTTTACTTCCAAATTTAGTTTTGAGTTAGTGTCCCACTCCAGTATTATTGGGCTTCCCTTTGTGGCTCAGCTGATAAAGAATCCACCTGCAATGTGGTAGACCTGGGTTCGATCCCTGGGTTGGGAAGATCCCCTGGAGAAGGGAAAGGCTACCCACTCCAATATTCTGGCCTGGAGAATTCCATCGACTGTATAGTTCATGAGGTCGCAAAGAGTCAGACACAACTGAACGACTTTCACTTTCAGTTTGCTTAAGTGTTCCAAACATAAAAAGTGAATCTTGTCCTTTTTAACTTAAAGTGATATCTAAAACTTGGATATCACTTAAAAAGTTATTTATCATCTCTCAAAAAGTTGTCTCAGTTGAAATTGGAGAGCCCAGACTGACACTGCAAATATAAGAATTCCTTTTAGCCACAAGAAGGGGAAATTCTGGTTATAGGGCTACAGATGCCAGTCTTGGACTAGGTGAAGAAAGAAATCTCTTTTACTAAAGTTGTAACCTAACAACTTTTATTTCTATCTTGGATCTTTCTTCGTTTAAGCCCCATCTCTTATTTTC
Organism: Muntiacus reevesi; assembly: GCF_963930625.1. Taxonomy (NCBI): domain Eukaryota; kingdom Metazoa; phylum Chordata; class Mammalia; order Artiodactyla; family Cervidae; genus Muntiacus; species Muntiacus reevesi. The sequence goes on from NC_089250.1 coordinate 117,577,732, forward strand.
CTCATCTAATTCATTCCATATAAGCCAATGTTACTTATCATAAATTACATGTATCATATATTCATGGACTCAAACAGGCAGTGAAACAAACCAACAGTCTGCTTTTTTAAAAAAAAGCCAAACATTTATTCATTTATTTGACTGCACCAGGTCTTAGTTGCAGCATGTGTGATTAGTTTCCTGGCTAGGGATCATACCCAGGACCCCTGCAAGGGAGGACAGACTCTCAGCCATTGGACCACCAGGGAAGTCCCCTAAGAGTATATTCTTGTTATCTACAAGCAACTTGTAAATGTTAGGCTGTATATGGGGGGGGGGGGGGGGGGGAAGTGCACCATTATACTAGATAGTAGCCTTCAGTTTTAACAGGTGTGTGTGTGTGTGTTGAAATACCTTATTTACCATACCAGGGAGTTTCCATTTTATCTTGAAGGTACTAACTACTCATTAAAGGATTTTGTAAAAAAAAAAATGAAAATATCAGACTTCTAGCTTTGAAAAAGCCATTGACTAATGATGATAAAGAGAGTATGAATTGAGGACATGTGATTCTAGCTCTTAGCTGTTAAAACTGATTAGGTTCAAAGTAAATATTGCACTGGACAAAGTTAAACAGGCAAGGAAGACTTTACTCATGACTACAGCAGAGAAAGAGATTAAACCATACTGAAGTAAAAGATGTAAGAGTTTTAAGCAATGAGTTGAGCCAGTAAAAGTGTGCTGGTGGATTTTAAGGGTGAAGATTGATCAATGGAATGTATTTATTCCTGAGTTTCTAGTACTTTTTCTCTGTGATAAGGCCATCTTTTCAACAAAGAGTGCAGCAACAATTGGATATATGCATGGGAAAAAATGACCCTTACTTCATTGTATACACAAAATTTAATCCTTTACGATAGTTTTAAGGTCAAAACGTAAAAGCTATATATATCTCTGAAACTTCCAAAATAAGATATAGGAGGAAAAATTTTGCTACTTTAAAGTAGATAAAAGATTTTGTAGGTCACAGAAAACATAACATAAAAGAAAAATATTGATACATCATATTTCATTGAAATTAAAACATCTGATCTTCAAAAGATTCTGTTAAATAAATGCCTGGTTTACTACTTATTTCCTAAACCTTACATTTAAAGTTTTATGCACTTGTCTATGGGCGTCCACATTGTATTTCCAAAAGTTTAATAAGGAGTAGTTTTTATTTTATCTTCAAGGGTTAACATGTATCTGGAGCAAATATTATTTCAAAATCTTAAGTTAATTCTACATCTTGTCATATTTGTGATTCAGTTCAGTCACTCAGTCATGTCTGATTCTTTGCGACCCCATTATAACTAATTTTTCTAACAGCCAAAATTTCTCATAATCAAAATATATATGAAGATCATGTAGCAGCATTATAAATTTGATAGGATACTAAGAAAATATTTAAAATTATTCCTATACTATTATGATCTGAATAAAACAAAAGATGCACATAATAAAGATCTAAAAATAAAAATGCCATCATTTATTTTTCTATGATGGATATTTTTAGGTCCTGTTAATTTTTGTTCTTACTACAATTCCTGTAAGTAGTATCTAATTCATTTGACATATACAAAAAACTAATTAATGAACATCATAATTATGATGTTTCAGATGTACTCCAGATAATGATCTATCCTTAAGAAAACAAGCCCTATGCATTTTTGTGAAGATCACCTTAAGGTTCAAAAGTAATGACCTTTCTTTGCGATCTAGACAGACAAACAAGAGATTCCTGATAACAGAAGAACATGCCTAACTCCACATTGGATCTATTCCTTTGTGCTCTGTTGTCTGTGTTTAGTATTGATGGCTCTGCATTTTTGTGAAATAATATTGCCTATAGCCTGAAATGTACAGTATAGTCCATTTTCAAGGCTCTGACCTTTAAAGTATAACACTTTCCCATTCATATACAGATAAAACATTACAGAACAGAGAATAACATATGTCTTTTTGGAGGCTTATAGAAACATTGTGAACAGACCTACATGGGCAGTTAGAACAAAAGGTTCTGGAAGGAAAAGTTTGCAACATCAGCCACATCCCCTCTTCTGAATTCTAACTCAGGTAAAATGGTTCTTTGGGACACTAGTCAACCATCTTCTCAGTCTGCTGGCTTTCTGAATAAAGTCATGATTCCTTGCCCCCAAAACTCATCTCTCAACTTACTGACCTGCCACATAGCCATCAGTACAAGCTTGAACTCAGTAACAGTGGTAAAGAAAGAATCAGGCTAAGGAATGTTGCTAACAGTCAATTCAGTGTTCACTGGTGGTGCAGTGTGGGTGTCATTATTTTTAATGTTTCATACAGATAGCTTTAAATCAACAACTAGTGAGCCTCATATTTATTTTTGAGTAACAGATGGTCATTTGTTTTTAATACTATTCTCATATTCTTCTTTATTAAAGTGTCAATTCATAAAAAAATGGATAGCTGAATAAAAATACCTAAAATTTTCATTAAAGTATTCAGTAAGAATCCCAAGGTTAAACTAAACATCAGCTAAAATCAAACACTGAAGGGAAAAAACCTATGGTAAAACAAAAATGAGAAATCCCTTCATATGGATTAGAATAGTATCCTACAAAGCACAGGTTTTGGTTACAAAATAATACCTAACAACCTAGGTAAACAGGGAAATTTCATCTAATAAAAGATTTTTTTAAGTACCAGTTAATAAGCAGCCACTGTGGCAAAAGTTGTACTGTACATGGCACATGTACATTCAGAGAGGGAAAAGATACAGGCCCTTCATTGAGAACACACTTCTGCATTTGCATTCTTGGTAGTCTGTAATGGGTTCCTATTGAAAATATCAAATGTAAGATCAAGTAACCTATATCACTTCCCCAAAATGAAATCCAATCCAGCTCAGTTTAGCCTTAGGAGCACACAAATCTGAGCTGTGTGTAACTTTCAGAACTCATACACAAAGATCTCCAAAATCATCTATTCTTGCTTGAAATTAACAAACTCTGAGGAAAAACCAGGGGCCAACATCTGTTACTAAACTGAGTTTATTTTACTTATTGGCAAAGTCTGTGACCTCTGGGATAATGGGTTCTAAAAAAAAAAATAAGAAGGGGAGGATAAAAGATTAAGAATGCTTTGCACTGATTTATTAATTAAAAACAAACATAGCAGTTGAACTTCTGGGAAGATGGAATAAACATATTTTTCCCTATTCCCTCTAGTAAAAATAACTGAAATAAACTTAACAATTCTGAAAAATTACAGAATAAGTCAGATTGACTGGGGGGGGGGGTCTCAAAACCTGAGGAGCAATATGGAGATGAGTATCTCTGAATTTTCTTTTTGTCATCCCATATTTAGAGCCTGAAGAAGCCAGAAACCATAAAATGTCAACAGGTTCAGGCCCCAAACAGCCTCCTCTCCCTACCAAAGGATCCAGACAAGATAGAAAGTTTGGAGGCAATAACTGTTTTACTCCAGCCAAATACCACAGAAACAACTGTGGTCCTACCCCATTCAGGCCAGCAAAGATCAAGGTAGAAACCTAGACTTCTGCCCTCTGAAGAGTGTAATGAGGTCCACTACCTCTGTTTCTTCACCAGAGTAAAGTCAGACAAAGATGAGAAGAGAATACCTTCATCCCTGATGAGTGGTAACAAGCTCCCAACCCCTAAAGAGATGTCAGTACTTCTCTGACATGAAGGGGAGCTTGTACTTCTACCACCACCAACAGTCATCAGCCACCCTTTAATTTTTCTGTTGGCATGGTGTCATAGGAGGCCAAATGGAAAGCAAGGATTTTCATCACTTTCCAGCTTAAGACTAAGTAACTAACCACATAGCCTTCAGACTCAACTCAGAAGGAGCCCACATTGGGACCAGTAACAAGGAATCTGCAGCCAGGGAAGTATCACTGGAGAACTAGTGGGCACCCCTCTTTCTACTCCCCACATAGCAGGTATTGACACCTGCTCAGTTCGGTTCAGTTGCTCAGTCATGTCTGACTCTTTGCAACCCCATAGACTGCAGCATGCCAGGCCTCCCTGTCCATTGCCACCTGCCAGAGTTTACTCAAACTCTAGTCCATTGCGTCAGTGATGCCATCCAACCATCTCATCCTCTGTCGTTCCCTTCTCCTCCTGCCTTCAATCTTTCCCAGCATCACTATCTCTTCAAATGAGTCAGCTCTTCTCATGAGGTGGCCAAAGCACTGGAGTTTCAGCTTCAGCATCAGTCCTTCCAATGAACACCCAGGACTGATCTCCTTTAGGATGGACTGGTTGGATCTCCTTGCAGTCCAAGGCACTCTCAAGAGTCTTCTCCAAGACCTGCTCAGGTGTTGACAAAGGACAAATGGGGAACCTGTACCTCCATCCCCACCTAACAGAAATAAAATGGGACCCCTCTATTTTCAGATCTTCCCTGGTAGCTCAACTGGTAAAGAATCCACCTGTGATGCAGGAGACCCCAGTTCGATTCCTGGGTGAGGAAGATCCGCTGGAGAAGGGATAGGCTACCCACTCCAGTGTTCTTGGGCTTCCCTAGTGGTTCAGCTGGTAAAGAATCCACCTATAATGCAGGAAACCTGGGTTCACTCCCTGGGTTGGGGAGATCCCCTGGAGAAGGGAACAGCTACGCACTCCAGTATTCTGGCCTGGAGAATTCCATGGACTATTTCATGGGGTTGCAAAGAGTTGGACTGAATGACCTTCACTTTCACTTCCTCCATTTTCAATAAAGCCATTTATAAGCAGGCAGCTAAAAGAGAAAGTTTAAATCAGATTCAGAGTCCCATAATGTAATAAATCAAATTTCCAACTTTCAGTATAAGATCATTCATCAAACCGATAACAAGGAAGATATCAAATTGAATTTAAAAAAACCCAATTAATAGATGCTAACAGTGACATATATATTTTGGAGTTACCTGACAAGTATTTTAAAGCAACCATCATAAAAAATGTTTCAGTGAGAAATTATGAACACACAATTTTTTAAAATATAGTCTCAGCAAAGAAATAAAAAACCTTAACAAGAACAGAATATACAAAGAAGTAACAAATGGAAATTATAGAAGAATAAATAAATAAAATTAAAAGGGTAAATAAAAAATCCATAGGTAAAGTTGAAAAACTCCCCTTTCTCAACAGTTATAGAACAATTAGTTAAAAATTAGCACAGATACAGAAGAACTCAATAACCCCAAGAATCATTACAATCTCAATAACCCCAAGATTCATTACAATCTCATTTCCATTGTATAGCACTCCACCCAACAACAGCAGAAAACTCAAGTACACATTATCTTCAATTTCTCTTTAGACACATACCAAGACAGACTACATCCTGAGTCATAAAATAACCCTTGACAAATTTAAAAGAACTGAAATCATAGAAAGTGTGGTCTCTGATTACAATAGAGTCAAACGAGAAATTAAATACAAACAAACAGAAAAAAACAAAACAGGAAAATCTGCAAACATTTGGAAGCTAAGCAACATGCATCTCTATAATCTATGGCTCAAAGAAGAAGTTTCAAGGGAAAAACAAGTATATTGAACTGAATGAAAATAAAGAGATTATCATATTAAATAAAGTAAGACAGAGGAAAACAAACACAATATGATATCACTTATATGTGGATCTAAAAAAAGTACAAGTGAGCTTATTCATAAAACAGAAAAAGACTCACAAATATGGAAAACAAGCTTATGGTTACCAAGGGAAAAGAGGTGGGAGAGATAAATTAGAAGTATGGGATTAATAGATGTACACTACCATACATAAAACAAACAACAAGGATTAATTGTATAGCACAAGGACCTTATTCAGTATCTTATAACAACCTATAATGGAAAAGAATTTTTAAAAGAACCTAGATATATGCATATATATGTATATATCTACTCTTTGCAACCTCATGAACTATAGTCTGTGAGGCTCCTCGGTCCATGGAGTTCTCCAGGCAAGAATACTAGAATGGGTTCCCTTCTCCAGGGGATTTTCCCAACTCAGGGAGCAAACCAGGGTCTCCTACATTGGAGGAGAATTCTTGACCCTCTGAGCCATTAAGGAAGCCCCATATACATATATATGTATAACCAAATCACTTTAGCATAGGGAACTATATTCAGTATCTTGTAATAACCTATAATGGAAAAGAATTTAAAAAGAATATAGATATATACATATACATATACCCAATTCTGGCAGGCAGAGATCACCTTATCTTCCGGCCACATAAGAGGAACCTTATAAGTAAGCTCCCTTACCTGTTAGCCCTGCCACCTCCCAGTCTGGAATGGTCTGCCTCTTTCTTTCATGCCTCCTTGCCCTCTGTGTATGGCGACCAGTTTGTGAACCAACAATATGGAAAAACAGGATCACTCATACACCGCTGGTGAGAATGGTACAGCCACTGTGAAAAACACTTTGGCAGTTTATTAAAAAGTAAGCATACAACTAACGTACGTGTGTGTGTGTGTGTGTGTGTCTGTGTGTGTGTTAGTTGCTCAGTCATGTCCAACTCTGCCACCCCACGGGCTGGAGCTCACCAGGCTCCTCTGTCCATGGAATTCTCTAGGCAAGAATACTAGAGTTGGTTGCCATTCTCTTCTCTAGGGGATCTTCCCAACCCAAGGATTGAATCCAGGTCTCCCACGTTGCAGGGAAATTCTTTACAACAACCAACAAAAGACCTAGCAACTGCACTCCTGAACATTTATCCCAGATTAACAGAAACTTATGTTCACACAAAAAGAAAACCCTCTACATTAATATTTAGAACAGCTTTACATATTTATAAGAGTCCCCTGATGGAAACAACTCTGATGTCCTTCAAAGGATGAATGGTCAAATAAACAGTCGTTTATCCACACATAGATACTACCAAGGAAAAAAGAAAAAAAAAGATAATATTGGCACACAACCACAACAATCTGGAAGAATATCCACAGTGTTATTCTCAATGGAAAAAAAGAGAATACATGTAAATCCATGCTGATTCATTTCAATGTATGGCAAAAACCACTACAATATTGTAATTAGCTTCCAACTAATAAAAATAAATGGAAAAAAATATTAAAAAATAAACTCTGAAAAAAAATTTCTGTAATTTAAAGTTCACAAGCAGAATGTAAACTACATACATTATGATTCTATTCATGTATCATTCTTGAAATGATAATATTATAAACAGAGAAGAGGTCAGTGGTTACCAGAGGTTAAGGAGAGGTTGGAGGTAAAAGGTGGATGCTGTTGTTAAGTAGGCAGCATAAAGTATCCTTGTGCTGAAGGAAATAGTCTGTATCTTGGCTATATTAATATCAATATCCTGGTTGTGGTGTTGTATTAAAGTTTAGTGAACTTTACTTTGGGGCAAAACTGGGTAAAGGGTACATGGAAATTGTACATATTATTTCTTACAACAGCAGAGAAATCTATAATTATCTCAAAATAAAAAATTTAATTAAAAAATAAACAGGGGATAGTCCATATAAGTTAAAAGGTAATATATGGCGTTGAAATAATAACTATATAAGCAAAGCATTATTGAATGGAGGAATTCTAGTTCAATTTAGATGAAATTTAAGGAATGTATCTCAGAAGAGTTAGCATAGAAGTAGGATTAAGGATCTAACAAAATCCTGAAAGATGGAGACCCCTGGCCTAAAGATATTATAAACCGCAGCATCAGAGGAGCCTGAGGGTTGGCAAAGGAGTGAAAGGGGAAGGGCTGGTTGAGGACACTATCTAGAGGGGAGGATGGTATGGAGGGGGAGATTAACAAAGGCATTTCTGCGAAGCAGCCTCCACAGAGGACAAAAACTGGAAATTACACAGATGAAGTGTTCTGTGTTGAAAGATATATCAGAACTATGATATGTGAATGCCTTGAGGACAAGGACTTATTCAATACTGTGTCACCAAACTTCTGTCTGATGTCTGATGCATAAAAAATACTTTATTTTATGTTGTTGCTGATTTCACTAAAAGTAGTTTCAGTACAATGACGGAGGCAATAGACAGAATTTAGTGGACTGTAAGAGACAAAGGGAAGTGAGAAAATAAACAACTCTTTTAAAAGTCTTGGTTCTGAAGGTAAGAGCCAAAAAAAATTACAAGGCAAGGACATACATTAAGTTCTTTCCATGGCATTAAGACATGAGAAACTTGCATTTACATCTTTGCTAAGAAAAAGAGACAGAAATGGGGAGAAATTGAAAATCCAGGAGAGAAGATAAAATGTGGACATGGAAATGAACTTTAATGAAGTAAAACAGATACAGATGTTTGTAGGTGGAGGGGTAGGAGTGTATGCCAGATGGCTTCTATTTTCAATTAGGTGGGAGGTGAACTGCTCTGCTGGGAGAGAAGAGAAAGAATAAGGGCCAGGAGAAAGGCTTGCATTTGGAATAGATGGAAAACGAGAGTACAAACTGAACCACCAACATAAGCTCATTTCTCATAGACATTTGTCACCATGTGGGCTGCACCTTTATTCACAAAAGCGTGCAGACTCACTTTGATCCCGGTATCTCCAACCCCACATGACACATGTCTTCTCTGAACCAGCTTTCTGCTCACAATAACTGAAGCCCGAATGGGCTATGTGTAAATGTCTATAACTGCTTCTCAAATCACATTTAATCAGCACACTATGTTCTTGAATTTATACAAACATGTTATTTTCTCAGAGACATATTTAAGCATTATGCTTTGTTCAAGGACAAAATAAATGGAGGAGGCTGGAGATGGATTTGTTCACTTACCTTTGTGTGTGCACTCTCCTGAGCACAGAATATCTTATGAGTCGTAGGAGAGCATGACCTATTTTTAGACAAATGCTTTTGCAGATTTCATATGCAGTGATAGAAGAATATTTTATATCCTAATTGAACTAAGCCATCTCATTACCTGGCTATACTGACCGATGAGCATTGCCATGGTGATGAGGCAATCAAGTTAGCAGGTCCTACTGTGAGAATTTTCCATTCCGGATGCTTTATCAAGTTCCATCTTGCTCATCTCCAAACACAATCTAATCAGCAGGAATATAGAGAAAATTATTTAGTGACATAGAAGCAGATGTCACAAAAGAAAAAAAAAAAAAAAGGTTTTCTTGAACAATTATAATGCCAAAGCTTTATATTGACATAAAGTTTACAAAGAAAATTTCTTTTTAAATTTGATAAAAAATACTTAGGCTGATCAGCAACAAATTAAAACTTCAAAATATATGTATCCATTTTAATGTTTTTAAACTTTTATACATATTTAGGTAAAAATCAAAGTTCAAACAATCAAATGTTCTGCTGTCTTCACAATTAGTCTCAGAGATAATTATTACTTGGGTTATGGATTGATTGTGTCCCCCTTCAAATTCATATGTTAAAGTCTTAGCCGCCAATGTAATGGTATAGTGGAGATGCAGCCTTTGGGAGATAAATTTAGATGAAGTCATAAGGACTGGGCCTCATGAGGGAATTAGCACCTTTATAAGAAGAGGGAGAGACCCCAGGTGCACTCTCTCACTCTTTCCCTCCGTCTCTCCTTCCATCCCTCCTTCTCCCTCAATCATGTGAAGACACAGTAAGAAGTCAGGTATCTACAAGCCAGGAGTAGAGTGCTTATTGAGAACCAAATTAGCGGGCATGTTCATCTTGGACTGCCCAACATCCAGAAAAAAACTCCTATTGTTTAAGCCACCAAATCTATGTTATTTTGTTATGGCAGCTCCACTGGCTAATAAATTCTGTTTAAATGGGATCTAAATACATCTTATAGCTTGGTGGAGGTCAGGTATTGAAAGAAAGATAAGTAACTTTCATGCTCAAAAATAAAACCTAAGAGCAAGAGTTCAAAGAGGTTTCAATTATATCTCAAAATGGGAGTATAGAGGTATACTCTTTTTGAGACTATAAAAAAGTTAAAATTTTTATCACCATTGTTTGCTATTGTTATGTTCTTAGCCTAAGTGGCAATAAAAATGCTCAAGTAAGAAGGCATTATGAAATTGTGTTTAGGAGCAGAAAGAAGGGGAAGAACCAAGAGAGCTACATTCTTTTTTGTCATTTGCAGTATGGGAGGAAAACTTCATGGAATAAAATGTTTTTAACAAGATTTAAGGAGAAAATGAAATTTTGGATAAAAGTGGCAATAGACCAATAATGTCAATATGTGTCTTTTAAATTTCCTTTTTTTTTTTTTTTTTTTTTAAATTTTTTTTATTAGTTGGAGGCTAATTACTTCACAACATGTCAGTGGGTTTTGTCATACATTGACATGAATCAGCCATGGAGTTACACGTATTCCCCATCCCGATCCCCCCTCTCACCTCCCTCTCCACCCGATTCCTCTGGGTCTTCCCAGTGCACCAGGCCCGAGCACTTGTCTCATGCATCCAACCTGGGCTGGTGATCTGTTTCACCATAGATAATATACATGCTGTTCTTTCGAAACATCCCACCCTCTTATTAAAATTTCCATGTAGATATGCTAAAATATAAAGATGAACAACTACATTGTAAGCCCAAAATAATACAAGATAAAATATCAGAATCTGCAATTCATTTATACTGTTTTATATGCTACAGAGGTTAGTGTCATAATTGTTTTATTTCACTAGTATGTGCCCAGAACCTGGGCTAGCCCTTGGTATTCATTAGGTGCTCAGTAAACATTTGTTATCATTATTGTTAGCTAGATATTTTTTGAGAATTGATTGAGACAAAGCTTTTGAACCACACACCATATGCTTTTCCCTTAGAAAGATAATATCTTAGATAGCTTCCAAAGAAAGTAGGCAGACACGATTTCCCACCTTAATGTATATTCAGTGACACAGGGGATACACTGACCAGAGGAAAACCTACTACACAAGTGCTATCACCGGAGCAAGTCAGAATAAGAATAATCTTCCTGTCTGTCTGCTTTTTTAAACAACTCTTCTTACAGATATTTGGCTCCACAAATCGGGATTTCACATCACAGTACAAGAGAAGAGTGTTAGGTCATATACTATTGTGTGGCAAATACAGATAAGAATATTTAACAGCAATTCGTCTTGAGTTATTTAGACTTTCATATCCTATACAATACAAAGAGACTTATAAACAGCATTTGCTTATTTGGCTAATTCCTAGAATTGAACTGTCAGGGCAAAGTAGAGTCAATTGGAATTAATTCCAAAACACACACAAAAAATTACCTACTGACGTGGCAAACCAGAATAAAGTGGAATACTTATCCATATAACCTTCAGAACTATGGGGAAAGGTGCCAGTATCTAAGTGGACAGTGAGCACTAAAGTTAAAGTGACCCCGCCCATTGTTTTTGAATATTAGAAGCCAATATCAGAATTGAAGACTATGATTTAAACAGAAAACTGATCCAAGTAATGATAAACGGGACTTGTGAAATGCTACTTTAAACTTGGAAAGATGCTCAAGGAAAACATGATGGGAAATAATATTTTAAAAGGAAAAGAAGAATATATATATGTACACACATATATATATAATTTTCTTCTAGCTACTTGTATTATTTCTTCTAGCTACTTTCATCCACTAAATATAAATGAGCTTATTCAGTAGTAATTAAAATTATAACCTTCAATGTAAAATTAAACTTTCCTTAAATATTATTTTAGCAAAAAAAAATAATAATGGTAATTTGTAGAGTTTTTTTTTAATAATCTTTTAAATTTGTTTCACTTATTTCAGCAAAACACCTTTAGTAAAATATGGTGCATTTTGAATAAAGTGGAGATTTCAGTGAGAAATTGAAGCTGATAGAAACATTTGTATCACTAATGTATTTTACCAGTGATGAATCTATGGCCCTGTGAAAGTGAAAGTCTATCAGTTGTTTGCAAATCCATGGACTATATAGTCCATGGAATTTTTCAGGCCAGAATACTGGAGTGGGTAGCCTTTCCCTTCTCCAGGAGATCTTCCCAAGCTAGGGGTCGAACCCAGGTCTCTCTCATTGCAGGCAGATTCTTTACCAGCTGAGCCACCAGGGAAGCCCGAGAATACTGGAATGGGTAGCCTATCCCTTCTCCAGCGGGTCTTCCCAACCCAGGGATCAAACTGCGCTCTCCTGTATTTCAGGAGGATTCTTTACAACTGAGCTATCAGGGAAGCCCCCATGGCCCTGCTTCTGCTGCTGCTAAGTTGCTTCAGTCATGTCCGACTCTGTGTGACTGCATAGATGGCAGCCCACCAGGCTCCCCCATCCCTGGGATTCTCCAGGCAAGAACACTGGAGTGGGTTGCCATTTCCTTCTCCAGTGCATGAAAGTGAAAAGTGAAAGTGAAGTCGCTCAGTCGTGTTCAACTCTTAGCGACCCCATGAACTGCAGCCCAAAAGGCTCCTCCATCCATGGGATTTTCCAGGCAAGAGTACTGGAGAGGGGTGCCATTGCCTTCTCCGCCATGGTCCTCAGAAGGACATATTTATCCCCACAGCTCAACTGATTTCCATTCCCTTTATGACAGTGACTGTGTCATGTTCTTTCCTCTCTTCCTTTCTCTCTTCATTTCCTATCAACAAAAGGAAAGCCCATTTACAGTTTAGATTAAGAAATATATAACTCATGTAAAGATGAATACAGCATTAACTAAACAATCAATCAACAGATTTTTTGCTTTGATCTTCTTACTTTTCTATCTGGGCTCCCTTTTTCCCCTTCAACTCATACCTCCTGTATACTTTAAGCTCTTATCAACTAATTCTTTACTTTTTCTTTTCTCTGTCTCCCCATAAGTCTTCAAATTTGGGTTTTCTTTTAGGCTTGCTAATGTTTTTATTTAGATGACCACTTTAACACATGAAATAACCTTTTCAAAAATTTCTGTAGCAAGAGTCCAATTTACTAGGATGTAAGATACAATTTACTTTTCTTCTTCTACCCTACAAAATGTCAAAAATATTCTTACAAAAATTGAGAGATATAAAAAGCTGAGAGTTAAAGTAAGTTCCATTTCCTTCTTTTCCTTATTTCTTTCCTCTGAACCTAACAATCTCTTGAGCTGAATAGATCTCACAACACAGACACTAATACTGCAGTAAATAAAAATTTGAAAACATTTCTAGAATTAGTTTTATGAAACATAATATTGAAAGGGCTAAGTTCCTGCGAATCACTGTGGCCACTCAATCTTTCTGATTTAGGAAAATATATTCCCATCTAATTTCATGATTTAAGGTAACTCTGTGGTAGGAGCCAGTTCAGTTCAGTTCAGTTCAGCCGCTCAGTCATGTCCGACTCTTTGCAACCCCATGGACCAGAGCACGCCAGGCCTCCCTGTCCATCACCAACTCCCAGAGTCTACCCAAACTCATGTCCATTGAGTCGGTGATGCCCCAACCATCTCATCCTCTGTTCTTCCCTTCTCCTCCTGCCCTCAATCTTCCCCAGCATCAGGGTCTTTTCAAATGAGTTAGCTCTTTGCATCACATGGCCAAAGTATTGGATTTTCAGCTTCAGCATCAGTCCTTCCAATGAACACCCAGGACTGATCTCCTTTAGGATGGATTGGTTGGATCTTCTTGCAGTCCAAGGGATTCTCAAGGGTCTTCTCCAACACCACAGTTCAAAAGCATCAATTCTTCAGTGCTCAGCTTTCCTTATATTCAAACTCTCACATCCATATTGACTACTAGAAAAACCATAGCCTTGACTAGACGGACCTTTGTTGGCAAAGTAATGCCTCTGCTTTTTAATATGCTGTCTAGGTTGGTCATAACTTTCCTTCCAAGGAGTAAACATCTTAATTTCATGGCTGCAGTCACCACCTGCAGTGATTTTGGAGCCCCCAAAAATAAAATCAGCCACTGTTTCCATTGTTTTCCCATCTATTTGCCATGAAGTGATGGGACCAGATGCCATGAATGTTGAGCTTTAAGCCAACTTTTTCACTCTTCTCTTTCACTTTCATCAAGAGGCTCTTTAGTTGGTAAGAGTCAACAAACATCTATTAATAAGTAGCCCACTTGTCGTAGTGTATTCTGCAGACAACCAACCATGTTAAGTTTATACAGTATGGTTGACTTATAGAGATAGAATATGTGACTTTAAGGGATGTGAGCCCATAAGGGAATTCTCTGTGAGACTGCCTACCACATTAGAAAAATGCAAACAAATCTTGCTTATGACCCAATAGAATCTGTGAAACCATATTTCTGACTTGCAGTAAAGTCCCTAATTCTCTAGTTTCCTTTTGTCTTATGCACACACTTCTTCCATTCTTTATATTAGCAAACTTTCCACTGCATCAGAGAGCTGACCTGTGCCAAGCACAGCTTTTTCAAAGCTGCCTCCCTGCTGATTTGTCTTTCCTGACTAGATTTAGTGGCCTTATAAAATGCTGTCCACATAGTTTTGAACTTGATCGATTTCCTTGAGACATGAACTCACATTAGAAATGCATCCTTCTCAGATGCTGAGACACAGGCTTTCTCTTTCTGGTTCCCTGTGAAGCATGAACTTTAGTGACCCAGCATGGCTAGTGGAGTTTCTGGACAATATGCCACTAGCTTTCTTCAAGACATAGTAGAATCCAAATGCTCAAGGATTTGTCCACCAGAACAAATGTAGAAATGTCCCTTGCTCCATCCATATACTAGGCTGTCACTCATCAATGATGCCTTTTCCATGAAGTCAGAGAGCATAGTTTGTGGTCCCAGATTGAGCCTCTGGTTGTTATAGAACCACTCATGATCATGGCAATTTTCTTCCATTAGCTACAGCCAGATGTTACCCTCAGATCTCCCGCTGGTGAGACCATCAGCCTTTCAATTAAAAGCTTTAACAGAAATTGGTGATTATTGCCCAGAGTGATTGTTTCATTAAAAACTGTACTATGGTTATATTCAACTTGCAACATTCTTTCTGTATTTGTTGAACAGAATTATTTAAAAAGGAACTCTGATATGTGATACATTCTTAACATTAGTAACTTGGCATTTCTCAACAAATAATGGAAGGAAAGAAAACTATTCCTCCTGAACATATACTATACATCAAGTACACTGAATGAGTCATATACTTGTTAACACATTAACATCAATGACCTTTGGAAAAATATGATTATGTTTTACTAATGGAAAAACCAATCCTCAATGGGGCAAATAGTTGACTCATAACCAAATCACTCTTTATTTTGAATATAGTTTCATTAGCTTTTGATCATTTGTAAGGCTCTTCAACACACACTGGAGTCTTTAGATTCCCATTAACTATTTTCATTTCTACCTCAACCCCTTCCATGTGGTGGCATATTTTACCTCTTGGGATGTTTAATGATTTACCCTCCAGTCTAATTCTTACAATCTCTTAATCTTTTCAAATCTGGAAACCTTCATTTTCATTTCTTAAAAATTCACATTGTCAGCACCTGGATATGCTCTACCTTTGAATTTCAAATTTAATGTTTCATGTTTGGCCTCAGCCTCCTACCCTACCCATTTTTCTCTCCTTCACTCACAAACATGTGCTCATAACTGCAGTGAGCCCTTAAGCACCTCAACTCCTGACTCCGAGTCTCCTCAGATACAGTTGATCTCACTTTTAATACTATTTCTCCCTGGAACTGCCCTTTCTTGAACCCTGTCACTTTTCTTATACACATACCTGTGTTTGTCCTATACAAACCCCTAAAACTGGTTCTGTGTATTCTGCATTCCTATTCTCTACTCCATCTCAGATATACAGATATCCTGGTAAAAAAAAAAAGACTTAATTAAAAACCTAAACACTAATATAAATCCATGGATTTCAAGTCTCTTGAATCTTAAATTAGATTATTTTATTCTTCCTCTTATAAATTTATCTTCTCCCTTTTCAATACACCCTTTCAACCAGTATGTAAGCCAGTTGTTTCTCCCAGAAGCCCCTTGTTAAAAAAGTCATAAAAATATCAGAATCCTACAATACTCTTTAGACTCTGCCATCTCTCTTCTTTGCTCTGCATCCAAGCTTCTCAGCTAGCTATCTATATGCATGTATTCATTTGTATTCTGTATTTTACCCCTACTGCTCCAGTAATACAGCTCTTGATAACATCCATCACCCAATGCTGAATCCAGCAGGAATATTCCATCTTCACTTTACTTGACCTGTCTGGAGAATTTTGCAGTACTGTGAACCACACCCCTTTTTGTATTCCTTTGGACTTCACTCTACTGAGTTTCTTCCCATTCTTCAAACTTCTCCTTCTCTGCTTCAATTTTTAGGATCATGCTATTCCTCATAGCCATTAAATATTGGAGTTTCTCAAAACAAGGTCATCTTCTAACTCACCTCTCTCGTAACAAGCTTGTCAGTGCCTAAGTTTCAGTTTCCACTTGTATGTACTTGGCCGATAAATGAAACCTCTGTGGAAAAATAGACCAGTGGAACTTTTTGCAATGTTTGAAATGCTCTATCATCTATGCCATCTAAAATGGTGGTCATATTGCATAAACCTTTCTGTTTCTCCCACTTTTTCCAAGATACACAGCTTAGCATACATTCAAGACATTGTAGGGTCACATCTCTTAGCACGCTCTCTTGCTCTGGCACCTTATAATAACCTTTTTATTCTGCAACTATCGCAACCAGTTTTCATCCCATTTCAAGCTATGAACACTCCCTTGCAGAAATCTTTCTTGAATCTTTGCCTCTTGTAGTTGTTGTGCATAACATTTTCAGTGCTAGTAAAGTTAATGGAATACAACAGATATTCACTAAATATGTGCTGAATGAATAAATGAATAAAATTTCTCTAAGTTCTAGACTTTGTAGTTATTTCCAACTTATTCTCAGATATCCCAAATTGCATGTTCTAAAAGCATCTGATAATGATTTTAATGCTTCTTTCCATTCCTGTTGTTATACACACACATGTACAAACATCTATTACATGGTCTAAGCATCATGGACCTTGTCATTCAAAATCAACCTCTGGAAGTTATCTTTAAACTTCTTTTATTTTCTCTTTAGCTCTCTACAGAGAAAATCATAAGACATTATTGTGAATTATTAAATAAAGAAGCGGAGAAACATACCTTGTACAGATTTAGGAGACCCAATGCTATAAATAATCTTACATAATTTTCTTAAAATTGATCTATAGATTTAATACAATTTACTCTTTTCCCCAATAATAGTATTTAAGTGTTGTTTGGGGTTGTATTGAACATATAGCTTAATTGGAATGAGGCTATACAGTATTATTTACAATATCAGGTCTTCTGAATCATTTACAGAGTACATGTTGTTGGGAGAGAATTTTGACAAGCTGATACCCAAATTAACATTGAAATCAAAGTCAAAAAAAGATTCAGAAAAAAATCTTGAAGAAGAAAAAGCTTAGAGGAATTAAAACAGTAGATACTAAGATACAAAGTTCTAGAAGTTAAGACAATGTAGTATTGACTCAAAGACAGGCACATCATTCAATGGAAGAGAAAAATAGTCCAGAACTACATCTGTATATGCATAGACCACTCCACTCCCTTAATTTGTGATAAAGATGCCATTGCAGAACAGTGGGAAAGCATGGTCTTGCCAATATATCATGCTGCTCAAGTGGCCATGCATATTAAAAACCTGCAACCCTATACACACAAATCAAATCATGGAGAATTATATATCTAAATATAGAAACTGATAAAATTTCTGGAGAAAGTTTAAAAGGCGAGTTTCATAACCTTGAAGATAAGGAAATCTATTATAAACAAAGCAGAAAAAGAACTAACCTTATTGATAATGATTCACATATCAGTCTACATTAAAATTCTGCTTATTAACATGCATGCCACTAAGAAAGTAGAGAATCAGTCCACAAAATAGGAGAGGATATTTACAATAGTGTTACTATGCAAGTGTATATGAAAGAAATAAGAAAAAAGAAAGACACCCAATAGAAAAATGGGTTAAAGTTTTAAACAAGCATTTTAGCAAAGATGAGATTCAACTGGCAAATAAACATAAAAAGGAATCATCTTCAGGGAAATGCAAATTTAAAACAGTAAAATACTGCTACCTTTACCCCAAAACAGAATGACTAAAATGGAAAAGACTGATGATACCAAGTAAGTGCTGGTGACCATGTGAGGCAACCCAACTCTTATACGTGCTGAAGAGTAGAAGTATATGTGAAAGAATTTCAGAAAGCTCTTACTGTTCATAAAGCATGTGCATATTCTATGACCCAACAATTCCCTTCACTGCCATATATTTTACAAAACTGCATATATATTTATAACCAAAAGACATGGACAAGAGTAGTCATATCAGCATTTTTGGTAAGAGCCCCAAACTGTAAACTCTCAGCAGTACAACAGATAAATATGTTTTGGGGTATTCATACAACTGTAGAAACTATGAACAGAAACTCCCTATAGCAGTGCATAACAAAATGCTTGTATTTGTCAACCATCATTTTGAGCCAGAGAAGCTGAGACACAAAATAGTACGGGTTGTATCATTATATTAGTATAAGCACAAAACGAGACAAATCTAATGCACGATTTCAGAATTTGAGTTTATGGATAATGACTGAGTGAGAGCATGAAAATAATGGTGGGGATCTGGAATCTTCTAATTCTTGGTCCCCATGTCAGTCACTTGAGACTGAGTTCACTTTGTGAAATACAGTAAGATATATATATATATATTTGATTTGTGTATTTTTCTGTATATATATATATGTATATTCATATATATAATTTTAAAAGTTTATTAAAATAAAAATGCAATCCCATTTCTTTCAGTTTCATCATATAAGCATCAGTTGAATCTAAACTTTTTGATCTGTCATTGCTGTAGTTGGTCTCTCACCTACAAAAGGGCAGAAGTTTGCCAACTGGTCTTGTTCCATCCAAAGTATCCTCATGCAATCTTCTTTGAAAACTCTGTAAATGACAAATATAACCAATCCAGTGGCCTATTTAAACCCTTGAATGTCGGCCTAGTAGTCAAGCTCCTCATTGGCAAATTTTTCATTATTTCTATTTTATTCTATGTTCAGGGCTCACTTTCCTATTTGTATTCTCAGTGTATACTACAAGTTGACATATATTATTTTATAATGTTCAACAGATAATAATTACCAATCTGGCATCTGAAAGCAAGTATGCATGACCTCATAACCAATGTTCTTTCAGAACATGACAATACCCACTACTGTATGTGTGGGGAAAAACTTGCTTATTATAGAATCAGTGTTCTTTAGTTTAATAATGTCTAGTTTGAAATAGTTGAATTTTTAAAAAAGAAAGCAAACAAAGAATCAAAGCTATTACAATTCGTTTCTATGCTTTTCCCCAACTGTGCTCCCATCTCATAGGATACTTAAAATAGTAAAAACGTTGACATTGCCATTTATCCTGAGGGAAATGACAAACCACTGAAAAAACGTATCAGAGCAGGAGAAAAAATAATCATATTCCACTTTTCAAAAATTAAAGTGAGAGTAGTGGTGAGGTAGATTAGAAAGGGCAAGACTGAAAGTAGAACAAGTAGAATTTATTCAGTTAACACTGATAAAAGCCACTAACAGCTTCAATTATAAAGCCACTCGAGAGGGCTTCAAGACAAATTCACTTATAAATAAATGATAAAACATTTTAAAGATCATGAAATTTCTATTCACAGAGGTTATGAGAAAACTAAGAAATATAAAGGATATTAAATAATAACTCCCAAAAAATATGGGTTTAACCAGATGATGATGATATGTTAAGGTATATCATTCATGCCTAAGACTTTTAAAAGTTCTCTGGGATCTAATAATCAGGAATCTATTACCTCCACAAATACTGTTTGAAAATATTACCCCTAGATGTTTTGCAACTTACAGATAACTTAAAATATTCATGGGTTAAGGAGTATAAAAGATAGTATAAAATAAATTGTATAGAATTAGAACATGGGAAAATCAGTATTTCTAATATATAAATATAATATGGTGATTACAGTTAATATAACACTATATTAATTATTTCTTATTAACAAATGATAATCCAGGCTTAAAATCCTATTTCATTAAAAATTGGGGGCAAGGGGAAGAAAGAAATAACATGTTCTCCTACTATGTGGTTTGGAGAAGGAAATGGCAACCCACAACAATATTCTTGCCTGGAGAATCCCATGGTTGGAGGATCCTGACAAGCCCAATCCACGGGGTCATGAGAGTTGGACACAACCTGGTGACTAAATCACCACCAGCACCACTATGTGGTAATTACATCATACTATCAGAGATAGATATTATTCCATCAAGATACTGTTCTTTCTCAAGGTAATAAGGAAATTTCAAACTTGTTTATTTTTGAGGGGAAGGTAACTATACTTAGTATAATTAGTATGCATAAGATTCAAGTCACTGAAGAAAAAACCATAAAGAACTTGTTTGAAACAGAATGATCTAGGAAAGAGGAGTAATAAAGCCTAAAAGTAGAAAGCATAAAATAAGAGGGCAAAAGTATAACAAAAAATACCAGTTATTGCAGTTATTGTAAAAGAATGAAATTCCTCTCATATTGGTAAAACAACCTCAACCAATTATATGGTGTGAATAACAGACACAATAAAAGGGAATGAAGCAGAAAAAGTAAACATAAAAATGATGGACAATTATATACCAGGCAATTACATGTGAAAAGAAAGCAGCCTTGGAAACATCAGTATTGTAGACATCCATCAAGGCAAAAACATCAAATGGGAAATGAGTATTCCTTATATGAATAACAAATGAATGAATGAATGTATATACATAGCAATTACGAGCAATTATGTTTCACATAATTTGACATTAAAATATTTAAAGCCAAAATGAAGAGATACAAGGTAGAGCTGATAAAATTAAAGCCACTTTGAGGACCTGAATATAGCTCAATTTTTAACAAAGAAAATAGAAAACAATTGATAGAGCTAGATGACCTGAATAAGATAATATAATGAAAACTAACACCTATAGTATTTACTATGTGTCAGGCACTGCTATATTTATCATATGTATTATATATTTATTGACTCATTTACTGCTCATAGCGACCCTCTAGAAAGATGCTATTATAATTTCACTTACAGATGAGGAAATTAATACAAGCAAGATTAAGTAGTTGGACTAATGTTACACAGTTTGAGATTGGTTGAGCCAAATATTGAGCAGAGGCAACCTGTCTCCAGAGATTTAGCTCTTAAGTGCTTTGCTGTAGTCTCTTAATTCATAATTCGGACTGAAGAGGTATAAATATATCTTGCACCTCGATACAGACTGTACACATTCTTTTAAATGTCTATAATACATTCACATACATAATCAATAAATGTCAAAACAGAGAAAATAGGCAAACAATTCTTTTGCCTCAAAGTAATAAACATAAAACTAAGATCATGGCACCTAGTCCCATCATTTCTTGGCAAATAGATGGAGAAACAATGGAAACAGTGAGAGACTTTATTTTGGGGGGCTCCAAAATCATTGCAGATGGTGACTGCAGCCATGAAATTAAAAGATGCTTGCTCCTTGGAAGAAAAACTATGACCAACCTAGACAGCACATTAAAAAGCAGAGACATTACTTTGTCAACAAAGGTCCGTCTAGGCAAGGCTATGGTTTTTCCAGTAGTCATATACGGATGTGAGTGTTAGACAAAATGTAAAGAAAGCTGAGTGCCCAAGAATTGATGCTTTTGAACTGTGGTGTTGGAGAAGACTCTAGAGTGTCCCTTGGACTGCAAGGAGATCCAACTAGTCAATCCTAAAGGAAATCAGTCCTGAAAATTCATTGGAAGGACTAATGCTGAAGCTGAAATTCCAATACTTTGGCCACCTGCTACAAAGAACCAACTCATTTGAAAAGACCCTGATGCTGGGAAAGATTGAAGGCAAGAAGAGAAGGGGATGACAGAGGATGAAATGGTTGGATGACATCACCGACTTTATGGACATGAGTTTGAGAAGGCTCCAGGAGTTGGTGATTGACAGGGAAACCTGGAGTGCTGCAATCCATGGGGTCACAAGGAGTCGGACACGACTGAGTGACTGAACTGAACTGAATAAACATAAAATATAACAAAACTAAGAATATAAAATAAAATAAAAATATGTTTTAATAAATATGTTAGGAGGCAGGCAAAAATAAAATTAAAACTGGTATTACAGGCATTTTACAATAAGAAACAATAAAACTTAAAGATCAGTCAAAAGTGTACACAGAGAAAAATGAATAAATGTGTAAATATCATTGTATAAGAGAGAATGTGAATGAAGGAAATGAAGGAAGGAAGAAAGAGAAAAAGGAAAGAAGACTACTCATATGTCAGTGTAGGAAAAGAAAAAAAATTGGATAAAGCCTAAAGAAATGAGTATTTAATATTTTGGTAAATTGTCACCATGTAACATCAAGAATACATCAAGAATATAAGAAGAATGTATGCAAGTCTGCAAATGCATGATTCTTATTATGCAAATAATAAGAGTTTTTTTAAGTAGGAAAGAAATTCAATAAATTAACTGTGGTAATACTCTTAGTGAAATTATAAGTAATCACCATTTTTATGCTCTAAAATATATTTTAAATTTTCTATGATTAATAATCTGCCTCATATCATTTGTATGTAAAATAATCACTACTTACATAGCACTGGGATGAGCACTGAGAGATGTAATGATGAACAAGAAGAACAACAAAAGCTAGAATCCAAAGAAAATTTCAAAGAGAAAACCAATAAACTTAAAAAAAAAAGTGTACACACAACAGGATGGATCACCTTGGAAAACACTGTTAGGCAAAAGAAGCAGAAATTAATTCACAATTCTGTTTATCCAAAAACATACTAAAATGATTTGCAGTCTTAAGAATCAAAATGTGGTTTCCTAAAAGAATAGAGTGATAGGAAAGAAAATCAGTAGGAAAGAGATATAGGAAAACATTCTGGGTTGATGAAAATGTCTTATACCTGTTTGGAAGGGGATTACCAGGCAGTATAAAATTTTTGGCAGGACATCTAAATCTGTTTTCTCAATCCTTGAATCTGAATTGGCCTTGTTATTTGCTTTAGTCAAAAACACGAGGCAGAGGAACTTCCCTGGTGGTCCAGTGGTTAAGAATCTGCCTGTTGAGGCAGGGGACACAAGGTTTATCCCTGGCCCAGGAAGACTCCACATGCCACGGGGCAACAAATCCTGTATCTCACAACTACTGAGCCCATACACAGCAACTACTGAAGCCCAAGTGCTCTAGAGCCCTACTGCCACAATGAGAGGAGCCAGCACAAGGAGAAGCCCACACACTCGCAACTAGAGAAAGTCCAGTGCAGCCATAAGTAAACGAATGAATGAGGCAGAAAGGACACTGTGCCATTCTGAGCCTAGACTTCCAGAGACATTATCCTATTCAACAAATTGGATCCAGGATTACTATCTCATTTACTCTGAGGATGAACAACTTTTCATACCAGGAGTGACTGGACAAAGCCAGGCCAAAGGGCTTATCAAGGTCTCTTGATCTCAGAACACAACACAATGTTCTCTTAGTCTTCACATCTGGAAGGGATGAACTCTGAAGTAAGCCATTTAAGTGTATTATTCTCAGCTGCCCACTTTAATCATAGATGACAAAGATCAGGCCTTTCGGGTCTATCATACAGTCTCACACTGGAATAGCCTCATTCATCAAAGTTACAGCTTTCAGGTATGATGATATCAAAGAGGATTTGTGGGCCCCTTGGCAGAGCCATGAGCACATTTTGTTGAAGGGATCTGACAACAGGTGTCAGATGTGTACAGTGTGTAGCTCTAGCATTCACTCTTGTTCTTGCCTGGGCCTCGGTAGATGTATAATTCTCCAACTTGATGTGATAGAGACACTATCCATCTAGAATCAAGCAGACTTGGGTTTAACTCTGGCTCTGAGGAAAACTGCAACTTTACTCAAGTGTATTAACCTCTTGGAACTTCGGTTTTCTCATTTTTACAGTGTTGGAAAATTCTTCATAGGATTACTTTAAATAGTTAATTCCAGTCAATGAATTAACTTAAGTAATAAAAGTCATCAATGTATACGTATAAGACTGATGTCTAACACATATTACACCCTCAGTAATGTCAGTGATCTTCCACCTAGAAGGCAAAGATCATGCCTCTTCCATCATTGTTCTCACTGACTGAACAAATGTGTATGTTTGTGTTAGTCACTCAGTCATGTCCGACTCTGCGACCCCATGAGCTGTAGCCTGCCAGGTCCTCTGTCCTGGCAGGCTGGAATTTTGGAATTTTCCAGGCAAGAATGTTGGAGTGGGTTGCCATTCCCTTCTCCAGGGGTACTTCCCAACCCAGGATTGAACCCAGGTCTCTTGCATTCCAGGCAGATTCTTTACCTTCTGAGCCACAAGGAATAGAATAGAAGGTATTCAATAAATAATAGAAAAAAACTGATGTCTCTATTTCCAATATTGATACACTCATTTGAACTTGGGAAGTTTTTAACTTTATCTTCACGAATCTCTTACTAATTATAAAATATGTCAGATGGAGTTTCACCTTAAACTCTAATTGGACAAACCACTGAACCTCCATCATGCTAGACATGTCCAGGAAATTTGTTCTCACTGAATAGTAAAATTGTCAGCCTCTGAGAACACTATAAATGTTTTGTTATAAAAGGAAAATCATCTTATAGTTTTCTGGGCAGATAAGAAATATCAGCAAGAGGTGGTTTACAAAAATAAAGGAAAAGACAATTTTTCCAAATATATTACGTTGTATAAAATAAAAAACTAATGAGAGCCTATGGTATAGCATGGGGAACTCTACTCAGTGATCTCTGGTGACCTAAATAGGAAGGAAATATAAAAAAGAGGGTGTGTGTGTATATATATATATATATATAACTGATTCACTTTGCTGCATAGCAGAAACTAGCACAATGTTATAAAGCATATAATATATATAAATTTATATGAATATATATATTGTATATAAATATAATATAAAGCATTATAAAGCATATAAAGTATAAAACATTATACTCCAATAAAAAATAGAAAGAAAACTTAAATATGCTTTGAAAAACAGACTAGGATTCATCCTGTCATAGAGTCTCCCACTGTGAAAGTCTCATTTATCAAAATTATTGATTTAGATATGAAAATATCCAAGAGAATTTGCAGGCTCCTCATAAGAAGCCCTGGTGGCTCAGACAGTAAAGAATCTGCCTGCAATGCAGGAGACCCGTATTCAATCACTGGGTCAGGAAGATCCCCTGGAGAAAGGAATGGCTACCACTCCAGTATTCTTGCCTGGAGAATTCCATGGACAGTGGAACCTGGTTTGCTACAGTCCATGGGGTCACAAACAGTTGGACACAACTGAGCGACTAACATATATAAGAAGCCAATTGTGTGTTACTTAGTCATATGTATATTATGGTAGAAGAATACGTCAGTCCAGCATGCAGAACAGAGTGAGGCAGAAGAGTTGCTAGGCTAGCATTTTTCAAAGACCTGGGCCCCTGAGACCAGGAATCTTTCCATACCTCCCACCTAACATCCTCTCCCTACTAGTAGTAGCCTGGAGTACAGCTGATAACCATGGGGATGAGGAAGGATGATGTTAACTACACAAAATAGGCTAGATTTAAGATTCATGGACTCATCTTTCTCCCATAATTTTGGTGGTCACAATGAGTAAATCAATTTATCTGATCTGAAACAAATCAATTTACTTTTCTGAGTCTCAATTTCCTCAAACATAAAGGAAGGGAGGAAACTAAATGAACTATTTAGCAATGGATCAATTCTAAAGCCTTTTATGATTCATTTTCATCTTTTTTTCACAGCTTCACATTCTTCACATGGAACCAACTCTTTATCTATGAAAGCAGACACAGCTTCCAGCTACAGACAAATAGTTGCAGGCGGGCATAGAAAGGCAGTTCTAAGATCATTTCTTCTTGGCATCAGCAAGCCAATCCCATCAAGAAATTCCAGCTGCCACATTTTTCAGAACCCAGCTATCTTCCCTTCAGTAACTTCAGTCTCCATTCTGAAATCCTGGGCTTTGTCCACTCTTTTGTTTTCCCTTAGGTTGATCACTGCTCTTTTTGCCTCTGGCAGTTTACTCCAGGTTGCACTTAAAAACTATTTTGAAAGCTCTGAGTCCACTATTCAGGAACAGCTGTTAATGAAAACAATCTGTTGCTCCTGTTCCTCAGCAGTGAGTTAGCTCAAACTAACTTCTCACCCCACAATTATGGGCTTGTCGCAGTCATCCTGTGAGGCCTGTGTCTGGCAGGGGAAGGGACGTGGGCAGAACAAGGAGAGGATGTGGAACAAGCCAGCAGCCCCTGGATGACAGGTCTTCCCAGGAGAGCCTTCCCCAGCTGGATCCAGTCAAGCCAAGCCTTTCTGCTGACAGGCATGCCTGCTTCCAACCATGTGTCTCTCGATGTGTTGTTTGAAATAACCTGCAACGTAACTCTGTGGTCTCATTTCTCTGAGGTTCTTCGGGGAAGCTGGCTTTCTTGGTGACTGTAAAATTGATGCCATTCACCTGTTTAAAGGCTCTCACAGGCTCCCTATCACCTAAAGAGTAATATGTAAACTTTTATAACAACATATTACAGGCTTGTTGCAAAATTAAATAATTAAAATTAAATAGTATATTAATATGCCATAGTGAGTGGAAATGCACAAGAATAACTAGCTTCTTTCACCTTCTTCCTACCTGATCCAATCCTTACCTATTTTATAGGCTTATCTTCTACTGCTCTCATCCCTCATGTTAGTTATCCAAACTACTTGAAGCCTCCATTTCTCAAACTCGGTATCTTTGCACAAACGATGACTCGATCTTGAAACTGACACTGTTCTTTCCTTGTTGGGACAGAATTAATTCTTCAGCACTTTAATGACACCCTCCCTGTCTCTCAAAAACCGATACTCGCCCCACCCCTTCCAGGCCACCACTGGTCCTGATGCAGTCCCCCTAATGTGGGGCCAAAATTTTGTCATTAATGATAATGATGATAATAACCATTGTTCCCTAAATGCCTATTATCAGAAACTGAACTGCTTGTTCACTTTACAAACATTATCTTTATTCTTCAAAATCATCCTACAATTGTTGATATTTAGCTTCCACTTCAGATGAGGTAAGTGAAATTAAAAGGGGATTGTGTTGCCATAATATACAGCCTATTTTCTTATTTGTCTTGTCTAGACTGTGCTTAAATAATTGTGTAAGAGAGCAGGACCTCAATAAATGACTCCTCAATAAAGTTGTGAAGGATGCCGAAAACTCTCCTCCATGGTCCATGATTCTTTTCTTACCCACATCATGGGTTTTTCTTTTCCTTTAAAGACATGTTTCTTTCTAGCAGTGTTTCAGTAATATCAAAGGATTACAGAGGACCTTGATAGATCATTCAAGAAAAATATTTATTTTGTGTATCTATTTACATTCACATGCATCACCTTCTCTATAGACAAATAAATCATAGGCAATATAACACTGTGTTCTTTGTGATCCTGACACAACCTTGTTTCTCGTAATGGGTCTGCCTCTGCCACCAGAAATTTTTAGTTATTTGTATTCTCCTAACCACCCAACTAGCAGCATGGCTGGTATAAAGTAAACATGCAATAAATGCATATGAACTTTAAACAGATTACAATAAGCAGCTTTAGGAGTTATCATGCAGATTAGTCAGCTCAGGATGCTTAAACAACAGATGTTTATCTCTCATAGCTCTAGAAGCTGGAAGTCAAAGATCAAGGTGCCAGCAGATTCTGTTCCTGGTGAGAACCTTCTTTCTGGTTTGCATATGACTGCCTCCTCTTTGTTCTCAGAGGGCAAAGGGAGAGAGACAGAGAGTGCTCTGGTCTTTCTTCCTCTTTTAAGGACACTAATCCTACCATGGGAGCCTGCCCATCACAACCTAATTTAAGTCTAATTAACTCCCAAAGGTCCAACTTCCAAATACCATCACACTGGGGAACAGAGCTTCATATATTAATTGGACAAAATCACTCAAACTATAACACCACTGTGCTGCCTCTGCTATGATCCCTCTGACCAAAAACAAAGCAAAGATGGTAGGGAAGTTATTCCCTTAGAAACAGACCATTCATTACACAGAAATGGATGAGAAAAACTAGTTTTGTATCATAAGATTCCACTTGTATCTGCCATTCTCTTCCATCAGAGAGGCTAATATGCCCCTTGAAGAACCTCCTTTAAGCTGACCTCCCAAGGGAAGGAACAATCTTTGTGGTCAGAGACAACACTCTGGACAGGGGCAGAAAGGGACATCAAATGAGTAGGTAATTTGCCCATCCCAAACCAGCTTGGGGCTTCCCCCTGGTGACTCAGAGGGTAAAGAATCCGCCTGCAATGTAGGAGACTGGGTTCAATCCCTGGCTTGGGAAGATCCCCTGGAGGAGGGCATGGCAACCCACTCCAGTATTCTTGCCTGGAGAATCCCCATGGACAGAGGAGCCTGGTAGGTTACAGTCCATGGGGTCGCAAAGAGTCGGACATGACTGAGTGACTAAGCATGGACCACAAACCAGCTTTGCCTGTTGTCCCTTCTTTGTTTTATTTCAAGAGGCTTGATTCTATTTTCATCCAGCATAGAATCTGGCCTTTAGGGTTTGCCACTTATCCTGAAAGGGAAGGTTCTCACTGTCTATTTGCCTTGTAATAGATACACAACTGATTCACAAAATCTTCATGCTGCTTAACATGACAGATGAATCATTTGCTTCCAAAATTACAGGGATCTTTGGGGTCAGGCAACCTAGGTAAACACAGAGAGTCTCCTCCAGAAACACAGAGAAATGCAGACAAGCAGTGCCTGGCTTTGGGAGCTGTCTGCATAGGAGTGGTCGGTGCCATCATCCTCTTACAACCCTCACGGGGCTGGGGAATTAGTGTGCCCAAGCCAGCATATGGTGCATATCTTATTAACGTAATCACAGGACTCCAGCAAGCTGCTTTCAAGATAATTTGGGTCCCTGTGAAAAGTCATCCCTCTTCCCAGCCCCTGCTCAGCCCTGGAAGGGATGATGCATGCACATCTCCTCTGCCCAATGGACTCCAAAGAAATCTTGCCAGTGTTTATAATATCTGCAAAATCCCTCTGTAAATAACACCCAGGCCACACAGCGGGTTGAAACCAAGAAGCTCAGTTCTGCCTGACAGCTTTCCCCCAAGTTGTTATTTTTGCAGTTGGAAGGGAAGAAAGACCCCTAAACAAAAGATTCACAGCAGTCTTAACGTAGACTTTTTATGGTCGTTTTATGGAAAGTTGTTCTTTTTTTTCTTTTTTTCTTTTTTTTTTTTTTAATATATTTTGAATGATAAAGTGAACACAGCTTCTCTACCTGGAAACCTATGCTGGTCAGTGACAAGTAAAAAAAAAAAGAAGAAGAAGAAGAATGAGAAAAGTAGGCCTAGTTTACAAAACACACATACAACTTGGTCTCTACTCAGGCAAGGACCACCCTTCCCAATCTCAATCCCTGTCTCTCCAACCCTCCCAACCATGAATACTAACTTTTGGGGGACACTCTTTAGCTAACAGTGTCCTGGGAAACATATGGTCTGGAAAATCAGAATTGTATCTTTAAGATGAAAAGAGAGGCTTCCTTCAAACTTCAGAAGTATTTGTGACTGATTCCTAAGTAAAAAGGAAGATGTAAAAAGAACATTTTAATGCTCATAGGTAGAGGAGAAAAGGGAACACAGGGGAATAAAATAATATTTATTATATAACTACTTGTGAAAGTAAACAAAGATCACCCAAAAGAAAAAAATTTGTTCATAGCTCGTTAAAGCATAGGAGTCAGCTACCACCACTTGTGTTTGGTAAAAAGTCAAAAACTGGCAGAGGAGGGGCTTCCCTGATGGTCTGGTGACTAGACCCCATGCTCTCAATGCAGCAGGCCCCTGGCTGGATCCTTGGTCAGAGAATTAGATGACACATGCCACAGCTAAGAGTCTGCATGCTGCAACTGAAAATCATGCATGCCACAATGAAGACT
Source organism: Muntiacus reevesi (assembly GCF_963930625.1). Taxonomy (NCBI): domain Eukaryota; kingdom Metazoa; phylum Chordata; class Mammalia; order Artiodactyla; family Cervidae; genus Muntiacus; species Muntiacus reevesi. The sequence goes on from NC_089250.1 coordinate 117,607,780, forward strand.
GAAGATCCCACATGCTGCAACTAAGACCCAGCACAGCCAAATAAATAAATAAATATTCTTTTAAAAAAAAAAAAAAAAAAGCAGGCATAGAAAAGTGGGACAAAAGGAAGTTTATTGGAAGTTGTTGGTGTAGAAGCTGGAGGTGGCTAACAAAGTGGATGCATCCTCTGTGTTTGATTTGGGAAGCGTATTTGGCTTTCCCTGGTTGCTCCTGAGTTGGAAGCAGAGGCAAAAAACAGGAAAGATGGTATTTACTGAGCAAGGCATGACCCTTGTGGATTGACTGCTGCAGAAGCTATGGTTTGACACCCTGGAATGCTAACCGAAGAGGTTGAGCCAAGGCTCTATTGTTTGACATTTTTTTCTACTTGTCCTGTCATGTCCTAACTGTCATATGAAAGTAAAATCACTCAGTCATGTCCGACTCTTTGTGACCCCATGGACTATACAATGGAGAATTCTAAGTCCATGGAATTCTCCAGGCCAGAGTACTGGAGTGGGTAGCCTTTCCCTTCTCCAGGGGATCTTCCCAACCCAGGGATCGACTGCCAAGAATGACTGCCGCATTGCGGGTAGATTCTTTTTACCAGCTGAACCACAAGGGAAGCCCAAGAATACTGGAATGGGTAGCCTGTCCCTTCTCCAGGGGATCTTCCTGACCCAAGAATTGAACTGGGATCTTCTGCATTGCAGGCAGATTCTTTACCAACTGAGCTATCAGGGAAAATATTCTCTATTTATACATACACTCTCTCATACCAATTTACAGGTACCATTATTTCATTTAATCTTCACAACAATACTATAAAAAGGACATTGTTTCACTGTCTTTCAAAAGAACAAAGGCAACTGAGGCAAGTTATTCAAGGTTTCAGGGGTTGTTACTGGCAGGACCAGGTCTTAGGTGTTAAGAAGTCTGACTCAGAAATCCTTCTACGGTTGTAAAGTGGTATCACATTGTGACTGCGGTTTGCATTTCCCTGATGATTAATGATAATGAACATTTCTTGATGTACTTATTAGCCATTTTTATATCTTTCTTGGAGAAATACCTTCCTTTCCAGGTGTTTGAAAATTTTCAGTTGGGTTATTTGTCTTTCTGTTAGTGAACTGTAAAACTTTCTATTAGTCATTTATTTATTCTAGATACAAATCCACTATTAGCACATGATTGAAAATAATTTCTCCCATTCTGAGGCTTCATTTCTCACTTCTTTAATAATGTCATTTGAAGCACAAAATTTTTAACATTGATGAAGTGCAACTTAACTATTTTTGATGCCCATGGTTTTGATGTTATATCTAAGAATCTTTGCCAAATTTGAAAGCATGAATATTTATCGTTATATTTTCTTCTAACAGTTCTATAGTTTAAGCTCTCATACTTACCTTTTAATCTGTTTTGAGTTGATTTGTATATACCATGTGAGTTAAAGTCCAACTTCATTCTTTTTTATGTAGTTATCCAGTTGTCCCATTCTGTTTTCTGAAAAGATAACATCAATAGCCTTTTCTCATTAATAGTCTTAGCTCCCTTGTTTAAGATCAGACTACCATAGATTTATGAGTTTATTTATAGATTTTCAACTCTATTCCTTGGATCTTTGTTATTCTTTTGATCTTTATGTCTGTCTTCATGCCAGTCCCAAATTATCTTGATTATTGTTGCTTTGTAGAAAGTTTTGAAAGTTTGAAAGTCCTCCCACTTTGTTCTTCTTTTTTGAGAAGGTTTTGGCTATACTTGGTCCCTTGCAAATCTATTAAATACAATAATTTTATTATTATTTTTAAATACAAGAATTTTAAACTCAGCTTTTAAATTTCTACAAAGTCACCGGAGATTCTGGTAGAGACTGTGTTGAATCATAAATTGATCAGGGGAATATTGCCATACTAACAATATTAGGTCTTCCCATCCATGAACATAAATGTTTTCCATTTTTTAGGCCTTTTTAAATTTATTTCAACAGTGTTTTGTAGTACTCAGAGTATAAGTTTTACACATTCCTTGTTAAATTTACTCCTAAGTATTTTATTCATTTTGATGATATTGTGAATATAATTGCTTTCTTAATAACTGATTTTGTGTATTAATCTTATATCCTTCAACCTTGCTGAACTCATTTTTTAATTCTAGAAAATTTTCAGTGGCTTCCTTGGGATTTTCTACATAAAAGATCAAGTGTTTTAGGTCTCTCTATTCTTTCTTTACCACATAATTTTCATTAAGTGAATATTTTCTAATAAAGTATTTTTCTTTAATTAATGGTTAATTTATAATTATAATTTAATTAATTTACACTGTAATTTTTGATATCTATTTTAGTGGTTGCTCTAGGATTTACCATATGCATTCTGTCAAACTCAGCTTCAGATTTATACAAGCTCAATTCAAGGGATACAAAGAAATGCTACTTCAAATGGCTCCATTTGCTTTGCCATCTTTTGTGGTATTATTTTTATACACATTATATCTATTAATATTACTAGTTTGCTTGGGCTGCCATAACAAATTACCACAGATTGAGTGGCTTAAGCAACAGAAATTTGCTCATAGCTCTGGAGGTTAGAAGTCCAAGATGAAGAGAGTTTGATTTGGTTTCTCCTAAGGCTTCTCTCCTTGGCTTACAGATGGTTACCTTCTCACCGTGTTCTCACATGGTCTTCCTCTGTGCAGACACATCCAGAGTGTCTCAGTTTGTGTTCAACTTTCCTCTTCTAGTAAGGATATCAGTCAGGTTAATTTGGAACCCTCTCGAATGGTCTCATTTTAACTTAGTCACCTCTTGAAAGGCCTTATCTCCAAATATATAGTTACGTTCTGAGGTAACAGGGGACAGGATTTTAACACATGAATTTGGAGGGGATGCAATTCATTTCATAACAGCCATGTAAACCATGCCCCAGTCTGTATTGCCCATCAAGCCCCACTTCAACCAGTCTATACTCCAAATTGTAATTTAAATGATCTTTTAAACAATGGAAATTTGATAAAACAATGGACATGCATAAAACCACTACACATATTCTATTTACTTTTGGACCAAAATATGACCATCACGACCTCCATGCTTGGCAGTATAGTATAGTTTAAAAGAGCCAACTCTGAAGCCTTCTAGGTTAAAGCCTGAGCCTCCCTATTTATCTGTCCCTAATTTCATAAATTAGCTATTTCATTTCTCTTAGTCTCAGTTTCCTCATGCATAAAAAATAGTTTCTACTATAGGTTGTAATAGCTGTGAAACTCCTTTGGTAGGGATGAAATTAGATAGTCCATGGAAAGCGCTTTCTAGTTGTTGCTCAGTCGCCTAGTCATCTCCGACTCTGCAGCCCCATGGCCTGCAGCATACCTGGTCTCCCTGTAAAGTACTTAGCACAGAGTAAAAGTTTAAAAATGGTCATTTATTAGTGTTTAGCTCTATACTGACTTTTCTTATTTTGTACTTCCCTCTTCCCTATTTCTACAGTCCCACCACACCCGTCTTGTTTTAATCCTTAAAAGGTCATGTCAGAACGCATCCTCTTTGACAATTCCAGAATATCATATAAATGGAATCTTATGGTATGCAACATTCTGAGACTGGATTCTTCTATTTACCATAATGCATTGAAGATTCAGTCAGGTTGTCCTAGATATCAGTAGTTTCTTCATTTGTGCCATAGGGCAATATTTTCATTGTAGGTTGTACTACAATTTGTTTGCCCATTTATTCACCAAAGGTCATTTGGGTCATATCACTGTTTGGTGATTATGTGTAATGCTACTAAAAACATCTAAAAACATTTATATACAGGTTTTTGTGTGAACATAAGTTTTCATTTCTCTAGTATAATTATTTAGAAGTAGAATTGCAGGCCCATATGATAGGTGTAGGTTTAACTCTATAAGAAACTGTCAAACATCTCCTGAGTGTAACAATGTACCATTTTTTATACTCACTAGTAAAGTATAAAAGATTCCCTATGGATTCATTTAAACTGTCTTGCAAACAAGGTAAGAAGGAGGAGCCAAGATGGCGGAGGAGTAGGACGGGGAGACCACTTTCTCTCCTACAAATTCATCAAAAGAATAACTGAACGCAGAGCAAACTTCACAAAACAACTTCTGATCACTAGCTGAGGTCATCAGGCGCCCAGAAAAGCAGCCCATTGTCTTCGAAAGGAGGTAGGACAAAATATAAAAGATAAAAAGTGAGACAAAAGAGCTAAGGACAGAGATCCGTCCAGGGAAGGGAGTCTTAATAGAGGATGTTTCCAGACACCGGGAAACCCTTGCACTGGCGGGTCTGGGGGAAGTGTTTGAATCTCGGAAGGCAACCTGATTGGGAGGGAAACAACAAATAAAACTCACAGATTACGAGCCTAAAAGCAACTCCTAGCAGAAAAGTACCACAGACACCCGCATCCACCACCAACAAGTGGGGGCGGAACGGAAAGGAGCGGGCGGCATTGCTTAGGGTAAGGTCCGGGCCTGAGTGCCCTGAGGACAGTCGGAGGGAGCTTTTGTGAGTTGCCAACTTGAACTGTGGGAGAGCAAAAGAGAGAGAGAAAATTAACAGGCCCAAACACACTGCCCGCTGTTCGCAGAGCAAAGGGACCGGGAAAGTCCTGAGAAGAGCTCGCAGGCTGCGGACCGGCCCAGCCCCGCCGGAGGCAGGAAGCAGGGGGTAGGGGAAGGGGGCAGGCTCTGCCCCAAGGACCTCATCCCCTACCACACTGCAAAGGGGCCTCCAATTTCTAATCAAAGACCTCCTGAGATTCTGGATGGTCGACATCCACCGGGATGGTCGCGGCGAGACACAGGGCGCAGGCACCCGACCGGCGCGGGTGGGGACTGGGGCTGGGGACGCGGCAGGCAGAAGGCGCACGCACCGGACTGGCGCCGGCAGAAACTGAGACTGGGAACGGAAGGGAGTGGGCGCTTGCACCCGGGGAGAGTGCGACCGCCTAGCCCCTGGCTGCCTGGACAGCTCTGATGGGGAAGGCCCAAAGAGCAGGCACAGCTTTTTGCTCCGTGCTTTTGTGGAATACCCGAGGGCTGGAACCATACACAGAGCGGGGCGCGCTCCATACAGAGCAGCCGGGAGCCTGAGCAGCACAGACGGAGAAAGCAGTGCCAGCCCCTCCCCGGAGCGTGACGGAACTAGCTACCTGAATAAGAGTCCACCTACACCCGCCTGTGTCAGGGCGGAAATGAGGCACTGAAGAGACCGGCAAACAGAAGCCAAATAAACAAAGGGAACCGCTTCAGAAGGGACGGTGCAACAGATTAAAATCCCTGTAGAAAACACCGACTACACCAAGAAGGGGCCTGTAGATACCGAGAAGTGTAAGCGGGAACGAGGAGCTATCTGAAACTGAGCCAAACCCACACTGACCGCAACAGCTCCAGAGAAATTCCTAGATATATTTTTACTTTTTTTTTTTAAGAAAAAAAAAATTTTTTTTAATTTTTTCTTTTTTATTTTTTCTCTTTTATTTTCCTTTAAAATTCCCTATTACTCCCCCATTACTCCTTAACTTTCATTTTCATAGATTTTTATGATTTTTTTAATTAAGAAAAAATTTTTTCCTTTCCTTTTTCTCTTCTATTTTCTATTTTTCTTTTTCTCTAATTTCTTTTAAAGTCCTCTAGTACTCCTCTACTACTCCTTAATTTTCATTTTCAATACACTATAACCTTACAAAAAAAAAAGAGAAGCACTATTTTTAAACCAAACTTCATATATATTTCTAAAATTTTTCGTGTGTGTTTTGGGTTTTGTTTTTAATATAGTATTTTTAAGAGTCTAACCTCTACTCTAGATTTTTAATTTTTGTTTTTCAGTATATGATATAAATTGTGAACATTTAAGAATCCAATATTCAGTTCCCATTTTTGTTCAGGAGTGTGTTGATTATTCTCTCCCAATCTTGACTGTCTGTTTTCTACCTCAAAACACCTCTATTTCTTCCTTTCCCCTTCTCTTCCCAATCCAATTCTGTGAATCTTTGTGGGTGTCTGGGCTACGGAGAACACTCTGGGAACAGACAACTGTGTAGATCTGTCTCTCTCCTCTTGAGTCCCCCTTTTTCTCCTCCTGCTCATCTCTATCTCCCTCCTCCCTCTCCTCTTCTTCATGTAACTCTGTGAAACTCTCTGGGTGTTCCTCACGGGGGAGAATCTTTTCGCCATTAACCTAGAAGTTTTATTATCAGTGCTGTAGAGTTGGAGAAGTCCTGAGACTACAGGAAGAATAAAACTGAAATCCAGAGGCAGGAGACTTAAGCCCAAAACCTGAGAACACCAGAAAACTCCTGACTACATGGAACTTTAAGTAATAAGTGACCGTCCAAAAGCCTCCATACCTACACTGAAACCAACCACCACCCAAGAGCCAATAAGTTTTAGAGCAAGACATACCATGCAAATTCTCCAGCAACGCAGGAACATAGCCTTGAATGTCAACATACAGGCTGCCCAAAGTCACACCTAACACATAGACACATCTCAAAACATATCACTGGGTACTCCATTGCTCTCCAAAGAGAAGTAATCAAGTTCCACGCACCAGAACACCGACGCAAGCTTCCCTAACCAGGAAACCTTGACAAGTCAATCATCCAACCCTACCCACTGGGTAAAACCTCCACAATAGAAAGGAACCACAGACCTCCAGAATACAGAAAGCCCACTCCAGACAGAGCAATCTAAACAAGATGAAAAGGCAGAGAAATACCCAACAGGTAAAGGAACAAGAAAAATGCACACCAAGTCAAACAAAAGAGGAGGAGATAGGGAATCTCCCTGAAAAAGAATTTAGAATAATGATAATAAAAATGATCCAAAATCTTGAAAACAAAATGGAGTTACAGATAAAAAGCCTGGAGACAAAGATTGAAAAGATGCAAGAAATGTTTAATAAAGACCTAGAAGAAATAAAAAAGAGTCAATTAAAAATGAATAATGCAATGAATGAGATCAAAAACACTCTAGAAGGAACCAAGAGTAGAATAACAGAGACAGAAGATAGGATAAGTGAGGTAGAAGATAAAATGGTGGAAATAAATGAAGCAGAGAGGAAAAAAGAAAAAAGGATCAAGAGAAATGAGGACAACCTCAGGGACCTGTGGGACAATGTGAAATGCCCCAACATTCAAATCATAGGAGTCCCAGAAGAAGAAGACAAAAAGAAAGGCCATGAGAAAATACTCGAGGAGATAATAGCTGAAAACTTCCCTAAAATGGGGAAGGAAATAGCCACCCAAGTCCAAGAAACCCAGAGAGTCCCAAACAGGATAAACCCAAGGCGAAACACACCAAGACACATATTAATCAAATTAACAAAGATCAAACACAAAGAACAAATACTAAAAGCAGCAAGGGAGAAACAACAAATAACACACAAAGGGATTCCTATAAGGATAACAGCTGATCTATCAATAGAAACCCTCCAGGCCAGAAGGGAATGGCAGGACATACTGAAAGTAATGAAAGAGAATAACCTACAACCCAGATTACTGTACGCAGCAAGGATCTCACTCAGATATGAAGGAGAATTCAAAAGCTTTACAGACAAGCAAAAGCTGAGAGAATTCAGCACCACCAAACCAGCTCTTCAACAAATGCTAAAGAATCTTCTCTAGACAGGAAATGCAGAAAGGTTGTATAAACGTGAACCCAAAACAACAAAGTAAATGGCAACGGGATCACACCTATCAATAATTACCTTAAATGTAAATGGGTTGAATGCCCCAACCAAAAGACAAAGATTGGCTGAATGGATACAAAAACAAGACCCCTATATATGCTGTCTACAATAGACCCACCTCAAAACAAGAGACACATACAGGCTAAAAGTGAAGGGCTGGAAAAAAATATTTCATGCAAACGGAGACCAAAAGAAAGCAGGAGTCGCAATACTCATATCAGATAAAATAGACTTTCAAATAAAGGATGTGAAAAGAGACAAAGAAGGACACTACATAATGATCAAAGGATCAATCCAAGAAGAAGATATAACAATTATAAATATATATGCACCCAACATAGTAGCACCGCACTATGTACGACAAACGCTAACGAGTATGAAAGAGGAAATTAATAGTAACACAATAATAGTGGGAGACTTTAATACCCCACTCACAACTATGGATAGATCAACTAAACAGGAAATTAACAAGGAAACACAAACTTTAAATGAAACAATGGACCAGCTAGACCTAATTGATATCTATAGGACATTTCACCCCAAAACAATTAACTTCACCATTTTCTCAAGTGCACACGGAACCTTCTCCAGAATAGATCACATCCTGGGCCATAAATCTGGTCTTGGAAAATTCAAAAAAATTGAAATCATTCCAGTCATCTTTTCTGACCACAGTGCAGTAAGATTAGATCTCAATTACAGGAAAAAAATTGTTAAAAATTCAAACATATGGAGGCTAAATAACACGCTTCTGAATAACCAACAAGTCATAAAAGAAATCAAAAAAGAAATCAAAATATGTATAGAAATGAATGAAAATGAAAACACAACAACTCAAAACCTATGGGAAACTGTAAAAGCAGGGCTAAGGGGGAGGTTCATAGCATTACAGGCTTACCTCAAGAAATAAGAAAAAAGCCAAATAAATAACCTAACTCTACACCTAAAGCAATTAGAGAAGGAAGAAATTAAGAACCCCAGGGTTAGCAGAAGGGAAGAAATCTTAAAAATTAGGGCAGAAATAAATGCAAAAGAAACTAAAGAGACCATAGCAAAAATCAACAAAGCTAAAAGCTGGTTTTTTGAAAAAATAAACAAAATTAACAAACCATTAGAAAGACTCATTAAGAAACAAAGGGAGAAGAACCAAATTAACAAAATTAGAAATGAAAATGGAGAGATCACAACAGACAACACTGAAATACAAAGGATCATAAGAGACTACTACCAGCAGCTCTATGCCAATAAAATGGACAACTTGGAAGAAATGGACAAATTCTTAGAAAAGTATAACTTTCCAAAACTGAACCAGGAAGAAGTAGAAGAAATTAACAGAACCATCACAAGCAAGGAAATCGAAACTGTAATCAAAAATCTTCCAGCAAACAAAAGCCCAGGACCAGATGTCTTCACAGCTGAATTCTACCAAAAATTTAGAGAAGAGCTAACACCTATCTTACTCAAACTCTTCCAGAAAATTGCAGAAGAAGGTAAACTTCCAAACTCATTCAATGAGGCCACCATCACCCTAATTCCAAAACCAGACAAAGATGCCACAAAAAAAGAAAACTACAGGCCAATATCACTGATGAACATAGATGCAAAAATCCTTAACAAAATTCTAGCAAACAGAATCCAACAACATATTAAAAAAATCATACACCATGACCAAGTGGGCTTTATCCCAGGAATGCAAGGATTCTTTAATATCTGCAAGTCAATCAATGTAATACACCACATTAACAAATTGAAAGATAAAAACCATATGATTATCTCAATAGATGCAGAGAAAGCCTTTGACAAAATTCAACACTCATTTATGATTAAAACTCTCCAGAAAGCAGGAATAGAAGGAACATACCTCAACATAATAAAAGCCATATATGACAAACCCACAGCAAGCATTATCCTCAATGGTGAAAAATTGAAAGCATTTCCCCTGAAATCAGGAACAAGACAAGGGTGCCCACTCTCACCACTACTATTCAACATAGTGTTGGAAGTTTTGGCCACAGCAATCAGAGCAGAAAAAGAAGTAAAAGGAATCCAGATAGGAAAAGAAGTGAAACTCTCGCTGTTTGCAGATGACATGATCCTCTACATAGAAAACTCTAAAGACTCTTTCAGAAAATTACTAGAGCTAATCAATGAATATAGTAAAGTTGCAGGATATAAAATTAACACACAGAAATCCCTTGTATTCCTATATACTAACAATGAAAAAACAGAAAGAGAAATTAAGGAAACAATACCATTCACCATTGAAACAAAAAGAATAAAATACTTAGGAGTATATCTACCTCAAGAAACAAAAGACCTATACATAAAAAACTATAAAACACTGATGAAAGAAATCAAAGAGTACACAAACAGATGGAGAAACATACCGTGTTCATGGATTGGAAGAATCAATATTGTCAAAATGGCTCTTCTACCCAAAGCAATCTAGAGATTTAATGCAATCCCTATCAAGCTACCAACGGTATTTTTCACAGAACTAGAACAAATAATTTCACAATTTGTATGGAAATACAAAAAACCTCGAATAGCCAAAGTAATCTTGAGAAAGAAGAATGGAACTGGAGGACTCAACCTGCCTGACTTCAGACTCTACTACAAAGCCACAGTCATCAAGACAGTATGGTACTGGCACAAAGACAGAAATATAGATCAATGGAACAGAATAGAAAGCCCAGAGATAAATCCACGAACCTATGGACACCTTATCTTTTGACAAAGGAGGCTAGGATATACAACGGAAAAAAGACAACCTCTTTAACAAGTGGTGCTGGGAAAACTGGTCAACCACCTGTAAAAGAATGAAACTAGAACACTTTATAACACCATACACAAAAATAAACTCAAAATGGGTTAAAGATCTAAATGTAAGACCAGAAACTATAAAACTCCTAGAGGAGAACATAGGCAAAACACTCTCCAACATAAATCTCAGCAGGGTCCTCTATGACCCACCTCCCAGAATACTGGAAATAAAAGCAAAAATAAACAAATGGGACCTAAAGAAACTTAAAAACTTTGCACTACAAAGGAAACTGTAAGTAGGGTGAAAAGACAGCCCTCAGATTGGGAGAAAATAATAGCAAATGGAGAAGCAGACAAAGGATTAATCTCAAAAATATACAAGCTACTCCTGAAGCTCAATTCCAGAAAAATAAATGACCCAATCAAAAAATGGGCCAAAGAACTAAACAGACATTTCTCCAAAGAAGACATACAGATGGCTAACAAACACATGAAAAGATGCTCAACATCACTCATTATCAGAGAAATGCAAATCAAAACCACAATGAGGTACCATTACACGCCAGTCAGGATGGCTGCTATCCAAAAGTCTACAAGCAATAAATGCTGGAGAGGGTGTGGAGAAAAGGGAACCCTCTTACACTCTTGGTGGGAATGCAAACTAGTACAGCCACTATGGAAAACAGTGTGGAGATTTCTTTAAAAACTGGAAATAAAACTGCCATATGACCCAGCAATCCCACTTCTGGGCATACACACTGAGGAATCCAGATCTGAAAGAGACATGTGCACCCCAATGTTCATCACAGCACTGTTTATAATAGCCAGGACATGGAAGCAACCTAGATGCCCATCAGCAGATGAATGGATAAGGAAGCTGTGGTACATATACACCATGGAATATTACTCAGCCATTAAAAAGAATGCATTTGAATCAGTTCTAATGAGATGGATGAAACTGGAGCCCATTATACAGAGTGAAGCAAGCCAGAAAGATAAAGAACATTACAGCATACTCACACACATATATGGAATTTAGAAAGATGGTAATGATAACCCTATATGCAAAACAGAAAAAGAGACACAGAAGTACAGAACAGACTTTTGAACTGTGTGGGAGAAGGTGAGGGTGGGATGTTTCGAAAGAACAGCATGTATATTATCTATGGTGAAACAGATCACCAGCCTAGGTGGGATGCATGAGACAAGTGCTCGGGCCTGGGGCACTGGGAAGACCCAGAGGAATCGGGTGTAGAGGGAGGTGGGAGGGAGGATCGGGATGGGGAATACATGTAACTCTATGGCTGATTCATATCAGTGTATGACAAACCCCCCCCCAAAAAAAATAAATAAATGAATAAATAGAGAAAAAAAAAGATTCCCTATGAATCTGTATTGTAACCAGAACTCGTTTCTTAATTTGAATTTCTTTAATGACTAATAATTTTGAACACTTATAATGTGCTCATTTGCCACTCAAAGACCCCTTGTGGTGAAGTGTCTCTTCAAATATGTTGCCCACTTTAAAAACTAAGTGATTTTAAATCTTAATTTATTTTATTTATTTAAGTTATTTAAAATTTAATTTAAAAATTAAGCTATTTTCTCAGTCATGTCCAACTCTTTGCAACCTCACAGACCACACAGTTCATGGAATTCTCCAGGCCAGAATACTAGAGTGGTAGCCTTTCCCTTCTCCAGGGGATCTTCCCAACCCAGGGATTGAGCCCAGGTCTCCCCATTGCAGATGGATTCTTCACCAGTTAAGCCACAGGGAAGTCCAATAATTTTGAACACCTATAATATGCTCATTTGCCACTTAAAGACCCTTTGTGGTGAAGTGTCTCTTCAAATACTTTGCCCACTTTAAAAATTAATTTATTTTTTCATTTTCCACATTTGAGAACTGTTAACATATTCTGGGTTTCCCAGGTGGCTAAATGGTAAAGAATCTGCCTGCCAATACAGGATATGTGGGTTCAATCCCTTGGTCAGGAAGATCCCTTGGAGAAAAGAACAACCCATTCCAGTATTCTTGCCTGGAAGATTCCACAGACAAAGGAGCCTGGCAGGCTACAGTTCATGGAGTCACAAAGAGTCAGACATGACTGAGCATGTACAACATGTTCTGATATATATTTCAAATATTTTTCTTAGTCTGTGGTTTACTTTTTTCTCAGCAGGATTTCAAAAAAGCAAATATTTTAAATGATGATACCCACTTTATCATTTTTTTAATCAATTACGATTTTTGTTTTATGTCTAAGAATTGTTGCCTACTTTTTTCCCTATGTTTTCTACTAAGGTCTAATTATGTCTTAACTCTTAATTATTCTTTCTTCTTCAGATCGTATTTCACTCCCTCAGGGAAGTCTTCTCTAACTTCCCAGAGAAGATATGATCCTTGTGTTATATATCTTTAGAGCATTTTTAACATTTTCCCCATATTTACTTCAGTTTACAATTACACAATTATTTGCTAAATATCTACCATCTTCCAGATTTTTCCTCATTGGAATCTACCTTTGCCTACCATTATATCAATGAGTCTAATACAGTTTACTTCATAGAAATTGAATGAATAACTGAATAGAATAAGCAAATGTGTGTCACTGTATACCATGAAAAAGTATATTAAGAGAAAGTGCTGTCTTTCTACATCCTCCAGGTACTTGAACTCAACAATTTGTCATGAGGGAATGAGGTCAAGCTGAAGTTATTACCACATTTTTGCTCCAGGGTCCATTCTAGAGGATAAAATATAGGAAGAGGGCCAACATTAATTTAGGATCTATTACATCTCAGGCATTTTATGTAAAAAAAAAAAAATATGAGGCTCAAGGGTGTTAACCTTGACCAGTGTCACTCTTCTAAAGAACTGAGAAACTCAGATTATATAGCCTGAAGTTTGAATCCATGCTCAATACTTTCTTCCTATTCTGTGCTGCCTCTTCACCACTTACCCTCACAAAATAAAGACTTGGAAGTTATTTTTCAAAAACTTACGTGGTTGTAAGAAGGTACCAATCTGCAGGCCTATCAGATACATCTTGAGAGGGCTATAGATTTTTTCTTTTTAGATATTCCTTCAGAAGATAATAAGACAATTTTATAGAAAAAGCTCATCCTTGCCTATCTTCTAGGCAAGATGCTGCTATAGTCATCTTGAGTTATCTAATGATGAAAAGACCTTCAAGCTGTATCAAAAGATGAGAGAACCTGAAAAAAAAAAAAAATGCTTCTCATAGATGGAATATGGATAAGCTCTAAAACTTTGTATAAATTAATCAGTTAGCAAACAGTGTCCATGTTATAGGATGTTTATAAGGAACAAGGCTATCAGTCTTATAAAGAAAGAGCATAATGCCCTACACATAATGGAGCTCAGCAAATGAGAGCTTCCCTTTACCCTGCTCAACAGCAAAAGGGGATGCCTTCACTGATTTAAAAAAAAGAAAAAGAAAAAGACTGTAAGAAAAGCCCACACTATGGGAAAAGAGGCATTACCCAAACTGCTCATCTCTGAGCCAACTCCTACTATCTCAGGGATATTCCTGAGTCCAAAAACAAGGAACCTTCTCTCTGATTGGAAAGATACTATTGCTCAGGCATCTTTAGACCATTCCAATATTCCAGACCTGAGCCTGGTTTATATCCTAGGAATGGTAGAGACTATAGACCTTTCCAGGTAAAGTTTTTAGACTGGAGGTTCAAGCACTAACTCAACCATGGCCCAGTTCAACTAAGGGCCAAACCCTCTTTGTATGAGAACACAGCGAGGTTCTCCACATTGCCTACTTTGCGAACACATCAGTTTTGAAGGCACTACCTATAATCTGGCATGAACATTCTAAGCCAATGCTTCTCAAACATTAAGTACACAGGATCTATCTGGGAACACTGTTAACAAGCAGATTCTAATTAAAATGAAGACTGCATTTTTAACAAGCTATGTGGATCACACTTTGAATAACGAATATCTAAACCACTGGTTCCTAAACATCAATGAGCATCACCTGAAGTCTAATTAAATGTCAGCCCCACTCGAAGAGTATGTGATTCAGTAGGTTTAGGTTACGGCTCCAAATTTTTCATTTCTGGTAATTTCTGAACTTTGAAAACCTCAAGGACTTCCCAAGTGGTGCTAGTGGTAAAGAACTTGCCTGACAATGCAGGAGACATAAGAGATGCAGGTTTGATCCCTGGGTTGGAAAGATCTCCAAAGAAGGGCATGGCAACCCACTCCAGTATTCTAGCCTGCAGAATCCCATGGAAAGAGGAGTTTGACAGGCTACAGTTCATAACATCAAGAAGAGTCCGACACGACTGAAGCAATTTAGCACAAGCACACACACACTCTAAAACATACACAGAAAAAGTAAAAAATTAAAAAAAATAAAACATACACAGAAAGGCTACTATGGTGCAGAATCTCATACTCACATGATTCACCTGAACTGATAGGCCTTGACTTGTGCATTGTTCTGGGTTCCTGTGACAATTTTGCTTTCAGTCTCACACTTTTCTTTGTCATTTTGGTCTACTGTAGTGCCTCAGTTTCCTAACCACTGCACCTTCTGACTATGAGGCCCATCTCCTTTGCTTCAAGTCGACAAAGTAGGAGAGAGTACAGAGAGCATGGATATTGAACGGTGTGGTTCATTGGAAGGCTGTCTTTGCCGACTAGCTACCATATTGCCCCTCTATTCCAACAAACTGGGTCTGACAATACAATTCCTCAGAGACACCACTCATAAAGCACCATCCTGTGTTCTGAAGAGGAAGGTGGAAAGGACTCCTAGAAGAGGGACAAGAGAGCTAGTTGTGTCATATCACCCACCAAGGGCTCTGACCTGTGTCACTCTCACCAAGAACCACCCTCCCCACCACCCCCATTTTTACATTCTTTCTTCATTTTATCAGTGATCCTAAAACCCAAGTAAAACAATAGGCACTGAGAGAGGGCATCAGAGGGCAGACAGACTGAAACCACAATCACTCAACTAGCCAATCTGATCACACAGACCACAGCTTGTCTAAATCAATGAAACTAAGCCATGCTGCATGGGGCCACCCAAGACAGACAGGTCATAATGGAGAGGTCTGACAGAATGTGGTCCACTGGAGAAGGGAATGGCAAACCACTTCAGTATCCTTGCCTTGAGAACCCCACGCACAGTATGAAAGGCAGAAAGATAGGACACTGAAAGATGAACTCCCAAGGTCAGTAGGTGCCCAATATGCTACTAGAGATCAGTGGAGAAATAACTCCAGAAAGAAACCAGAAAGACAGAGCCAAAGCAAAAATAATACCCAGCTGTGGATGTTACTAGTGATAGAAGCAAGGTCCGATGCTGTAAAGAGCAATATTGCATAGGAACCTGGAATGTTAAGTCCACGAATCAAGGCAAATTGGAAGTGGTCAAACAGGAGATGGCAAGAGTGAATGTTGACATTCTAGGAGTCAGCGAACTAACGTGGACTGGAATGGGTGAATTTAACTCAGATGACCATTATATCTACTACTGTGGGAAGGAATCCATTAGAAGAAATGGAGTAGCCATCATAGTCAACAAAAGAGTCCGAAATGCAGTACATGGACGCAGTCTCAAAGAGGACAGAATGATCTGTTTGTTTCCAAGGCAGACCATTCAATATCACTGTAATCCAAGTCTATGCCCCGACCAGTAATGCTGAAGAAACTGAACTTGAATGGTTCCATGAAGACTTACAAGAACTCCAGAACTAACACCCAAAAAAGATGTCCTTTTCATTATAGGAGACTGGAATGCAAAAGCAGGAAGTCAAGAAACTCCTGGAATAATAGGCAAATTTGGCCTTGGAGTACAGAATGAAGCAGAGCAAAGGCTAATAGAGTTTAGCCAAGAGAACACACTGGTCATAGCAAACCCCCCTCTTCCAACAACACAAAAGAATACTCTACACATGGACATCACCAGATGATCAAAACCAAAATCAGATTGATTATATTCTTTGCAGGAGAAGCTCTATACAGTCAGCAAAAACAAGACTGGGAGCTGACTGTGGCTCAGATCATGAACTTCTTATTGTCAAACTCAGACTGAAATTGAAGAAAATGGGGAAAACCACTAGACCATTCAGGTATGACCTAAATCAAATCCCTTATGATTATACACTGGAAGTGAGAAATAGATTTAAGAGACTAGATCTGATAGACAGAGTGCCTAATGAACTATAGATGGAGGTTTGTGATATTGTACAAGAGACAGAGATCAAGACCATCCCCAAGAAAAAGAAATGCAAAAAAGCAAAATGGCTCTCTGAAGAGGCCTTACAAATAGCTGAGACAAGAAGAGAAGCGAAAAGCAAAGGAGAAAAGGAAGGATATACCCATTTGAACGCAGAGTTCCAAAGAATAGCAAGGAGAGATAAGAAAGCCTTCCTCAGTGATCAGTGCAAAGCAATAGAGGAAAACAATAGAATGGGAAAGACTAGAGATTGCTTCAAGAAAATTAGAGATAGCAAAGGAATATTTCATGCAAAGATGGGCTCAATAAGGGACAGAAATTGTATGAACCTAACAGAAGCAGAAGATATTAAGAAGAGGTGACAAGAATACATAGAAGAACCATACAAAAAAGATCTTCACAACCCAGATAATCATGATAGTGTGATCACTCACCTAGAGCCAGACATCCTGGAATGTGAAGTCAAGTGGGCCTTAAGAAGCAGCACTACGAACAAAGCAAGTAGAGGTGATGGAATTCCAGTTGAGCTATTTCAAATCCTGAAAGATGATGCTATGAAAGTGCTGCACTCAATATGCCAGCAAATTTGGAAAACTCAGCAGTGGCCACAAGACTTGAAAAGGTCAGTTTTCATTCCAATCCCAAAGAAAGGCAATGCCAAAGAATGCTCAAACGATCGCACAATTGCACTCATCTCACACACTAGCAAAGTAATGCACAAAATTCTCAAATTCAGGCTTCAGCAATATGTGAACCATGAACTTCCAGATGTTCAAGCTGGTTTTAGAAAAGGCAGAGGAAAAAGAGATCAAATTGCCAACATCCGCTGGATCATTGGAAAAGCAAGAGAGCTCCAGAAAAACATCTGTTTCTGCTTTATTGACTATGCCAAAGCCTTTGACTGTGTGGATCACAATAAACTGTGGAAAATTCTGAAAGAGATGGGAATGTCAGACCACCTGACCTGCCTCTTGAGAAACTTGTATGCAGGTCAGGAAGCAACAGTTAGAATTGAACTTGGAACAACAGACTGGTTCCAAATAGGAAAAGGAGTACATCAAGGCTGTATATTGTCACCCTGCTTATTTAACTTATATGCAGAGTACATCATGAGAAATGCTGGGCTGGAGGAAGCACAAACTGGAATCAAGATTGCCGAGAGAAATATCAATAACCTCAGATACGCAGATGACACCACCCTTATGGCATAAAGTGAAAAAGAACTAAAGAGCCTCTTGATGAAAGTGAAAGAGGAGAGTGAAAAATTAGCTTAAAGCTCAACATTTGGAAAACTAAGATCATGGCATCCGGTCCCATCACTTCATGACAAATAGATGGGGAAACAGTGGAAACAGTGGCTGACTTTATTTTTGGGGCTCCAAAATCACTACAGATGGTGATTGCAGTCCTGAAATTAAAAGACTCTTACTCCTTGGAAGGAAAGTTATGACCAACCTAGACAGAAAATTAAAAAGTAGAAACATTACTTTGCCAACAAAGGTCTGTCTAGTCAAGGCTATGGTTATTCCAGTAGTCATGTATGGATGTGAGAGTTGGACTATAAAGAAAGCTGAGCACCGAAGAACTGATGCTTTTGAACTGTGGTGTTGGAGAAGACTCCTGAGAGTCCCTTGGACTGCAAGAAGATTCATTCAGTCCATTCTAAAGGAGATCAGTCCTGGGTGTTCATTGGAAGGACTGATGTTGAAGCTGAAACTCCAATACTTTGACCACCTGATGCGAAAGCTGACTCTTTTGAAAAGACCCTGATGCTGGGAAAGATTGAGGGCAGGAAGAGAAGGGGACGACAGAAGATGACATGGCTGGATGGCATCACCTACTCAATGGACATGAGTTTGTGTAAACTCCAGGAGGTGATTATAGACAGGGAGGCCTGGCATGCTGCAGTTCATGGGGTTACAGTCGGACACTGAACAACTGAACTGAACTGAACATGAGGGAAAAGATAGAGTGGGAACAGCACATGTTCATTTACAAAATTGAAGCAAATTCTGCCTTTAACCTATCCCATCCCCTCACCCAGAAGGGCCCCTCCTGAACCCAATGCACAGTTCAGCTCTGAAATGCCCAAAGAGACATGTTACTGCAGCACCAGGGACAGCTAGCTGCTGGCCACCACTGGGAGATGTGACAGACATTTCTCCTCTAGGCTTTCCATGTGGAATCACTCTTTCCTGTCAGATCTGTCTGCTTGCACTTGACCTTTCAGCAAAAGTGTGGAGCTCCGTTAACAAGCCCTTCCTGGAGAGGAAGCGATAAAGCCACTGCCCCAGCTTCCATACTGTGGGTGCTCCTCTCTTCAACACCCCAGGATACAACACGAGGTTCCGTTCCAGGTGAACTTGGGGGCAGGTTCTTCATACTTGACGTACAATTTAATCTGGAGGTGGGGGTCTCCATCTGAGAAGCATTTCAAACTAGAATATTCAGTTCTCTGCTGCCTCTTATTAATATTAATTATTCTCCAATGACCCTAATGTAACTGGTAATTATAGAAAAAAAAAGTGATAAACATCAACTACTTATTTTCCCAACAAACCTTCTCAGTCAGTTGATGATTAAATCTTTTCTAGGATCCCGAGCTACAGCACCATCATACAAGTTTTGAAGGGATTATATATAAACAAAACTTATGTTAATAATTTCTATGAATTATTAACTTTGTAATGAAATGGCAAATGCCTGTATTTCACCTTTTACATGCCAGGCAGTGTTCTAAGTGCTTTATGTATAATATTACCTAAATTCTCACAACAAACAAATAAATCTGGCACTATTTTTAGTCCTACTTTACAGAGAGATTAAGTACTCTGCCAAGATCTCTCAAGGGCTATAGGCACGATTCAAATTCAGACTCTCTGACTTTCTACCTTTTGCATTTTACATTTCCCAAATCATTTGCACACAATCTACCTGCTTTGAAAGGCAGGGAGTATTCTTACATTGTGTAGATAAGGAAGGTGAGATTGACAGAGGCAGTGTGGTATCTCTGAGTTTTGCGCAGGGCATTTCTAAAGCTAATTCAAACCTTCTCCTTAAGAGCCATTTTAAGAGAGTCCAGGAATTTTTGGCCACAACTCACAGCATGTGGGATTTCAGTTCCCCAACCAGGGATGGAACCCATGTCCCCTGCAGTGGAAGCCAGGTGTCTTAACCACTGGATGAACTGGGAAGTCCCAGTCCAGAATGTTGCAATGTGTGTCTCCTCTCCTTTCCAGTAGAGGACAGATGTCATGAAACATCAGACCCAACCAAGGCACCCTGCTTCCTCTGAGGGCTGTGCGTGGTTCTGTGCACAGTTAGGGCTAGGAAAGCTCAACAGAATAAAATGATTTTTACCTAAAAGCTTTGAATTTTTGATCACCCAGGGTAGGTGGATACATATATCCATGAGAATTTTCTTTATATTCTGACACATCTAGCCCCTAGATCCCTGACCGCTCTCTCATAATGTGATTTCACAGTCTCAGCACTTGCAAACCCCCCATGACACTCTAGCATGAGAAACCAGTCAAAGGCTAAGGGAGTTGGGTCTGGACTTTCTTGTTGTCCAAATTGCTCAGTCGTGTCTGCCTCCTCAACCCCATGGACTGCAGCACACCAGGCTTTCCTGTCCTTCACCATCTTCCAGAGTTTGCTCAAACTCATGTCCATTGAATTGGTGATGCAACCCAACCATCTCCTCTTCTGTCACCCGCTTCTCCTTTTGCCTTCAATCTTTCCCAGCATTGAGGTCTTTTCCAATGAATCAGCACTTCGCATCACGTGACCAAAGTATTGTAGCTTCTGGTTCAGCATCAGCCCTTTCCTGGTTCCCCTCTGTCCACCTGCTGGCCTGCCCTCACTTCCAAAGAGTTCATTGATAACACTTAAACATCACTGGCAGCCTTCTTGGAGAACTAGCAAAACCAATGGGAGCCAGCAATGTCTGCCCTCTGAGCCAGACTGGGTGAGCCCTTATCCCAGGGTCAAGACCTGTGACACAAACGGCCTACCCTCCATAGCACTTGTTGCTGATAACCTACCAGATAATTTACCAATTATGTTTGCTGTTTATTTCCCCACCTCTAGTATAATGCAGGCTCTAGTATAAAGGCAGGGATTTAGTCTTTTTCATAACTGACACTACTACCTAAGAGCCCTAAGCACATCCCAGAGGCAAAACACAAATAGGAAATTGATAAGTAAATGAGCAAATGAACTTTATATTACCTAAATCTCCCACAAGCATCTCATATTACTAAAAATTAAACCGAGGACTTCTCTGACAGTCCAGTGCAGGGGGCATGAGTTTGATCTTTAGTCAGGGAATTAAGATTTCACATGCCAGACAGCACAACCAAAAAAAGAAACTGATTGTATTTTTGCTAAAACTACTCACATCCCAACCTAGACAGCATATTAAAAAGCAGAGACATTACTTTGCCAACAAAGGTCCATCTAGTCAAGGCTATGGTTTTTCCAGGGGTCATGTATGGATGTGAGAGTTGGACTGTGAAGAAAGCTGAGCGCCAAAAAATTGATGCTTTTGAACTGTGGTGTTGGAGAAGACTCTTGAGAGTCCCTTGGACTGCAAGGAGATCCAACCAGTCCATCCTAAAGGAGATCAGTCCTGGGTGTTCATTGGAAGGACTGATGCTGAAGCTGAAACTCCAGTGCTTTGGCCACCTCATGAGAAGAGTTGACTCACTGGAAAAGACCCTGATGCTGGGAGGGATTGGGGGAAGGAGGAGAAGGGGACGACAGAGGATGAGATGGCTGGATGGCATCACTGACTCGATGGACATGAGTTTGAGTAAACTCAAGGAGTTGGTGATGGACAGGGAGGCCTGGCATGCTGCGATTCATGGGGTTCAAAGAGTCGGACATGACTGAGAGACTGAACTGAACTAAACTGACTCACATCCATCTATTCAAGCCAGCCAGCTAAAACAGGCCTGGTAGCATTGCAGTTAACCACTTCACCACCCCCGCTTATTTTGTCTGCTCACCATCAACACTGCCAGTTCCTACAAACTGGAAACTCATGATCAGATCTTTGACTGAGTCATTACAAAGTTTCCCATAAGTTTTGTTTGCTTCTTCTCTGCATCCATTCAATGCTTGGTTTCTAAAGGAAGCCTCTCCAGCTTAGTCGATGTGATACTGGATATCACAATAGAAGAAACTGAACTGGTTGCAGGCCTAACATTTGTCTCCAATAAAACCCTGCCCAAGTAACAAGGATAGCTTCAAAGCAAGGGTAGCTGCAACTGGCTGCATGTATACCAGAGAGATAGTTCCTCTGACCAAAGGTAGAGGCAAAAGTACTTCCAAACACAGGTATTTTCTCAGCAGTGTTAGCTTCTCCAAAGTCAAAGGAGGGTACTCTGGCTGGGTGTGTTTCTGGTGTTTGGACAGAACATGAGACTAGATGTATCTTACTAAAACTGCAGGGAATCTTCCCCTCTGACTGAAGCAGATGAGCTCTGGCTATAGCTCCCCATGTGTTCTGAATACTGGTATGAACAGTGGTGTCTCCAGGCACAGATACAATGCTGGCCCTCCTTATGCACCCCTTGTGCTTCAAAAAAGTGGGTCTTGAGTGTTCTGATGGAAGAAGGCAGGAGCATAGTGGACTCCAATCAGAGGGATGATAATTCCCTCTGATTGAAGCCAATTCCCTCTGGTGCAGCCAATTCCCACTGCACCACGAATACTCTGGACAGATGAGCTCAGGTACTATGAATGAAGTGGGGACTAAAAGCAACTCCAAACACAAGTATGGTACTCTCCCCTCCTATTGCAACACCTGTGTTCTGGACAGGTAGGCCCCAGGTGCTCTGACTTTAGGCAAGAAGAATGACGGCTCCAAGCACAGTTATGGTGCCAGGCCCTCTGAATGCTTCAGATGCGCAATGCTCAGGGAGGCCTCAGGTCTTCTGACAAAAGGCAGAAGAGAAGGATCTCCAAATACCAATATGGAGTCCATCCCTCTGACTAGAAGTGTGCTCTGACCAAGGAGGAAAGGAACTATCTCCTAGAACTTGTTTCTTTTCAGTGGTATTGTCTCCTCCACTAGTATCAGGTATGCTCTGAAGGGTCATGGGGAGATGAGAAGGGAGTCCCAAGTGCTCTGACCATAGGAACGAAGAAAAGTGTCTCCTGAGACAGATTTTCTTTCCACAGAGCTGGCCTCTCCAACTGCAGTCACTGCAGGACCTGACACAGAGGCCAAGCCTTCCCCAACATGAGCAGTGGTACAGGGTGTCCCTCTCAGTCCTGGATCAAGCTCAGTGCTCCAGACATGGTGCTGGGACCCAAGGCAGCCACACTGACTCCAGAGCTATTGCTACTCACAGCAAGTACAGATCCCGTAACCGAAAATGGGTGTAGGCTAAAGGTTAGCTCCTGCCCTCAGTAATGGGTATTTTGATAGCAGACCCAAAGCCAGAAGTAGTGGCTGCACCAGTGAGGAAAACACTTAAAGTGTCCTAAAAGGCCAGCTGGGTACTGACAGGGATGCCAGAGGGGAACACAGGAAAGTCAAGAGACAGGCAGAACTATGCTGCTAGTGGGTGGCTGGGCTGCACGAGAGGTTAAGTCTGGAGCTTGTGCTGAGGCTGCTGAGATCCCAAAAGGGAAAGAGCTGTCACAGTTGGTGGCTTCAGGGTGAGGCCCATCAAGACACCTAAATGTGGGACCCTCTCCTGGGTCAAAAGAAAGGTTTGAAATTTGTTTAGGTCACTGACTGACTGGGCAGACAGATGGTGAAGCCTAGCACTGAAGCAGTGCAGCCATTGGGCAGCACATTCTGAGAACAAGAAATTCCACAGACAATGGAAAGAAGTTCTCACTGGAGCCAGGGGGAGACACGTGAAGATGGCAGCCATGGGATGGGGAGTGGTATCTAAATCGATTTCATCAGAGTTAAAGGCAGGCTTGGACGCAGAGGTGTGGCTATGGAGGGGAGGCAGGTGGGGACGCAGTGATGAAGAACTCTGTGCCTACGGAGGCAATGGACAGAGGGACTCCTGGCTGGTGCCCATCAGGGGCCCCCAACGTGGGCCAACAGTACGATGGGGCTGCTGACCACAAATGCAGATAGGATGGGGATACCTCTCCACAGTGCAGTGGGCCTGGACAAATAGGAGGGAACTCACCTCCAAGCTGAGGAAGCTCTGAAGATGAAAGCCTGGATGGCGAAGTGGTGTTTATGTCAGCTATAAGTGCTAAGCCACTTTAGTTGTGTCTGACTCTGTGACCCTATGAACTGTAGCCTGCCAGGCTCCTCTGTCCATGAGATTCCCCAGGCAAGAATACTGGAGTGGGTTCCCGTGCCTTCCTCCAGAGGATCTTCCTGACCCAGGGATCTAACTCACGTCTCTGATGTCTTCTGCATTGGAAGATGGGTTCTTTACCACTAGTGTAAATCTACCAGGGTCACTTAAATGGTAAAGAATCCACCTGCAATGCGGGAGACCTGGGTTCAATCCCTAAGTTGGGAAGATCCCCTGGAAGAGGGCATGGCAACCCACTCCAGTATTCTTGTCGGGGGAATCTCATGGACAGAGGAGCCTGGCAGGCTACAGTCCATGGGGTCACAAAGAGTCAGGCATGACTGACCGACTAAGCAAAGCACAGCATGTCGGCTACACCAAAGTCCAAAGCAGGTGGGCTAGATGAGTCAGACATGCAGGCTCTGAAGGTATAAGTGACTGTGAAAGCAGAGATGGGCTTGATGGTGAAGTTGAGGTGTGGTGGGAGGCTGGAGGAGGGGTCTAGAAGACCAAGGGAGGAGGATCCACACACAGAGGCACAGGTGGCCCCATTCTAAAGAAGGAGGGCATGAACGAGAGGGTTGAGGTGGTAGCAGAGGAGGGGTGGTCAGAAGTAGAAGAGACTGAGGCTAGGCACAGCGTTTGCAGGCTCCCTAGAGTTAGACCCTGTGTGCCATCTTTGGTCCTCTGTCTGCATCAGCCAGCCCTTTCCCCTTTGAGACAGCTCAAAGCCAGGGTGCTGGAGCAACTCAGAACCCCTTGAGTGACCCAAAGGACCTGGCTCTTACAAGGGCCCAGTAGGAGAGACAGTGGCTGGAGGGGAAAGTAGGAGGTGTCAGGATGGTTGCCACCAGGCAGATGCTAAGGGGAGAGGGAAGATCAAGCAGCACAGGTCATGAGGCTCCTTCATGAAAGGAGTCTCCTTCCTTTCAAGGCCACCTCAGATGACACTGATCTTTGTTTTGGAATGATGGAAATGAGTATAGCTTAATTAAACTGGTGGGTTCTAGAGTGTATACATTTGTCAAAACTTGCCAAACTGTTGTACTTCAAATAAGGGCCTCATTTTATGTAACCCTTAGCCTAAAAAGGTTTATATGAAAAATATTTGCTGCAAGAACATGCAGAATATAATTTTAAAGTCTATGTTTTACGGACAGATAGTGCTACACAGATGAAATAGACAAAAATCATGACAAAGAAGGTGAAAATTTGTTAACTGTTAAAAGAATTTATAATATATTTTAGAAAATCCAATCAGAGAAGATAAGGCTAATGTAGTGATAGGCAGGCAACAGAAAGGCAGGCAGAGAGAGTGTGTAAGTGTGTGTGTGTGTGTGTGTGTGTGTGTGTGTGTGTGTGTGTGTGTTGGAGGCAGGGGTAGGGAAGACAAGCAAACGTGGGAAGAAATCAAGCAAGCTGATGCAGAAAAGGCTTAGTGAACATATGCACAAAAGTGGCTCATAGTGTCCATCCCAACATCCACTGATAGGAGACTGCTAACTAGGGGTTTCCAACTCCTGGGACACACGCCTAGACTGTGGGATCCTAACTCTAGCTTCTTTAGTCAGGTCTTCTCTTTCTGAATCAATTCAGTCAACACAGAGAGAGAACAGCTCAGCTCTTGAAGAGTTATTGATATTATGGATGGGGCTGTCCTGGCTTCCCTCACTAACCAATCCCTGACTCCAGTTAACCTAGGTACCCCTCCACTTCTCCAATCCCGGTAGCTTAGGGTGCAGGACACTCTATACTCTACACTGACAATCTGCTAAAGCAAAAGGAAAATCAACATTCTCCAGAAGATTTTTAAAGGACACAGAATCTCATAGCATGTTATTAAAAATGCTCAGGACATAATTCAAAATTATTCATCACAAAAAGAACAAGCAAAACCTAACATTCATCAGATGCAAAGTATGAAATCATACAAATGTTAGAATGTGAGGCAAAGACTTTAAAGAAGCTTCCATAACCATATTGCAAGATGTAAGGACAAGCACTCTTGGATAGAATGGAAAGACAGAACTTCTCAACAAAGAATTAATAGCTATAAAAGAGTCAACTTTAAGAACCATAATATAAAATAATTTTTTAAATTCTTCATAATGGTTCAATATAAAATGGAAATACCAGACGAGTCAGTGAACATGAAGGCAGATTAACAGAAATTTTCTAATCTAAACAACAGAGAAAAAGGACAGGGGAAAAATAAGTCTCTGAGACTCAGAGCCTCCCATCGTTTCATGGCAGATAGATGGGAGGAAATGGAAACATTTGGGGGGCTCCAAAATCACTGCTGACAGTGACTGCAGCCATGAAATTAAAAGACCCTTGCTCCTTGGATGAAATGCTATGACAAACCTAGATGACATATTAAAAAGCAGAGACATCACTTTGCTTACAAAGGTTCATATAGTCAAAGTTATGGTTTGTCCAGTAGTCATGTAAGGATGTGAGAGTTCAACAATAAAGAAGGCTGAGCACCAAAAAATTGATACTTTTGAACTGTGGTACTGAAAAAGACTCTTGAGAGTCCCTTGGACAGCAAGGAAGCCAAATGAGATTTCCTAAAGGAAATCAGCCTCAAGTAGGAAATCAACCAGAATGAGAGGAAAGAAGTTGCTTACAAATACGTAAAGATAGACAGTTAAAATGAACCCTGTAGTTTTGTATTAGAAATGGAAGTGTCAGTAAAAATTTAGAGGTTTTATCATAGATGACTCATAAGTATGGAAATAAAGAGGTGTGTTTGTGTGTGGGTATGTGTATTTCCTGGTTCCATCTGTGAGAAAGGACTTAGCAGTGAGGACAGCCTAGTAATGATGAATATAGACAGCATGCAGTTCTTAGTTTCTAAATGCCATACTTCTATACAAGGATCCTGTGATCCTTCGAAATCGCTGATTTCAGATTGGGCTGGAAAAGTTCAGATGAATCTGAAATACCTTTTTGTGCCAGAAAGTAAGGAAATGCTCAAAGAATTGTTGGGTATGTCAACACAACACAGAAGCCTGATTGAAGGTATGCCCACTGGCCAAATTATGGAAAATGATTATCAAAATAGAAGTTACAGATTATTCCTTATTGGATAAAATAAAAATCTAGGACTCTGTGGAAACACAAATAAATGCAAACATTTTGTATTTTAAAAATACACTTAAAAATAACTACATAAACAAGTTAGATGGAAGGAAAATCTATTTTTTCACTAGAATGTGAGCTAATAAATATAGAAGGGATAATGAAATTAGAAAATTGCCACTTGATAAAAATTATATAATTAATCTAGTGAATCATGAATAGATTCTAAAACCTATGGGTAAAAGTATGATGAGAATTTAAATATTTACATAGTTTCAAAATATTATAATTACAAATGGAAAAAATAATAATCTTAATTGAGAAATCTGGAAAACATACACATTACCAAGTATCAAAGTTATTGTCGGTAATGGAACAAGATAACAGTATGTTCTCACTGGTATAACACACTGAAAAGTATACTTATTACATGACTGCTATAAAATTTCTGCCCAAAATGTGTAATTTTAATCTCAGTTCAGTTCAGTCACTCAGTTGTGTCCAACTCTTTGCAACCCCATGTACTGCAGCATGCCAGGCTTCCCTGTTCATCACCAACTCCCAAAGCCTGTTCAAACTCATGTACATCAAGTCAGTGATGCGATCCAACCATCTAATCCTCTGTCTTACCCTTCTCCTCCTACCTTCAATCTTTCCCAGCATCAGGGTCTTTTCCAATGAGTCAGTTCTTTGCATCAGGTGGCCAAAGTATTGGAGTTTCAACTTCAGCATCAGTCCTTCCAATGAATATTTAGGAATGATTTCCTTTAGGATTGACTGGTTTGATCTCCTTGCAGTTCGAGGGACTCTCAAGGGTCTTCTCCAACACCACAGTTCAAAAGCATCAGTTCTTTGGGATTCAGCTTTCTTTATAGTCCAACTCTCACATCCACTTGTGACTACTGGAAAAACGATAGCTTTGACTCTGCAGACCTTTGTTAGCAAAGTAATATCTCTTCTTTTTAATATGCTGTCTAGCAGAAATATAGATCAATGGAACAGAATAGAAAGCCCAGAGATAAATCCACGAACCTATGGACACCTTTTCTTTGACAAAGGAGGCGAGGATATACAATGGAAAAAAGACAGCCTCTTTAACAAGTGGTGCTGGGAAAACTGGTCAACCACTTGTAAAAGAATGAAACTAGATCACTTTCTAACACCATACACAAAAATAACTCAAAATGGATTAAAGATCTAAATGTAAGACCAGAAACTATAAAACTCATAGAGGAGAACATAGGCAAAACACTCTCCAACATAAATCTCAGCAGGGTCCTCTATGACCCACCTCCCAGAATATTGGAAATAAAAGCAAAACTAAACAAATGGAACCTAATGAAACTTAAAAGCTTCTACACTACAAAGGAAACTGTAAGCAAGGTGAAAAGACAGCCCTCAGATTGGGAGAAAATAATAGCAAATGAAGAAGCAGACAAAGGATTAATCTCAAAAATATACAAGCAACTCCTGAAGCTCAATTCCAGAAAAATAAATGACCCAATCAAAAAATGGGCCAAAGAACTAAACAGACATTTCTCCAAAGAAGACATACAGATGGCTAACAAACACATGAAAAGATGCTCAACATCACTCATTATTAGAGAAATGCAAATCAAAACCACAATGAGGTACCTTTACACGCCACTCAGGATGGCTGCTATCCAAAAGTCTACAAGCAATAAATGCTGGAGAGGGTGTGGAGAAAAGGGAACCCTCTTACACTCTTGGTGGGAATGCAAACTAGTACAGCCACTATGGAAAACAGTGTGGAGATTTCTTAAAAAACTGGAAATAGAACTGC